>NC_085859.1:19070562-19163062 GCF_034702125.1 Engraulis encrasicolus
TGTGAGCAACACACACACCCATAGCCCACCATGTGACCATATGTGCCATTATGAAACATTACAGATACTTCAAATTCACTTAAACAATTAAGCTTGTCCTTGCTCATGTTTGAAAAAAAAGAAGACTTCGCCCATGCGTTGCACTAGTAAGTGTACAGTATGTCTTACATTAACAAAACGAGAGGCAGATGTGACAACGATGACCTCACGACTATGTGTCTATGCAACAGCACACATTCAACCCTTCCTTATTAGATTAGGTCAGCGCTTCTCAAAGTGTGGTCCAGGGACCACTGGTGGTCTGTGAAAAACCTCAAGAGGTCTACAAGTAGATTTCTATAAATGTAGTCAGCAAGCTACCATAAGCTACAATTGTACCATTTTTAGAATGCTTTACACATCTTAACTTGTTATTTCAATATAATAACACAGACATGTAAAATACATTCAAATTATACAAATACAAAATGCCTCTGAATTGGCAGCCCCTAATACAGTTCTTGCAGGTGTGAGCGAACCCATAAAATTCAGTCTGAATTTTTCATGTGGTCCCGGAAAAAATGGTGTGGTTTAAAGTGGTCATTGGTGTGACAAAGTAGGCCAACACACTGGAACTGTGCTCGTTGTGGCCGAGATGACCAACGTACAACCACAACCATCGAATAGGGAAAGGAAGAGAACACCCAGAGAGGCCGAGGAGAGGTGACAGCCAGGAGTCAAAAATAAGCTATTGTTGGGTCACATGACCTCAGGCAGAGGGAGAGGAGAGAGAGAGAGAGAGAGAGAGAGAGAGAGAGAGAGAGAGAGAGAGAGAGAGAGAGAGAGAGAGAGAGAGTGTGAGAGAGAGAGAGAGAGAGAGAGAGAGAGAGAGAGAGAGAGAGAGAGAGAGAGAAAGAGAGAGAGCAGTACGCGTCCAGTCACAAGCTTTCCCGACAGATGGGTTAAAAGGCTCAGCGCCGTAAGTAAGATGCGTAATGTGCTAAACCGCTTCCTACTTGGTGGCACAGTCCTGTTGGCGCTGGAAGGCTTCTTCTTCTTCTTCTGTGTGTGTGTGTGTGTGTGTGTGTGTGTGTGTGTGTGTGTGTGTGTGTGTACAAAAAACTGAAATACCATCCTCTAACATCTGCCATTGAAAGCTGTGGCTATAAATGTGTCCTCATTGTTCTTGTATTTGGCAGTCTAGGCCATGTGCATAGGCTGGTGGTCAGTGGACTTAACATCAGTGGACTAAGTAAAAGAAGGGCCAGACAGCTAGCTAAATACTGCTCAATATCATCTGTGATAGGGAGCATATTCATCTGGAAGAGAAGATGTTTCCTGTACCCTTAATGATGCTCCCATAGCAAGATGTTAATTGGTCAAATAGTTGTTGGATTATTCATCACATTTGGCTCCTATCGATATTAACTTGTAATGTGGAATCAAATAAAGTACATAAAATGTGTGTGTGTGTGTGTGTGTGTGTGTGTGTGTGTGTGTGTGTGTGTGTGTGTGTGTGTGTGTGTGTGTGTGTGTGTGTGTGTGTGTGTGTGTGTGTGTGAGTGTGTGTGTGTGTGTGTGTATGTGTGTTTGTGTGTGTTTGTGTGTGTGTGGTAGGGGTGTAAATATTCATCTAAATGTATTGATATATCGCGATATAATCTGACGATTGAATCGAATCGCTTCATATCGTGGGGCATTCTGAAGTATCAAAATTAATCGAATCGCTGACCCCTTCACAATGCCCTAGCTGTTAATTGTGCAACATAATATAAGTGGAAAAGGAATTGGAAAAAAGTCTAATCGAATTATACTGTATCATATCGTGGGGCATTCTTAAGTATCGAAACTAATCAAATCGCCTCGCATCGAATAATAAGATATCGATTTTGAATCGTATCGTCATGGAGGCTGTGATTTATTCCTGTAGTGTGTGGTCATGACAGAGCTAATTTATCTCCGTACCTTATGGGCCCATTCTCACTTGCATCGGAGGATTCTGTTCCCACACCGAAAATACTGCACCGTAATCAGTCCACACTAGCCAAAGCCCCTATACTGTTACCTTGCTCTAACTAGGATGAATAGTTCCTGCCTTGCTCTACGAACATTTATCTGGAACTACGCCATATGCGTACTGTAGGTCTGCTAAGGCGTGGTTTCATCAAAATATCCTTGCACGCGACTGAGGGAACCACTTGTTTTTACATTGAAATTACAAAATCAACGTCGACAAGTGAGTCCATGCAAGCGGACATTGTTGTCTGAAACAACTATCTCGTTTCACTTATTTTACCCTTTTCCACTACGTCACATCCCTGAAAATCCTGTGATCCTGATTGGTTCTGAAGATCCTCCAGGCCCTCATGTGAGCTCACGATGCTGAGCGGATACAGGTTACTGTACTACTTCTACTTCAACAGTTATGCTCATAAAGCAACTTTGAATCTGAATCTGAATATTACAAATGTGCATTACTAAGCTATTACGTCATCATCACCACCAGCTTTTCAGGATGACGCCACAACACAGTAACTCACAGCACGGATACTGCCAGAGCAGGCTGTCATGACTGTTGTACCTCAGTCACCGAACGTCACTTTGACGCTAAGCTGCTCTTGACTAGCGGTCAGCCACTCGGGGGCTCCTCTCCTTCCTCTCACTAAGGCAACATCAAACATGGATGTGGATAATCAGGTTAGAGTGTAACAGATATCCTCTCGCCCCCACCCCTTCCCCTTTTTGATGACTACCCACACATACAAACACCAAAACATCTTCAAACACAAACACGCTCAAACCATGCACGTGCACACGCTCACACACACACACACACACACACACACACACACACACACACACACACACACACACACACACACACTACAATGCTCAGATAGTCAAGCACACATATAAGGACACCAGTGTTTCCCACAGAAATTTTGGAAACTACGGGGGCAGCTGTGTTTTTTTTTTTTTTTTTTTTTTGGTGGGGGGGTTGGGGGGCGAGAGAGATTTCGCACGGACCATTGGATGGGGGGGAGGGGCGGTGTTAGGGTTGGGTGGACTTTCACGCGCCGTAAATGCAAAACGGCAAAACAATGGGTAAAGTATGACATTGGCACATGGAGAAACTATAGGCCTACATTTCAGCCATTTATGTTTTGAAAAATTACATAAGATTTTACCCATGACATGTATTGTAGTACATTGTCATTTATATTTTTAAAAATGCAGTACAGTGAATCTGTTGCAACACACTTTTCATTCGTCCCTCATGCAGGGGTCTATGCAATGAAAAACAAAATAAAACAAAATAGGAGCACAGATAAGAATTTAGGAGCACTGTGAAATACACACAGACAAAAAGAGTCTAAGAGAGTAGTCTATGCCTCTCCCCACACACATAGGCATACACATTCTACATGAGGGGTGCTGGTCACAGGACTAGTTTTTCAAAATTCCTCCCATTAAAAGGGATGAACAACATATTACACATGTATGTCTATATTCACTTTCATTAAACATTCACTTCTATGTGCAGCCCGATGTCTCCTCCGTTGTGTCAATGAAGGCCTGTCGCCTGACTCATTATCATACAACTGTAAAACAAAGCCTGGGGTGTGTCAGTAAACTCATCCCAACTGTCCCTTCTCTGAAGGTTTTTTATTGCCCCCAAACCCAAGTTATCTACAACTGTAAAACAAAGCCTGGGGAGTGTGAGTAAACTCATCCCAACTGTCCCTTTTCTGAAGGTTTTTTATTGCCCCCAAACCCAAGTTATCAACAAGCTATTTCAAGTTATTTCAAGCACTCATGGTTGTTTCTATAGGATGTATTTACTCCAGGAGGAAAATGCGAAGGAAATCGTTTTTCAAATCGTTTAACATAAAACGGAAATTGTTTACAAAAAAAAAAACAAAAACAAAAAAACAAAGTTAAAAAATATATATATATTATTATTATTTTTTAATTTTATTTTTTTAAACATTATCAGAAATTATGGCGGCCAAATTTAAACTATGGCAGTGCACCATAGTTTCCTCAATGTATGAGAAACACTGAGGACACGTAAACAGGATCAGTAGCACAAGCAGCCAGTTACATAAAGTCAAACAAACACAGTCTAGCCAAGCTAGAGACACACGCATACTGAATGAAGGGTCATATAAAGGGTTTCTGATGCAATACCCGCATAATACACATATTGTGAGGAGTTTATAAAATAGGCTGTATTTCTATAAATCTAGTTATCTTAAAAGTCAGTCCATTTTAACATCTACTTGATTGAGATTACGCTGAGAAAATACTGAGTCAACATGGAATTTTACACATTTTGTGATGGTTTTTAAAGGTATTTGTATCTGAACGCATCACATGAACTTACAATATTAAACAGGGATTATGCACCAGAAACTGAAGTGTTTGTTTGTACGCATGTCCAGCACTTACATTCTTGTTTAAAGGTGAAGTACTCTGTTAGATGCCGGCACTCATGGTTGCCCCTCAACATGAAGAGGGTTGTGGGGTGGGTGATTTTCAACGACCAGAGGTATAGCACACACTGTGGAGAAGAAAGAGAAGAGGATATAAGGGAACGAACGAGAGAGAGAGAGAGAGAGAAATAGAGAGAGAGTTTTTTTTAGAGATTTTACCATACGTTTATTGTATAAACTATCAAAAGGATCTCTTAGAGAGAGCAGGGAGCACAGCTAGGTGGTTTGTGTAGGAGGAGGACAGCTCTCAGACAGTATGTTCCTGCTACAGAGATGCACTCCTCCAATACACACCGCCTAGCTGTGGCCCCTGCTACCCTCTGTCATCGTTCCTCAGTGGTGCAACAAACTTCCAGAGGCAACAAGACTAGGGTCATCTCTCTCTTTCTTGATGCCTGATGCCTCACTTGTTTACCACCGCACATGCTTGACATCATCTAAAGTAAATTTGTTTATCTTGGTCTCTTCAGATCACACGACATGCTTCCAGTGATCCATATCCTTGGTCTGTTCATCTCTTTTGAGACCAAGATAAACAAATTTGCTTTAGATGGTTTCAAGCATGTGTGGTGGTAAACAAGCGATTTTACAAAAAAGTTTATCCTCTCAATAGCCAAGCATGGTAGTGGGACAGACATGAATGCTGTCAACATTGGCAATGATGATCTCCCTTTTAATCCCTTTTCATTTCGAGACGATTCGAGCCAACATGGCCCCTTCTCTACCGGATTTTAATCTGGAGTGTACTCACTTTTGTGGGTACATGTTCAAACATTAAAGGCTGTATTTTGGGTTTTTTTCTGCGTGAACAAGAAATTTAAGCGGTTAAATATGTTGTTAAAAGGTCACTAATCATTGTGTCAAAGTGAAATTTCTTTAATGCTTTCCTATGAAAGATATACTCACAAATCTGCAAAAACTGTGAGGGGTGTACTCACTTTCGTGATATACTGTATATTCAGGGGACCTAGAGAAGGTGGGGTCTGTTTTAAAGGTGGCTGCCTTCAATATAAGCCTAAAGTGCAGTCGGAAATCCTGGTTTATGTTCATAACACGGCCCTCGGAGGACTTTTACAGCGCTCGGATGAATTTGAAGTGGCCCCTCGAATGAAAAAGGTTCCCCACCCCAGTCTTACAATCAATAGCAATGCCTCAGGTGATCCACTAAGAACTACAGTGAAAATGTTTTGCTTGACATTCATAGAACCAAAGAATTTCTCTGCAAATGCAATAAGCATGCAGATCCATAGCACCAGGCAAAGCCACACATGAAAAACAAAAACTACTCAGTTCAGACCCAGAAACATCCATGAATGAGGAGAGGACAGTGCGTGTGTGCCCGTGTGTGTGTGTGCATGTGTGTGCATGAGAAAGAGAGAGAGAGAGAGAGAGAGAGAGAGAGAGAGAGAGAGAGAGAGAGAGAGAGAGAGAGAGAGAGAGAGAGAGCAGTTCTTTCTTATCAACATGTTAAGTACAGACAAACTTGGTGCCAAGGCAACCAAGGACAGCAGTTCTTCAAATAAACTTAATAAATAAATTAATAAGTAAGACACACACAAAGGAAAAAAGAGGACAAAGAGAGATAACTTAGTTAGTGATGAGTGGTGGTGGTGGTGGTGATGATGGTGGTGGGGGGAAGGGTTGATGATAGTATGTGGTTAAGGAAAGATAGTATGGGCTTGAGGACACATTAAAGAAACAATCTTTGACTTTTTCTAGGAGAATAATGAGCTGAAAATTATGGTTGATGGCAGCTGACAGGATTCGCCCTTATCGAAGGCTGTCGACAGCAGGACAAAGAAAGAAAGAAAGAAAGAAAGAAAGAAAGAAAGAAAGAAAGAAAGAAAGAAAGAAAGAAAGAGGGGGAGGTAGAAAGACAAGATGGGAGAACGTAGAGGTGGATAAAGGACGAAAGGGGAAAAAAAACCCAGAAAACCGTGGGGGGGTTGGAGAAGAGACGAGGAAGAGCCGCTTCCCTCTCTAAATCTTACATTGATTGTGTGACACCTTCAGCATGGGTGGCACACAATGCTTCAATGCCACACTCTTGTGTAGGAGAGGGGAGGAGGAGCGAAGAGTGCTAGGAGAGGAGAGAAGAGGGGGAGGAGAGGACGGAGGACAGCCTTGTGAATGAATAAACAGGCCAGAGGAGCATGTCTTGCAGTCCTATAAAAACAGAACAAACAACATCGCTCTACTGTGCCCTTCAGCCTCATGATGTAGATTGCGCTGCAATATGCGACCTTGCCTCCTCCACTTGCGCTTGTCTCCTCGTCCCGCCTCCTGGCCCCTCCTCCGTGGAGAAAACGCTAACGTTTCCCAGCTGTCAGCCTAGCCACAACAACTTTTAAGGGACTGTTTTTCATTCATCATCCCAATTGCAAATGAGAAAAAGACTCTACAATTGAGCTTTTGCAAGATATTGAAATATAATGCTGTTGTCAGTGATGTCATCATGACATATTACTTCCTGGTAAGAGGAGAGAAGCAGGAGGAGGAGGCAAGTGGAGGAAGCAAGCTCGCATATTGCAACGCACTCCCAGTATACGAGTCAAAGACGTTTTTGGGCACATACGACAGGTGGTGCAACAGCATCAAATGCCCATAAATTAATAATTCATTGGTGGTTGACATGCTGCAATGAATATGCTTTTTAGATAGTCCACTAAGTACAAACAAAAAATCCACACAATAGTGGCACTGGCTGTCGTTGCAGCACCCTGACGTGTGCTACTGCTGAAACATCACTGACCCATACCACTCTGCCGCCAGTGGAAAGTAGGGGTGGTCCGGTTCACAAAATTCACGGTTCGGTTCATATCACGGTGTCAAGGTCACGGTTTTCGGTTCTCTACGGTTCTTTTTTTTTAGTTCATGATAAATGGTGCACTGGGAATACTAAACAATATTTATATAACTGCAGCTATAAAGTGATGATGCGCAAGTTGAATTTAACCTTGTGCATGTGTCTGAGAACTGCCTCTTGTGCTAACCTGCGCTTGCACTTAAACTGTCGTCAGCTGATGTGCGCTGTCTGAGCGTTCCAAACGCCCTCTTTCAATTGGCAAATAGAATCGGACTTATCACTAAATATCCTACATATGGTTTGTATAGGCTTATAATGTGAAAATGGTGTGATTTTAATTGTGTCATCCTCTAATTGGTCTTATACGCTAATGTTTTAATCAGAGAGACTGGATAAGATACTCCTATAATCTCTGTTTTACATATTTTTCTGGGCAGTACATGAAGTTTGCGACGGATTGCACGGTTCGGTTCGGTATGTGTGTGAATTGTACGGTCTCGGTTTTCGGTGCGGTTTGTGCCATCCCTAGTAGAAAGGCACAACTTTACTACCATAGTACTACACTACGACAACATTATAGAGTGATTATGATATAGACATTGCCATTCTGTAGAGTAGAGTAGAGTAACTTTATTGACAAAAAATTGAAAACAACAAACTTATAACGTTGGCTATGGCGCTGTTCTGATACTCCTACAACTTTAACCTACTCTACTACCCCCTATTTTAGCAGCTTTCAGGGACCAAATGATTTTTCCGCAACAGCAACTGATGCTACCTGGCCCAAAGTTGGAGAGGGGGAGAATGGCCTCAAAATGCAACTTAATTTCCTCCTTCAGTCACCTGAAGGGGGAAGCACAATTGTGTCCCATCCCAACCACAGAGGGGCTTGAAGGTGAAAAGCACATTCAGAAATGCCATCTTTCCAGACCTGCCGCGGCCTAACGGTAGGCCACTGGGTTACTACGCCGGCACGGGTCTTTTGCAGATCCTTCTCCACTCTCACTTCCTGTCATAATATGCACTTTCCTATCAATAAAGGCACAAAATCCCCTAAAAATATCTTTAAGAAAAGAAATGCCATCTTTCATCCTCTTACCCTTTTAAAGGTATTAACCCCGGAAACGATTTTGTGAAAACATAATTTTCAAGGTTAAAATGACGCTTCAAAAGGTGTGAAGAAAGAAGACATTTGGATGAAAAGGCAAATACTTGCCTTTTTCTACTGCAATAAATCTCACATCTCACAATAGCCCACATGAAATGAATGAGGTGAGCATAATGATCCAACACAGCGTGACAGCCAAACTGCCGTGCTATAAAACAGGCCGACAGATGAGGACAGACGAGGGTCATTTCTGACAACATGTCACTGCAGTGAGCATAACATTAACTATCCAACCAATAACTATCTAACACACCCTAGACATTTGCACACACACACACACGCATGCTCACTCACTCTCACAATTATCTACTTTCACTTGGATGACATTCCATATTGCATGCAATTCATGGTAAGCAATTTTCATCCTTGGTAAAAAAAAAAAAAATGTCAAGATTTCCCCTCAAATGTCTTAGTTCATGCTGTAACCAAACTTTCAAAATGGAGCATCATCAAAATGCAGATGTCACATACCTCCCAAATGAGGAGCCTGTCCCTACATGCATACTTTGTCATGCACTGAAATGCACACCAAAACACATATGCACACACACACACACACACACACACACACACACACACACACACACACACACACACACACACACACACACACACACACACACACACACACACACACACACACACACACACACACACACACACACACACAGGTTTGGTGTTTGAACCTAATCACCTGAGATGTGTCCCACTGCCTTCATCCATCAACATGAGAACCTCATCTGCCCTGACCTACAATGGAATGGGAAGGAGGATGGTGAAGCTGTCAGTCTGCTTCATCCCCAGTCACATACTGTACTGTATAGCAGGGGTGGACAATTATTTCGGCCCGGGGGCCGCATTGGGTTTAGAATACTGACCAAAGGCCCGGCTGCCACAGACAATTTGCCCGTGTCAATAATAAAACAATGTGCGCTGACGAAACTTGGCAGCAATGATATTCCTGCACATTGTGATTAAATGTATTTAGATGAACCCTATGTCTTTGGTTAATCTTAAATTCGCAAGACTCTTGTTTTAGGTAGAATTTTAAGAATGTGAAGTAACTGTTTGAATTTGGATTTAAAAGTTGTATTTCTTGCAAAGGGTCTGGGGGCCACATGAAATGGCTCGGGGGGCAGCATGTGGCCCCTGGGCCTTAAGGGCTCTGCATACTTCACGTGCGCACTTTGGCGCGTTTGGCGCGAGAACCACTAATGACGTCATCACTTGCGCCAGACTATTCATACTTCAAAAGCGCCCTTAAGGGCTCTGCATACTTCACGTGCGCACTTTGGCGCGAGTGGCGCGAGAACCATTAATGACGTCATCACTTGCGCCAGACTATTCATACTTCAAAAGCGCCCTTAAGGCGCATTGTCGGAAGTGCTCTCTGCTGTTCATGAGAGAAACGGCAGTATCTTTCGCAACTCGCAGCGTGAGTTCTACCGCGGATGTATAAAATAGAAAGCCAAACACGGCTGCTGTAGGGCTACTGAACGTCTGACTTGTGACTTACCACATTGAAACATATATTTTTCGTTGTAGCCTACATTGCCAGATCATTCCAAGATCATGCGAGAGCATTGTTCTGGCGGCAGAATTTATAAATAGATCGCCGAACACAACGTGCTTCTGAACAAAGTAAACAATTGTTTCACTGAACAACATTTAAGAGAGAAGATAAAATAACTCTCTAGGACATTTTATTATCCTCAAAATGATGCAGGATCCATTCTGTAGTAGCCTACAGTAGTTGTAGCCTCTCTTCGCAACTCCTGCTTTGTCTGCCTACCTGCATGGTCGCTGGTGGCGCACGACAAGTTACAAAAAATGTGGGGTGCACGACGTCGCGCCACGGCAGCTCGCGCCACGGCGTGTGACGTCATTTTGGGTCACGTGACGGCGCGAGTGAGGTCGCGAGTGAGGTCGCGAGTGAAGTATGAAGGAGGCTAGCGCCAGTCACGCCAAGTATGAATCCGCCTTTAGTTTACCCACGTCTGCTGTATACCATCACCGATGACCGTGTCAGCAATGAAGTGCAAATCAAAGTGGAGGAGATTACTGATAAGGAGGCTAGGATGATGACAGGAACGGAGCAGACGACAGGAACAGAGGGAGAGAGAGAGGGGGGAGAGAAGGGGGGGGGGTATGCAAATTAAGTGTGTGTGTGTGTTTGTTTGTATGCATGTTTGTATGCATGTGTGTGTGTGTGTGTGTGTGTGAGTGAGTGAGTGAGTGAGTGAGTGAGTGAGTGAGTGAGTGAGTGAGTGAGTGAGTGAGAGAGAAAGAGAGAGAGAGAGAGAGAGAGAGAGAGAGAGAGAGAGAGAGAGAGAGAGAGAGAGAGAGAGAGAGAGAGAGAGAGAGAGAATGAGAGCCCAAGAGAGCGCAAGAGAACCACTTGCACCACTGAGGCATTCTGTCCACAAAGCTCCACTCCACCATGGCCACAGATCATAGCGTAAATGCACAGTTGGTTGCAGGTCACCATCCCAGTCAACAAAGTGGATCCCAGTAAACCCAGTAGAAGCACCCCAGAGTCACAGACTGCTGAATTCAACCAAACCCGTCCACTCACCTTAATACCCTATCCTATTACTTCCACTTCCACTTGTTTTTCAATCTATCGCTCCCTTTTGCAGATGCAGGTGATAGCGCAAAAGTAGTATCCAAATACTTTTCAGGGTGAGGGGAAGTGCTTGAACTTTCCCTGAAGTACAGTACTTAACATCCATTCAAACTTCCCCCACTATCAACAGAGCATGAGATGAAACAAAGTGAAGTGTGAGTGATGTGTGAGTGGGGGGAGAAAATGTCACAGCCTAAACCTTCCTGGGCACAGGGAACTAGGGCTGTGCAATACATTAAATTTATATCGTGATATTAATATTACTGTAAAACAATATCAAATTTCATAATATCGAATTGAAACAATATTTTTGTAATTTTTCTATACTATACTGCCAAAAGGTACGCTACGCTATGCACAATAAATTCCCCTCCACTTGAGCCATTGCAAGCACAGAGCAGACAATTGCTACCCAACACTCATGCAGAACACCACTGTGTGTTTCTCTATGGCCCTCAACTCACACTGCTGAAGCAAGGGAACATTGTTAATTGTTTAGCACAATTATTTGAGCCATTCACTGCTGCTGAGCCATTCACACTGCTGAAGCAAGGGAAGATTGTTAATTGTTTATCACAATTATTTGTATTTAAAATAAATATTGTATAAAAAATCGTGATATCAATATTGACTGAAATAACCTTGATATTGATAATTCTTACAGTCAAGCAGCCCTACTGGAAACCACCAAGCAGCACATTCTCAAGACACCTCACAATCTGCTCTAAAAAATCCAAAGCCCATGAAACGGATCAAATGGCATCAAACGGCCAAGGCACTGAACTGATACGCCAGTCACCCGGGTTCAATCCCTGCCTGAGGTCATTTTCTGATCTTCCCCTCTCTCTCTCTCTCTCTCTCTCTCTCTCTCTCTCTCTCTCTCTCTCTCCACTGATACTATCAAAATAAAGGCATAGAATGCCCCCCCAAAAATAAAATATAATCCATTTAAAAAATAAAAAAAAGATAAATGATAAGGCATAGAATGCCCCAAAATACTTACAAAAAAACAAAACTACTGCAACTAAAGCCAGTTAGGACCACGAGAGGAGAAGGGTCGAGTGCTGAAGTAAACCCACCTCAATACTGAAGTAGCCTCGGTCTACGTAGTCTCCCAAGAAGAGATAGCGCGTGTTGTCGGGTGAGCCGCCCACCTCAAACAGCTTCATGAGGTCGAAGAACTGCCCGTGGACATCACCACAGACTGGAAGAGAAATGGAAGAAGTGCATAAGATTCACATGATGACAAGAAGTTCATAAACAGCTGACCGTGTATGATTACTTCCTTGCTTGCTTGATTACAAGGTTGCGCGTGTGTGTGTGTGTGTGTGTGTGTGCGTGCATGCGTCATCCGTGATTGTGCGTACATAAACACCAGCCACATTCTGGTAATATGGCTAATAATATGTCAAAGCGGCTGGCAAAGTTCCACATACTGAAAGTTGACCTCATCCTCTGGTTCTTAACGGCTCCTCACCAACAAGTGCTTTTCTGTCTTATATTAAAAGTATTTACTTTTGCATCAGCATTAGTAGCAATGGGCAAGTGATGTTTCAACACAAACACTTGCATCTCTTCTGCTTCCTAGAAAGTGCCATCTGCCTTGATGCTGCAGCCTGTTCCAGAGGCTTGACAGAGACAGAGACAGAGAGTGCGTTGCAATATGCGACCTTGCCTCCTCCACTTGCTTCTCGTCATGATGACATCACTGACAACAGCACTATATTTCAATATCTTGCAAAAGCTCAATTGTAGAGTCTTTTTCTCATTTGCAATTTGGATGGTGAATGAAAAACAGTCCCTCAAAAGTTGTTGTGGCTAGGCTGACAGCTGGGAAGCTTTAGCGTTTTCTCCACGGAGGAGGGGCCGGGAGGCGGGACGAGGAGACAAGTGCAAGTGGAGGAGGCAAGGTCGCATATTAAAACGCACTCAGAGACAGAGACGGAGACAGAGACGGAGACCGAGATGGAGACAGAGACGGAGACAGAGACAGTGACAGAGACGGAAACAGAGACGGAGACAGAGACAGAGAACGAGACAGAGACAGAGAGCGAGACCGAGACAGAGAACGAGACGAGAGACAGAGACAGTGACAGAGACGGAAACGGAAACGGAGACAGAGACAGAGACAGAGACCGAGACCGAGACCGAGATCGAGACAGAGACAGTGACGGAGACAGAGAACGAGACAGAGACAGAGAGCGAGACCGAGACAGAGAACGAGACAGAGGCCAAGACGGAGACGGAGACAGCTGGCTATGACAGCAGTCTGAGGAGACCCAGAGGCGGTGGCCTGTCTAGTCAGCGTGTGTAAACAGCGGTGGCATGGGCAATGGCACACAGACGGCCACTGTGTAAACACCACCGGCGCTGCCACGCTGCCAGCCCATAGCCATCAGGGCTCAAGTCTAGTCTGTCATCGCCAGTCACCACTGTGGTGGCGGTGTGTGTGTGTGTGTGTGTGTGTGTGTGTGTGTGTGTGCGCGTGTGTGTGTGCGTGTGTGTGTATGCCTGCCTCTCTCTCTTTCTCTCTCTCTCTCTCTCTCTCTCTCTCTCTCTCTCTCTCTCTCTCTCTCTCTCTATGCTGGGATTACATGTAAATGCCTCACGCTTGGCTGTTAGCAGAGGTGTCAATTCCTGGTCCAGAAAGTAAAAACCCTGCCACAGTTTCCTTCCAACACAGGTGACTCTAATAAGCAGCTGGTCTTGAGTGTTCAATTATCAGGTGATTCGGAGATGGTTGGATCCAATTTGTGGCAGGGTTTTTACTTTCTGAACCCGGGATTGACACCTCTGGCTGTTAGATAGTCACTGGCAGAGTCCTACTGTACAGTATGTAAATGCTGTGATTCACCTTGCCATAGTCCATCTACCCAGACCAAGCAGACATACTGTGCTCCTCCACTACCACTACTTTGCTTATCTAATGTCTGTCTTTGACTTTCTCTGAGATACACTACTGCGATGGTTTTTAGGATTCGATTCGATCGTCGGCTGTAGGATTGATGCATATCGATTATTATTTACACTACTGGTATTCATGGTACCTCATTTTTTCCCAGTGCTGCCCATAACAAACTTGATGCATACAGAACGTGCTTAAACAACACCGCACCATTTCTGGATTTCTCATTTTACACCTCTCACTAGTTACCGTAAATAATTGAGTTTTATCTTTTTTCCTGCTCTTCCACCCATTTTCTCTGTCTAGAGATGTTACTTCTAGTTCCTGAAAGCTAGCTAGTCTCATAGGATTTAATAATAGTTAGTATAGTGAAGGTCGAGAACTTCCAAAGGGGGTGGTGGAATATGAATACCACTTACATGACTTTACATGGGGACTGACAACAATTTAATTGTGGTCAATCTGTTGGATGTGTTGCTGGGATTCTGTTGACCTAGTATGATAAATATAATCATTTCGGGCGCAAAAGTAGGGGCGGGTATAGGTTAAGAAGAACCAATGCAGTAACTGATGCACTATGCTGGGTTACTGGGTCACTACGTCACTGGGTACACTATTAAGACTGGCATCATTCCCCTTCACTGCAACTAGTATTATGACTCATCAGCCACCTCGTGATATAAGGTTCAGTTACCTTGCCTTGACTTCTGAAACCGTGTCAGTCTCTGACGGTCTATAAGTAGCTACTAAACCGACTATTGTGTAACCAGCATGTGATTCACGTGAGTCAGCTTTAGGAAATAATGCCATAAACACACCTACAACAATATTACACTACAAGCTATCTAAGGTCATTTTTCGAGATGTGCTACAATACTTAGATCAATTGTGGAATCAAAACCCCAATACAACCACTAATCAGTCAAAAGTCTTTGGTTATGTAAGGGCAGGGCTGTCAAACTCAGGCCCCCAGGGCAAATTTGGTCCGTGGAGCCTTTTTATTTGGCCCACAAGATCATTTCATATGTGTATTAGTTAGCCCACATACACCATTAATATATACAAAATATGACTTGAAGGCAAACTTTTGTGCCCCAGAGCAATTGGGTTCAGGAGTGGGTCAAGGCAAGAGTAGGCTAACAGCACATACTAGAACATAGAAGTATTGTATATGATTAATACTAAGTACCGGTACATATGATGGGACCATGTTGAATGAAGAGAAGACACCGGAGCAGCTCAGATGGGATGCTTTTTCTTTTTAATTCAAGTGCACAACATGTTAGGGACTAACGTTTCGATGGCAAGCCATCTTCATCAGAGACCATGTTCTTTGCCTAACTTTAAGTATTAAGCATGATTTTGTTTTTTGGCCTGCTGTGAATTGGAGCTTGACACCCCTGTGTTAGGCCTATGTTTTTGAACAACTACTTAACCTCACATTATCCTCAAAAGTCAAGTGAGGTTTCAATTTCCTTATTGACTTTCTATGACTAATGCAGGCCTCTCCAGGCACTCAATATCAGCTGTTATTTTGCCCTATTTACTTATTTTCAGTATGCGATACATGCCTGAATGCAATATCCATACCAGTTTATGGGTGCGTGAAGACAAAACTAATGTTGCTTTTAGAGATGCACCGAAATTAAAATTTGTGGCCGAAACAGAATAATCTTAATCACTTGGCCGAATACCAAAAATTACAGTTCAGTTAAAAGTTATGAAAAGTTAGGGTTTTTTACATCTTAAATCTAAGGCTTACAATAACCTAAATGTTTGACATGTTTTTCAAAGAAAAAATAAATGTTTATTTGAAATCTTCAAATGTTACAGTAGGGACTGAAGCTTTAATGCCCGCCTTCAATTCATTTTCTATTCGACCTCCGATTCGGCCACTCAAGTGGCTTTCGGCCGAAAGTCGAAAGTGTCTTTTTTTTGCGTTTTCGGCCGAACATTTTTGGTTGCCGAATTTTCAGTGCACCTTTTCAGTTGCTTTCCAATGCTCAAAAAGACAATGCGCCAGCTTCATTTGTAACACTTTCATAACACCTTTTTTTATATGTGGTACCTGTCCCTTCTTCATACATTGTACTAGCCACAATACATCTGCTGCACCAGCTAACGGGCCACTGAAAAGCCAATGTCACTGAGTTTCCAATGCTCAAACAGACACCTCGCCATCTTTGTTTGCATCACCTGACACGTAATGCCACAGTGTGTGTGTGTGTGTGTGTGTGTGTGTGTGTGTGTGTGTGTGTGTGTGTGTGTGTGTGTGTGTGTGTGTGTGTGTGTGTGTGTGTGTGTGTGTGTGTGTGTGTGTGTTATGCTGGCTGGCTGGCTACAGTCTTTACAGTGTACTCAAACCACAGAAAGCGGCCCACTGTGGCGCTAAGCTGCACTGAGCTCCTGCAGGCTGGGCCAGGTCAGTTGAGGACAGTATAGGACAGCGCAACACAGCGCAGCGCAGCACAGGATGGGACAGGACAGGACAGGACAGGACAGGACAGGAGAATTTACAGTACCTGCTGTGTTTCCCATAGAACACTTAACTTAGTCAAGCTGGGTGTGGGGGAGTTGGCTGGTATCAGAGACATGTGACTGACTGTCAACCATCACTTGAAAGTCTATTTTGTGCAGATTCATATGGAATATCTGATATGAACCCCCCAATCAATCAATCAATCAATCAATCAATCAATCAATCAATCAATCAATCAATCAATCAATCAATCTATCAATTAATTAATCAACAGGTGGGAGAAGGTGTTTGTTGTCACGGTGGCCACCTTAACTACAGTACGTTTTCCTGACTGCTGCCCTGATCACTGCATGCAGGGTCCAGAATGAGAACACCTTGGAGCTCATGGAAGTCGTATGGCATGCACATGGCATGGTAAAACAATGGCTTCTCTTGTAGAACTATAAACTGCAGGGGGGAACCCTGTCCTGTGATGAGCGCCTCCACCTCCATTGGAGAGAAGTTGTTGTGCAGTTTCACATGAACAATAATACCGGTATGAAATCCCCCTAAGAGGGGACCTACTCAAACCCTGACCTGTGATGAGCACCTCCACCTCCATTGGAAAGAAGTTGTTGTGCAGTTTCACATGAACAATAATATGAAATCCCGCCAAGAGGGGACCTACTCAAACCCTGGCCTGTGATGGACACCTCCACCTCCAGACAGCACTTCTCCTGCCACAGGATGTGGAGCGCCTGGACTATGAACCCCTTTCCGCAGGGCCTAGTGTGTTACACCGACAGGCCCGCCTGTGCAAAGAGGCTAGGTCAGGGGTGGACAATTATTTTGGCCAAAGGGCCACATTGAGTTTATCATCTTGACCGAGGGGCCAGATGTTGCAGGCAACTTGTCTGTGTCAATAATAAGAAATAGTGTAGCCTACGCCTATACTAACACAACTTGCCATTCCTGCGCATTGCTAGGATATGTATTAAGGTATAGCCTATGTACTTGATTAATCTTACATGGGCAAGACTCCTGTTTTAAGGAGCTATTTTGAGATTGCCTATGACCGTATGAATTTGGATTTAAAAGTTGTCTTTCTTGTAAAGGCTCTGCGGGCCGCATGAAATGGCTCAGCGGGCCACATGTGGCTCCCGGGCCTGCGTTTGCCCACGTCTGGGCTAGGTGATAGAGGAAACCCTGGCCTATGATGGGCACCTCCAGGAGACCACAGCACTAGACGCTATACCAGAGCTGTATAATATACTGTAGAAGTAGAAATACTCTTGACAGATGTAGTTACAACATGAGTGGTATGAGATTTTAATTTAATAATATCATTATTCTTGTCTGGTTAACACCAGACCTAATCACAAGTGAGATAAGGTCTGGGGAGTTGCCTATTGTAAATTCCGTAGGGGGAAGAATACTTGGCTATATGACACACTGCCCTGCTCTCTGATTGGGCAGAGAAACTGTAAAGGTGGGAATGCTTGGCCATTATGACACAGGGACCATGATCTTGGCCGTTATGAGTCATCCTCCCCAGACTGTCTTTCAGATCGAAACGATTGTGTAGAACTGAAGGCAATATGGGAATTCCCAGGCTATCATTCTTCTAATGTTGTAAGTACATTTGTAAGAGTACTTCTACTTTATACAACTCTGCGGTATATTCAGTAGAGGACAGGACAGGCGCGTTTACCCGTGATGGGCACCTGGGCACAGGACAGGTGTGTAACTTACCTGTGATTGGTGCCTCCACCTCCAGCATGCACTTCTCCTGGCGCAGGACGTTGGCGCCATCGTTGATGATGCGCAGGGCCACCTCCTCCTCCACGCGGCCCTCCTTCACCAGGTGGCTGCGCAGCACCTCAGGGTTGGGCTTGCCGTCCACATACAGGTCCTTCAGCGTCAGGCGCTGGGCGGGCGGCAGTGGCACCGCTGGAGGAACAGAGAGAAGGGGACAAACATGACATTGGAGCTACTTATTAAGCTATTTGTTAAGACTTAGTAAATGATAAACTAATGATGAACAAAACATTTGAAGAGTTCAGATGCAAAACCCCCTAAGTGCCTTTTTAGAAAATAATCTTAATTCATTTTTATTTAATACAAAGCTAACAAAATTGCATATTTGTTATTTTATTTATGTAATATAACTATTTATATGTATTATCAAGTACATGAATGTAAACCAAACCAACAACGGGGTTCTCTAAAAATATACAGGTGCAGGTCTTCAGAAATGGAGTTAGGGGGTTTTGCATCTGAACACTTCATTTACAAATGTTTGTAAATGAGTGGGAAATGTCATGTTAATGTTTTTTTGTTTTTTTATTTTTTTTGTATTTTATAAGGCATTGATAAAACTTAGATAAGTAAAAAAGTAGATCATTAAAAAATGTGGTAATGGTTTGTTTATCATTAGTCTTTAAGTTATAACTTAATGCTTTTTATGCATCCATTAAAGTAAAAAGTGTTACCAGTAATCATAATGTTAATGCTACATGTAATTACAACACTTGTAGTATGATACTACAGAGTTGAAACCATGTAATATTATACCACTTGTGGTGTTTTACATTTGTACATAATTTCTGCTTCTACTTTATACTTTAATCCACAACATACAATGTGAGGGGAGAATATAGAATAAATTAAGCTTATTACTACACAATACACAAAATCCTTAAGTTATGCATTGCAGGTGCCCACTCTGCAACACTGGAGCGAAGCAGCCTAGAATTATTTAAAAGCCTTGCTATTTTTCTCACACAATCTCATGCCCTTTACTATTCTACGCTATACATAGCATAAGTAACATGTAGATTTATTCACCCGTTAGGTTCCCATTTTTGTTCTCTTATGCATGAACTAGTATTAGTCATCTTATTAGTTATTATTAGGGATGGGATATCGGTATCAGGTGTATCGGTATCGGTGTATCGGTATCGGGTTCAGATATCAACATAATTCAGAGATCGGATCGGATCGGAATTTTCCCAAAGTATCGGAACTTTCCTGATACTGACATTGAGCCATTTCCAATGTTAATTTGAAATCATAACACTTGCACATTAGTTTTCAGAATGGGATTGTTGCTTTTTTACTTGTTACTTTTTATTTATTAATTGGTGTCCTTTTCTGACCAAATAGCCTACTTGGGCCTACCTCAAGTGGAAAACCATGCATATATGTGGTTTTGGTATAGGATCGGAGTAGTATCGGTATCGGCAGATATCCAAATTTAGATATCGGGATCGGATCGGAAGTGAAAAAATGTGTATCGGTGCATCCCTAGTTATTATATGTCCATTTAACAACTACTATCTGTGGTCCTATCTGTCAGCAGATACAGGTGCATGCCGCCCACACCAGCAGAGTAAGGGTCAGCTTTTTCCTCAAGCCATCAGGCTGCGTAACACCAGACCACCATAGATAATGAATAATGAGCCACTCCTTCACTCTCATCTCTTTTTTTTTAATCTTCCTTTAAAAAAAAAAAAAAAAAAAAAACTTTTCTTTTACTTTTTGGGACTTTCTGAGCAATAAAACTTTTCATTACTCATGAGTTCTTGAATTCATGAGCATATGACAATAAATACCTTGTATCCTTGAATGGGCCAGAATTCATGAAACATAAATTAAACCCATCAGCTACAAACCACCTCAACCTCAACCTTAATATGAACAAACCTGTGAATATGCAAGGTTAATTGGGCTATATCCTGTGTGTGTGTGTGTGTGTGTGTGTGTGTGTGTGTGTGTGTGTGTGTGTGTGTGTGTGTGTGTGTGTGTGTGTGTGTGTGTGTGTGTGTGTGTGTGTGTGTGTGTGTGTGTGTGTGTGTGTGTGTGTGCGTGCGCAAAGGAACAAAGTAGTTGTTGCCGATGTATATAATTCCCATTCATTCTGTTCACAATGCTCTCTATTCAGTGCAGCCCTGACTTGATGATTAAGTGTATGCTTTGACATTATCTTGCTGTTCTGCTAAGGCGAGGGTAGGGCTGGGCAATATGACGATATATATCGTTATCATGATATAAAAGTGTATATCGTGACCTTTCTCCTATATCGTTTATATCGTGATAGTAATTTTTATCAATTTTATACAATTGAATATCATTTAATTACATTTCATGTTGTCACAATACACACTATAAGTTCATGTAACTGTAAAAATAAGAATAAAAAGATCCATTTCAAAGAAAGGTTGTTTTGCGACATGAAAAAAATAAAGAGCAAATAAAGAGAGTAACTGAAAACGTAAGTAATTGTGCTATATCGTGATATATATCGTTATCGTGATATAAAGTTATCCATATCGTGATATAGTTTTTTTCCCACATCGCCCAGCCCTAGGAGAGGATATTGTTCACTTCCACCCAGCAGGAAGCTTAATCTCTCCCCTCAATTAACCGCTCTCATATCCTCACCTTTAAAATGATACTGTCCCATTTTTGGAAATGAGCTTATTTTACACCTCCCCTTGATTTAAATAATATGGTTTTGCCGTTCTCCTGCACTTTCAACCGTTCTCTGGGTATGGCTGGCAGTGCAAATTTTACGTCCAAGCTAGCAGTTAACATTGAGACCTATGAGACCAGCTGGCGGCTAACTGGTAGGACTCGATGTTACCTGCTAGCTTAGAGGTAAAATTTGCACTGCCATACCCAGAGAACGGTTGAAAGTACAGGAGAACGGCAAAATCATATTATTTAAATCAAGGGGGAGGTGTAAAATGATCTTATTTCCAATAATGGGACAGAATCACTTTAACATTCTTCTCAAGACAGAACAGAGCAATTCTGTGTCTCTATCCAGGCTGTAGCCCAATACACTGACAAAAAGATATCGGGCTCAATAGTGTCATCAAGAACCAGATAAATCACATAATATCTATTGAAAACCTCCAATGTGTAGCTGGCAGAAGAGCACAACCTAGACCAAAAAAAAAACTCATCAAAACTGGGCTACTTTCCCAACTTTTATTTGTCCTAAATAATTGCTGTGCGAAGGACAACGAATCACAATGTGTCACTAGATACCCCAGAGATTGACTCATTTCGATTTGAATGTCAAAAGAGTGTGGAAGTGCTTAAATAATCATTATGCTGAACTTTCTAATGAGTAGTCTGCCTTTGAGCTTCTAATAACCAAAGTCCCCACTGGTACAAAAAAATGAATCCAAAATAACAGATTGGCCAACAGGGGCTATCAAGCTGTTACAAAGACAAAATAATTAATTAAAGGAAATTAAATCACTCAAGTGGAGCCTGGCAGCCCCGCCTCCTTTTCCCTTCGTCTTGTCCCGACACCCACACGCAGGGCATGCAATGACAGCTTTGCCCCCAGAACAAATTAATCTGAAAGCACCCCCCCCCACACACACACACACACACACACTCAATACATACTGTGTTGGGGTAATGGGGAGCACATTCTGGGACCCCCTTTTTCTTTTCCCGGGACAGCTGACCCCTTTGTCCCCCCGTTGCCGGCTTCCCCGACACCCACCACACAGCATACATCAGGCCATCACAAAGGCAGCCGGGCCTCTTCGCACTCATTTGCATGCCAGCGACAGGCTGCAGGGATAAAGCTAGACACTCACACTCAGGCTCACTCGGCTCAGTTGGCCCCCCACACAGAAGCAGCACAGCCCCGGCAGATCAGATGCAGATCACACAGCCCACCCGTTTGGCAAAGGCACAGGCGCAGCCTCCACCTCCGACCTCCAACTTTTCACCATGCAGCCAGCCAGTCCTTTCACTACCAGGCGAGCAAACTGGGCAACTGCTTGAGGTCCCCCAGCTAGAGGGGGCCCGTCATCATAATGACTGGTTGCGTACTTAAAAATTATATATTTTTAGGAGAAGGATTGGCAAATGACCCGGGTGGGAATCGAAGCCCAGGTTTCCAGCATCGTAACCCAGTGCCCTACCATTAGGCCACGGCAGGGCCATTGACTGGTTGTACAAACGTTTGTACTTTTATTGAAATGACAGAAACAACTTATTGGTTGTGACAGCACCTCCATAAATTCAATGACCGAAAAGTGCAGTAATACGGCTATACGGCTAGGGTCCCCAAATACCTTGAAACGGCCCTGCATGCAGCAGCAACCCGCTTTCCTTTCCACATTTCCATCACGACATCAAAGACACGCTCCAGTGCTCCTGGGGGGCTGCCTGCGTGCCTGCCCGCACTACACTGCACTAGTACCCTGCCTTCATCTCAAGGCAAATGGAGATCAGACATGACTGCCTATTAGCTCCCCACATTGGGCCATATCCAAGGCATGGTCTCAAAAGCCTACACTTAGTGACAGTGGGGGCCAACAGTCAATGGGCGCCAACTATGTGCAGTCTGATCTTCACAAAGTGCTGAGGTATTGTCTGCATTAGAATCTCACTGCAAACCCTCAATCACCAAGGCACTGCAGACAGACTGAGTTACTGTAGGCACACTATGAATATTAAGAAAAAAGATAGCAAGTCTGCATTCTAATATAAGTCAACGTTAATGCAACATTCCAGAATGAGACAGAAAAAGCTTTGAGATGGGGTTTCCAAATTCTAATATGAAGGCTGCTGTGTTGAGCCTTAAATATTCCCAAATGCTCTTTATAAATAAGCCAGAGATTTTCCCAATGATAGGAGCCATCCCAACCATGAACATTCCAGACATTTCCTTGCATGCTCCAAGCCAGAAGAGAATGCAGCCTTCTGGGAATGCCTACTGCTGCTGCCAGAGCTTTGGGACAAAGTCCAGCGTGCACACACAG
The DNA here is from genome assembly GCF_034702125.1 of Engraulis encrasicolus. NCBI lineage: Eukaryota > Metazoa > Chordata > Actinopteri > Clupeiformes > Engraulidae > Engraulis > Engraulis encrasicolus. The sequence goes on from NC_085859.1 coordinate 19,093,795, forward strand.
CCGACAGTATACAAAGTGGCACACCCATGTCAAATCACTGCGCAGACTGGGAGCCTTCAGAGACAAAGATGTCTCAGAACACACAATAGGAAGTCCAATTATTGATGTTGGTACTCTCCGGTATAGGTTTTAATAGGAAAACAAGTTATGTTTATCATGAGAAGATTTCATCATGATATTAATATTCATCATGAGATGGGTCGAATAATTATCAGAATGACTAAGTAACTTGTAGTGTGCCACCCGTGGTTTATACAGTGAAAGCATTTATAAAACAGGGTTGATTTTTGCTACTCTTCCATCCAGATAATATGAGTGCCTTTACGATGATTGTTCGTTGTTGAACCACAGATTATTTGTGTCATATGTATGGTGCTTGTCAGTGATTTCCAACATAATGCAGAATGTTGAGTGGCCATATCAACAATAATCATCAAAACTGATATCTGAACAATTATCAGGCAGAACAAATTGGCAGTGATAGAGTGGCTCAACTCTAGGGTTCCTTAAGGCTGACAAACTGAGCTGAAGTATGATGACATTGTAGCCTCTTAGTGCAGATCTATGGGCCTGCTGGAAGGCCATGTCAATCATTGTTGAAAAGACCACATCATAACAACATTGCAATTGCATTGCAGAGAGTCTTAAGTAACAGATTAAGAGTTGGTAAGAGTTGGTAAGAGTTGGTCTGTGCAAGGGTTTAAGCTGTGTTTCCCAGTGGTGGTATGAGGAAACATGAGGTGAGAGTAAAATCTTCAGTTGAGCTCAGAGAAAAGATGATCTCACTTGGGATAAACCTGCAAGTCAGACCTACCTGTGTATCTACTAAGGATAGACCGATATATCGGGCCGATATTTGCGTTTTTTTAAGTGTATCGGTATTGGCCGATACACGCGTGGTTTTGGCCAATACGCAATATTTATTGTTTTATGTTATTTGGATTTTTTAAAAGCACCAAGAGACTTTATTTTTGTATTACTTGCTTGTTAGATATTACATGATTGTTAGAGTTGGTGTTAAAATATTACAAGTTCTACCTCAATTTGATAATTTTTAATAATTGTTTATTTTTAACTTGAGACCTGGAATATTTGTAATTTTCGAAACTTTTTTTTACCCATATTGACCCCAAAATATCGGGTATCGGAAATCGAGTATCGGCCAAGGGTGATGAAAAAAAAAATTGGTATCGCATCGGCCATTAAAAAACCTGTATCGGTCAACCTCTAGTATCTACAGTGCACAAGCCTGCAACTCATGGTGCATAAGCTTATCTCTTGCTGGTTGCAAATGAAATTATGCAATGAGATAGCAAAGTCTTCAAGTAGCATAGCAGATAAGTTACTACAGTATGTGCACACTGCAAATAGAATGACCCCCGACCTCTGCAATATAAGACAATTGCCAAAGTTTTCATTACAGCCATGTCTCATCTATTCTACTGGATGTATAAAGAATGTATGTGGTCAATCATAATGATGATAAGTTGATAAAAGACGATGACTTTTGAAGGCATGACTGACAAAAGGACAGTGCATCAGCCGTACAACAGCCGTACAACGAAGTCCTGCAAGATTTAACCACTGTAGAAAAAGCACATCTTCGTATTACGTCCAACATGCTGCATACCCACTGCCTAATGCTCACTACTGGCGAAACAGGTAGGAGGGAGACACATTGCAGTGATGCCAAGGGGCTGTGCGGTGGGGGCTGGTCAGGTCTGGGGGATAGGGGTCGCCCATGCACACACACACACACACACACACACACACACACACACACACACACACACACACACACCGCTCCCCTTTGGCCACAACCACCCAGCCCTCAGGACAAGCCACTGTGCTCCGACAACCATGGGTATAAATAAACCCTAAGCGCTCGCGGGCCCACAAGGCAGGCTGGGAAAGGGCCTGTAAGCTGTGTAGGAGTGCTAAGACGAGATTAGGCAAAGCCTCTATTAGCTGGGGATTCCAGGTTCAGGGTCTGTTTATTTAAGGGCCCCGGCCCGCTGCAAATAAAGATACCATCCCCTTGCCAGAGATGGCGGAGCAATGGTAACAAGTCGACTCGTAAACTACGGTCCGACCCAAACGTCAATGTGCTGCCAAGATGTGCATGCATCAAGCCCACGCAATAGAATACACCACTGTCCGTAGTAACACTGAGGTGGATGGTGCTCGTCCAAGCATGGTGACAGAAGGCGTTGTGTCCATAGAGGTAGAAAATAACACTAGAGGTGACCCCGCCCCCCTTTTTACGGCAATCTGTAGCGGCCATTATCTGTAGGTAGATCAGAGAAATGGAAATTAACGGAGAACGAGGCTCACCTCTGTCAAAATGGCTTAATCATGTGAAAATGTCCATCAACACACTATACAAGGACAATAGTTGAAGTGTGTTGCTAGCTATGTTCATAAAATATATTATTTGCTTTTTAAATGTATTTTATCGACTCATATGATTTAAGTAGATATTTAGCCTGACATTTCAAATCTGGTCTTTGATTAATGTGTTACTTCATATTCACACAGTTTTAGTCAAAAAAGTGACAGGGGTGGGCGTGTTCTCCATTGACTTGCATTGCCTGAAGGTACCTACACTACCTACGGAAGTTGGGAAGCTCCAGCTGCCATTTTCCAGTGCTGTCGCAAATTGCTGTGTCCTCTCTAGTGTTATTTTCTACCTCTATGGTTGTGTCTCTAAGCTAGCTATACACATTTGCTCTGTGCAAAACGTGCAGAGCGAAACATTGAATGCAATATGACTCTTGACAGAACCCTTGTTTGACCGGACTCTCTTGCGTGACCTATTCAATGTCCCCTACAAATGCAAAGCATTACAACCTACAGTAAACGTGAGGAGCAATGCCCAGTGCACATGGCAGTATCGTGACAAATCTGGCAGATAGAATCTTGCACAGGCATATAGTGCCACATCAGTATCATTGCCAGTGCGCTTCATCTTAAAACATTCAAATCTGGCATTCTGTGTGTGTGGTTGGCAATTGGCCTAAGCTTACTTGAAATGTTATATGCCTAGTCATAATTCTTGGGCTTAAAAAAACAAGATGGGCAACTGGATAAAAACTGGACACACACAGCTCACCTAAATAGCCTAATTAAGCTTATGTAATAGACTGCTAGTCTGCACAAAAGCATCAAATGGGCAAATTAACTAATGGAGTTAATGTATCAGTGGTACACAATGTTTGCTTTCCAATAGAGATTCAAAGATGAGAGAGCCTTGATTCTCTCATTGCCAGATGGTCGATGGTTGCTGTTAAACCACCACATATGTCAAACTGCATACTCGGATGATTCATATGCTGGATGATGCTAAAGCATATGATTTACGTTGGTTGAGTGACTGCAAATATTCCCCTCTTTCGGGACACAATTGCACAATATCATGCGACAACACACAGTAAATATTAAAGAATGAATTATTGTTCTTAATCTCTTACTGGTGGTGGTGGTTGGGGGGGGGAGCTGTCTTGTGGTGCTACCTGAGCAATGGTGGATAGTAGTAGATTGTACAGTTCAAACACAATCTCACAATCCATAATCTGCTCTCATAAGACACATGAGACTCTACCATTCAGGAATCAGTAGCTTTGCAACATAACATATGACACAGATCTCTGCGACAACGCATTTTTCAGCAAACAAAGTCGAAAACTGAAGTTTGCGTGCACCTCACACAGAGTAATGCACATTGTAATTTATTTAACACTGTCTCACATTCATGTGCAGATTTATCTGGTTTACTGTATCTCCTATATATATATATATATATATATATATTACTATCAATGCCTGAATCTATGCAGCTTTATGTTCACCTATATGTTTGGGCTTCCATCAAAACGCCCCCTTCACGAAGCATGGACACATGCAGTTACAATAGCAGGACACATGTTGACAAAATTCTGTACCTCCGTCCGTGCAGCAGATAATTGGCGTAAAATGTAAAAGTTAATGCATACTGGGAACTTGTTGACCAAAAATTATGCACACTTTTTTTTACAAGCACACATCTGGGGTCAGTGCTGCAGAAGATTGTGAGAAACTTTACAGACACCAACATTTAAACTATTACCTTTGGATATTCTCAGGGATGTGAAATGTATTAGCCCAGTGGTTTTCAAATTGGGGGCCGGGGACACCTGGGGGTCCGCGAAGGAGTGCAAGGGGGGCCGCGGCAGGTTGGCAGGAAAAGTATAGCACAACAAAAATATATATTTAATCTAGACTGCATTCTCATGGAAAATGCTAAAAGTGGGCTTGCCTTTTAGGCCAGAGCTTAGCAGTTGTAGTAAAAATAACGTAATCTAAGTTATCTAGCTAATGAACACTGAAGAGTAACTGTCAGAACCCTTAATTGGCAACAACTGTTCTGGTTGACCCACTCGGCCCAGCAACTAATTAGACCTCACAGCAAGCAGTGGTTGAGTATTCTACAGCAGAGTTCTAAAATTTAAAAAAACTGACAGTTAGGTGCTGTTTCCACGTAGCTGGATATTTTTATATGTGGATATTTTTTTCTCCTGGTTGCATTGGTTTTGCATTGGTTTTGACCTTCCGTTTCCACGTAGCAGATATTTAAAATCCAGGTATAAAAAGCAGGAGAAAAAAATATCCTGTTTAGGGGGCTGAAACGCATTTGTTACAATGGAGGATTTTTTTAATCCACATGTTGCGTTTACACCTAGCAGGAGAAAAAAATACCCTGCTAAAAAAAATATCCTGGAAACAGCACCTTATTCTTCAGTCCCTTAATTAGCCACACCTGTTCTGGTTCTGGGTAGGCCTACTGACAGTTAGTGCTGTGCAGTAAAAACGTATGTAGCCTACACCAAAATAAACCAAAAATAATCTTAACAATATTCCTATTAGTTCAGAACACATTATAACAATCTATTGCATCTCTGAACATTACTACTAGTATTGTCAAGTTATTATTTTATATATCCCAGTGAGGCACTAGTTAACTCACAGACCAAGACTATGATTGTGAAAGGGGATGCAAAGAAAAATACTGTGGCATGCCATGACCCATGTAAGGGGGGCCTTGACTGGAATATACCGGTATGTGGGGGGCCCAGCCATGGTGAAGTTTGAGAACCCTTGTATTAGCCTATCAAAGATAGCCATTACCAGGGAGGCTGGGCAGGATGCTCTCAGGTAAGAACTGACATCCTAAAAGGATCTGGATGGGGTGAAGGCGGGTAGCGGTTTTCTAGGGTTATTAGGTGAATGCAATTTATTCTCTCTCTTTCAAAATTAGGCTACAGTCCTAACCAAACCATACTTGGGAAACAGTTGACAGTCACTCTTTCTGCACAAATTATAAGGGCATATAACCTGAGAGTAGAATATCAAATTTGCATAATCAAAAAGCTACTACGCCTTATTTGTTGGTGTTGGCCATAATTGTGAATGAACAAGTGTTTTGCAAATTCAAAGTATTTGACCTGACTGAATACTTTTTTTTTTTAAACAGTTCCAGAAAAGTATGCAACATGCAGGTCTCCACTCTCCACAAAGGAACTGCAAAACAGATGTGGTTGCTTTTTTTAGTTTAGTATTGTATTTCGTGCTCAAAAGAATTCTTGGCTCCCTTATTTTGATAGCCATAACTCACTGCTCCAACAGGAATAGACTGAAACAACTGTGCACTGGCAAAGAATGCCCAACTTGTGCGCACTCTCTCCACTTCTAACCCCTATTTTAGACTTCTACTAGGCTCAAGGTGTGAAAAAAGTATGAGGAGTCACATTACTTTGGAAGACATCTTGCAACAAACACATTGTTCAATACAGCTATTGGTCATGTTTAAAAATGAAGAGGAACTCCCAGTAGAAGCCCATGAGGCCGCATGTCTATTGAAATGACGTTTATCCCACTTTGCAACATCAAGCATCTCTGAAGCTGGAAGTCTAATGATGTAAACAGCGAAAGTAGCCTTCATCGGTTGCTTTTGAATCATATTGGTGCGACCTAATGGTTGATTTGTTTGTTTGTTTGTTTGGCATCCAAGTTGGTCTCGTGACCGCAGTCCACAAGCACAGAACCATTGAGCACAGTGAAAACACGAGATGGATCATCATACACTTTAGGCTACACAGTTTTATCATCATCATCATCATCATCATCATCACCATCATCATCATCATCATCATCATCACCATCATAAGGGTATGCTACTACTGCATAACTGTTAATAATAATAATAATAATAATAATAATAATAATAATAATAATACAATAATAATCATTATTACTATTACTATTATTACCATTATTATACTACTATTGTTGTTGTTGTTGTTGTTGTTGTTGTTGTTGTTGTTACAGTTATTATATTGATCATAATAGACATTACACAACGTTTGTAAGTAGGCTAATGAACAGAAATCGCAGTGAAGTGCTGCGTGCCCTAAATCTGCTCTGCTGATCCATGGCCAAGGGTCACACGCCTCCCTAAGAAACTGATGTCAGAGCTCGAGATCCCAAACAACAAAAACCATCAGAAAAGAAATGAGTCCCTGCCTGCCAGAACACGGAGACTGAAAACGGCATAACAATCGTTCAAGTCTGACTGCTGCAAGCACCCATGTGTTTTTCGTTCTCGTTCTCCCAGCAGTGTCATATGAAAAGCAGTCTGCTTCGGAAAAATAATAAAACTTTAGAAGTGTTGAAGTCGACGTAGAGTGAACTAGGTCGTTAAATGACGACCTTTCAAACTGTGCTGATAATGCACACTCTAAAGTTGAAAACATCTTCAAGAGTTTTCTTATTGTTGATAAAGAGCACTATCTGGCAGACATACGTAGCCTACATAGCCTTTCACAAAACTGAGCGTAGTGGCCGCCCCCAAACAAGGCAGCTACGACGACTGAGCCAGATATCTTACTCTCTCTGACTGAGCTGGGGGTAAAGACCAATTCCATGTCGTCGCGTGCATGCTTGCTACTCAAAAAAACAAAACAACATATTTGAGAACACTTTGTCTTGTGCCAGTGCAGGTTTAAAGCATTCTATAAAAGTCACGCTCACAAATGTATTCGCGTGTTGTTGTAACATTGTAACAACGTTGGTTCTTGCACACCCACGCCCACGACAAGGATTCAACAAGTTGACAACTAGAATAGTTGTAGTTAAGTCAGAGAACAACAGCAGAAGCGTTCCAGCATGGTAGGTAGCGTTAGGACAACTTGGTTACAAAAAAACAGACTAGTTTTAGAAAACATGACCTGGAAATCACACTAAAATTAGCTTACTTAGCCTAATTAAAAGATGGCTAGTGTTAGCTGTTGTAGTTTACACTGTGGATCAGTTAACTGGTTCACAGCTTGGCTAAACAGCGGGTTGTGGAAAATAGCCCTTTTAATGTTGGATAATGGTGATATTGCTGCTGAATTAGTAGTATTAATTAGCAACACTGTCTAGCCAAATAATTCAAATTGACTCCAAGTGACGTGCAACTCAGAAGTTGACCGGTTTGTGTCACACCATGGTTGCAGCATTATTGCAATAATAATTATAATAATAATATAATGTCAAACTTACTTTTGATGAGCCGCTCCGTGGTAGATTGTTTTTCTTTTTGGTCCTTCCCCGACATCGTTTGACCAGGTCAAACAAACAGTTGAGTTGTAGTTGTAAGAAAATGACGTGCAACAGCTGATTGCTGTTATGACCTCGCGTTAAAAAAAGACAACGTTGGAAAATTGTTTGGCTAGGTTGCTGGTCACAACAGTTTGTCACTACCAGCTAACCCGTTAATGGCACTTCCAACAACTACAATGCTAGATCTACTATTTCTATACCAACTAGCCTAGCTAGCTAGTGTTATTAAGGTTGCCCTGACCGTCACAGCTAATTAAGTCAGCCAATAGAAATAAAAAGTTCCGAAAGACTGCAATTATTTGGCATGGTTAAATTAGCCGCGTAGACACCAAAAAGAAAACCCCAAGTCCAAATCAATAAAATCCACACGAGTGCTGTCCTCTGTAGCTCACTTTCTTAGCTCACTAAAGACTGACAGCTCACTCACTGGGATTGCAGATTAGACTTCTGTCTCCAAACGCATCCAAGTTCCAGGCTACAAGCTTAAAAATATGCAAAAAGAACTAACGAGAAACGTGAATTAGAAAATGTGCACCCGACCTAACTGTCGTCTGACAGCTAAGCAGGCAGTTTCTAGTAGGAAAGAAGTAACGCCACCAGTTGACAAGATGATTACGCGAGGTGCGCAGTCTTGAATGTTAATCCGATTTTCCACTTTTCAGAGTCAGAATGTCATCTAGTTCTAGTTGGCTCCCTCCAAGATAGCGAATTAGTGACTGTATCTGCACGAGTTATTTCAGTTGCTAGCTACTGCCTGAATTCTTTTTGGTGGGCATGTGTCCTGCTTCTCGCCTCAAGTATGTTTTGTAAATCCCCGCCTCCGGTTAACCATATGGTCAGCATGGGCTAATGTCCTCACTCTTTACTTGTTCTTCAGACTATCTCAACTGTTAGGTAGCCTAATCCTCAGACCACTGTATCCACATTAATTGACATAGCCCAGTGGAATAAATATAGGCTACTGTACTCTACGTAGCCTATACTACCTGTATTAGCTTGTAATAACTGTAAAATTGCTTTTTTTCACGACACCTGTTGGCAGTTTTTTATTATTATTATTATTATTATGTATCTTGACTGCAGCAATGCAAGGTGCATAGTAGCCTAGTAGTAGTAACAACAATAACAACTATAACAAAAACAAATAAATAAATAATAATAATAATAATAATAATAATAATAATAATAATAATAATAACTGGGCATTTTGGAAGACAAATGTGCCAGCTTTCAAGGAGTTGCAAAAACTCATCAATTAGGCCTTATCAATTAATTCCTCCATGAATGGTTTGGAGATTTTGGGGTAGCCTACTGGAAAATGCGGACGCTAAGAATGACCGCTAGATGTCAGTGCTGTATCATCAATGACAGAGCCGTATATAGGCTCTGATCAATGAAACCTTCACGTGGTTCTGTCCTGTTACATGGGTGGACCTGTGGGCTGCTTCAGCGTAGAAGTTCATAACATGTTTCAGTCATTCACGGATATGAGCAGAGAGCATGGTCAGCACAACTATTGAGAGATGTTGTGTCAGACGAGACAAGTGGCCACTGCTTGTGCTTATGACCTTATGGCCTCTTCAGGAATTCAATGAGCAATAGTTCAATTCAGTCGTCGCAAATAGAAATGCAGGCCTACCGTGCTGTGCGTATGTTTTTGCCCCCTTCTGATCTTTCACTTTTTCCACACCTTTGGCACACACTTAACATTTTCAAATCACCAAAACAAATATAGACATTAAACAAGGATGACCCGAGCAAAAAATAATAATGCAGTTTTTCTGTGATTACTTCATTTGTGAAAAGAATATGACATAAAACCTGCATGAGCCCGTGTGAAAAAGTAATTGCCCCCTTTATCAAATGAGCAGGTATCTGTGATTAATCATATTATTTTGGACAACTGAGTTATATTTCACAGCTCCCCAAACCAGCTAATGCAGGTTTTGTGGCATTATTCTCTTAACATATGAAATAGTCACTGAAAGACTGCATTTTATGTTTGCTTGGGTCATCCTTGTTTAATCTTCACATTTCTTTGGTAATCTGAAAATGTTAAGTGTGCCAAATGTGCAAAAAAGTGAAAAATCAGTAGGGGACTGTATATTACACCAGGTAGTAGGGCCTAAAAAATAACATTGTTATACTATTACATTATTATTGTATACTGTTATTTATTCCATGTCCTGTGCTATTGTGTGTCATTCATTGACAGCTTTATTGTACCAAATCACTGTATTCCTGAGCTTTCTATTTAATGTCATTCAAAGGCTAGAAACAAATAGTCAATAAGGAGATGAGGAATAAAACATAGCAAACACTGCAGTAACAACAATTACCTGTTTTATTAATTTCTCTCACACCAGACTTCAGCAAATGCACCCACCATTACAAATATAAACAAATATAATAGGCTGGAGCCTTTATAATCAGCTAAAGTGTTCCTCGTACTGTAATACACAGTGGGTACAGGACAGGACAGGATGGGGGGTGGAGGGTGTGTGTGTGTGTGGGGTGCAAGGGACAGAGAGGTCCCAGAATTGGGTTCTCATTACATTGTATGTATTTGGTGAGGGGCCCTTTCATATGACTTTTTCCTGGGCTGTCAGCAGCCCTGTGTGTGTGTGTGAGTGTGTGAAATGGTTAATGGTAGATACGAAACACGTCGACAGCATATTTGAGGGATGGTAAATTCTGGTCCAGGAGGCTTGGCAAATGTTCAAACCATCGCATAACTAATTTATCACGAAAACACGTCACAGTACCTCCCCCTAGTATCGAAGTGCACCATTTAAAAAGCCCTTAAACCACTGTTGACATTGGATGTGCATTTTAGATAGATTTACAATAAGAAGCCACTAAAAAGGAGCCCATACTTGTCAGAGATGAAAGATGTGTGGTAAGCGGTTAGGGCGTTAGACTTGTAGCCAAAAGGTTGCCAGTTCGACTCCCGACCCGCCAGGTTGGTGGGGGGATTAATTAACCAGTGCTCTGCCCCATCCTCCTCCATGACTTGAGGGACCTTGAGCATGGTACCGTCCCACCGCACTGCACCCTTGCACGAGTAAGGCATAAATGCAATTTTGTTGTGTGCTGTGTCACAATGACAGTGGGAGTTGGAGTTTCCCAGGTGGGCTTTAAAAATGATAGTATAAAAAAATAAACATTGAGGAATAGCTCAAAATGTCTGATAATAGCCTCCGACCTTAATAGACTGTGCACTACTCTAGGTGATAAGAGTAAGTTATGTGATCTCAATGCAGTAAATCATATGGCTTGTTTGAAACCATTGGGCTTGGACAGGACTGAAAGAGATGTGCTCACACTACCCCTGTTAATCTGTCTTCAAACTTTCTAACTGGGTGCCGTATCTCTCATAACATATAGACAAAGTGAAGAATTAAAGGACAGCATTCAAATTTTCACAGACAGTATCCCACATAAGTTAAAATCTATTCTCTACTTCTTCTCTTTGTCTGTACGTTGCGTTGTGCCGGCCACTCTGCATTCAAAAGACTTCCAGCGAGTCCCATGATTCACAGGCGTACCTTGTTACAGGTGACACGAGATGCTATGTACCTGAGCAGGAGATTGTGGCTGCCAGACTGCTTGTCTAGAGCATTTGGGGGGCAGTCCTTGCAGCAGCACTGACTGGTTTGTCAGCGAACAAACCAAAGGCACACAAGAAGTGGTTACAAGAGCAAGAACAGTGCAGACAAGTTCAGGATGCCACGTAGACAGAAGGATGTCTCGATCAGCATATATCGCAGCATGATCTCTTGACAAATCCATAGTTGTACATTGTACACGATTGTGTGTGTTGATGAAATTACCAATGGCTATGAGGATACACAGACCATTTAAAAGAAAAAGTAAATAAAAAACCACGCATGAAATTGCCTGTGTAGGTTCCTTAAAGTACAACAACACAGCATGACGAGAGGTGTCATAATATACACCAACAAAAGATATTGAGGAGGAGAGTGGTCATTAAGAAAACCTTCACTATTAAACCAGAAACAAAAACAATCAGATCAAATTATATCATGTGTGTTAGAGGAACATTGTTTCCAGGTAACAAGTTGTTTTAATTGTTAATGGTTAAATATTCAGTGTACATATGCAGACATCAAGGACAGTGCAAGCCGACATGTATATGATAATGCTATTTGTACACACACACACACACACACACACACACTCATATATACACACGCACACACACTCATATGCACGCACGCACGCACGCACGCACACACGCTCACACGCTCACAGCTCTGTGTGTTCCTGCCCTGAGACATAGTGAAGCAGCAACACTGTCAACAACGGGTTTTTGTCGGATTACGTACTGCAGCACACAAAGTAATCCAATTTATTATAAAGTGGCCCACAGGGAATGGCACACACCTTACCTTGCCATTTTAACACCTGATCTACTGTACACACACTCTCAACTCTCAATTCCAGTTAAAAAAACAAAAACAAAAAACAAAAAAACATCTTTGGCTTCAGGTTGTGACTGTGCAAGTTACCTGTAGAAGCGAAAAATGTTGTTTCACCGAATCTTCTTTTGCCATGATACCACATCAGTGCAGTCTTTTGTGTGCATAGGCATTTGACTGACGAGTGATAAAGGCATTTAGATTTGAAATGCAATAGAACGCATGCATCCCCACACTGTGCTACCTGTTATATATTCAAATAAAAATGGTAAAACAATGAACTAGCCATGGGAGCCAGAGTCTGTTCAGGATCTGAAGGGCAGCAACTAAGATATGGGAGAGGCTGGATGATGGGCAGTTCCTGTTGGCCGAACAGAATTCACCTTTTTCGGAAGAGGTAAATAACACGATCTTGCAGATAACCACTGTATGGGAAAACAACAAGGAGGAAGGAGGGGGCAACAGTGGATGGATTTACACAAAAATGCAAAGAGCAAATCTGTGGCAAGACCAATAATCTCTGTTGCCTATCCAGTTCGTGTCCATCCTCTCGGACGGTCAGCCGAGATGAGTTTCCAGCCAGGATACGCAATGATGTTCACGGGAGGTGCAGAGATTGCAGACCTCAGGATGTTTTTTTTTCTCCTTAAAAAAAAAAAACGAGGAGTGCTACGTTGCTCTTCTCAACATGTGCATTTCACAACTCCAACGCCACCCCCATGTCACTGGATCATGAAGCCAGCGTGCGGAGGCATTTGAGGGGGTGGCCTCTGGGGCAGTGCTGGGGGGTACTGGGGCATGAAGGCCTGCCGGGGGTAACCCTGATTGAAAGTGGGCACCGGCTGGTGCGTTCTGGGAGGTACAGGGGGGTAATGTGCGGGAGGGTAGGAGAACACTGGAGCGGGCTGGGCGGGCGCTGCTGCTGCTGCTGAGGGGGAGGGGGCGACTGGTGGAGTCCTGACAGGAGGGGGTGGGGGCGCCCGTCTGGGCAGGGGTACGGGGGACTCCTTGGTGCTGGAGGCGGGGTCCTTGCGCAAGGGGGAGGGCTTGTTGTGCAGCTCTGGGGGAGGACAGGTGGGGAGCGGGGGAAGAGGCATCGCCGGCCCCTTCAGAACCACTTCCTGGAGTTTCTCAATCTTCACCCGTCGCAGGTGAGCCAGCATCCTCTTGCGCCGGTACTCGTCAATGAACGCATCCAAAGCAATGTTTCCATCCAAGAAGGAATCAGCCATATTCTGAAAAACAAAATTGTAAACAAAGACGTTTTTAAAGAAGTTCACGTAGGAGAATCTGTGCGGCACGGGGATACCACAGATGCAGAAACAGAACCTCACTGTGCTATTCCTTCATAAGCACACAACCTCCAGAAACACACTGCCTACAAATTGGTGCCATTTTTATCCCAAGTTACCACACACAAATAAGTCAAGCAGAGGAGGGATTAATTTAGCCTGCATTCAGACAGACACAATTGCCCCCTTGTTACCTCAATTCAAAGGCAGGCACAGTAATGTTAGCTGACGGCAAAGGTAACATTGGAACTGAAAACAGGAAAGAGGAACAAAAATGGGTGAAGCATAAACCAAAACCACATCCTTCGCCGGGGTTTCCCCCTTGTGGTCTCTCGTGTGCAAGACTGGCACTCGAGTTGGTGCTCATTACGTACCTCAGTCTCTTCTTCGATCTTGGCCCCTTCCGTCTGCAGCAGAGCGAGCAGCGTGTCTAACGAGGTGCTTCCGGCCTTCTCATCTGCAAACAGACACCAGTGAAGAGTTAGCACATGGCATATTTTAAATATATACAGTGTATAACTTAGTTCAGTGTTTCTCAACCTTTTTTTAGGCGAGGCACCCTTTCAATTTATGAAAAATTTCAAGGCACCCCAAACCAACAAGCCGTAACATGGCATCGCATCCGATACCACACAAGCTTAGAAAAGTAACACATTTGGAGACGTCACACGACCTAAGTTCGAAGTTGCAGCTGACTGGGGCGACCTATATTTACTTTATTGTGCGTAATTGGCAGATGAAAGATTCCACTGACTAGCATTAACTTATCAATTTAGACAAATATGTATTATATTACATCAGCCATGTTTCCACGGCACCCCTGAGGGGGGCCTGCGGCACCCCAGGGTGCCCCGGCACCCCTGGTGAGAAACACTGACTTAGTTGACCTCAACATGCTTCATAACACATGAGGAACACAGAAACAAAATGGAGATAAAGCAGATAACAAAGCACAAGTTAAAAACACTGCAGTGATCATTGAGGGGAAAAAACACCAAAATTCACTAACATGTGTAGGTTACATAGAATATTAGTTGGAACAAGCAATGTGGAGAGAACAAAACAATACAGCTCGGCTCAATACAACTGCGAAAGAAACAAACGATCAAAAAAAAGAGCAATGCATTTAGTGGGCCTTTAACATTTAATGTGGCTATTCCCTAACCCCATCTCCTTTGTAAAGCTTCTTTGAGTTCCATGAAAGGTGCTATACAATCTTAGGAGTAGAACTACTGTAGTAGTAGTGGTAATAGTATTATTATCAAATCAGGCAACACATGGATGATGAGGTTGGGTTATGCAACAGTTGTCTTGGATGCATAGTTAAACAACATGGCCCTGCTACGCTCTTGAAAGGGGAGACGGCAGTGCTATGTGATGCCAGCGCAGCTGAGGAGTCAGTGGGAAGGAGAAGGGGGAGGGTGTTTGTGTGTGTTTGGGGGGCTGGGTGGGCGTAGTGATCACTTGAAGTGTCTTCTGCTCCACACCCCTCCATCTGCCCGCCTTGCTTGCGGATCTCAACGTCACCCGATCCAGGGAAGAGGCAAAGCACGGCAGGCTGAATGGCAGGAGCAGGGTTGCTTCATGTGCTGTTGGCACGCCCTCCCGCACGCCTGCCTGCCTGCCTGCCTGCCCGGCCCACAGCACATGAAAAAGCCCCTGCCGTGCAGCCGGCATTGGGCTGCTCTTGTGTTGGACAAGACCGGCTATCACATGAGTCACAGCAAACAGAAATAGACCGTGGAATCTCGGAGGAAACAGACCCGACAGGCCTCTCTGTTCCTTGGGCTCCCGGCTCAGAGACAATGACATGGCCAACTACAGGAAGCCCAGTAGCCATTGGACTACTGTAGGACTGTAAGCAGTCACAACAGCATTCCCAATAAGATCCTAATATGCATTGCAAAACTTTCCTGTAACTGACACCGATACTATGCACATATTAGATGACAGTTTCTGCTTGGTTCGATAACATCAAGGTAGTGTCTTCTTTAACCACAAGGAAACCAAATCAGGGGGGGTGTTGCAAGACTGTTTTCTATGAGAGGGAGGGGAATTACAAGAACGCTTTTCATGAGAGAGAAGGACATCACAACACCATTTTCTGTGAGAGAGAGAGAGAGAGGGGGGCGTTGAGTTCTACGAGCCTGGACGAGAGCCTTATGTGCTCAGAGTGATACCACAGCCGTACAGCAGGATGTGACGCTAATCAAATGAGTCACGGCTGAGAGTCATGGCTGACCTGAATACAGGTGCATTGCTCACAATCACGTGTGCAACTAGACAGCCATCTCTGTGACTACAGGTAAACACACGCTTACTGTAATACAGAACAAAGACACCAGGAATACAGAGCAATGACGTCCACGTTCCTCAAAGTAGGCTACGAATCTTTCCAAGATAAGATGCACTTTCAAAAACACTGATACACTTTTGATTGTATCAAAAAATTGAAGAGCAGGAAACTGTGGCACTCCGTTTTCTTATTTACTGGGCAGTCTATTTGCCATTGTACTATTAAAAAATAAGAAAACGGAGTGCCACAGTTTCCTGCTCTTCAATTTTTTGATGTCAACTTTATCCACACACTGTTAGAGCACCCGTGTCAAAAGATCTGGATCCACGCAGCGCTTCCGTTTTTTCCTTTTTTCTGATACACTTTTGATTGTAGTTTTATCTTGACTTGCTCTTCAGGCATTAGATCCAGAACATTTGTGCGAACATTAGGCTTAACATATTCTTTTGTCTACGATGTATACTGTATGGGTGTCTCATCCGAGTCATTTTATATTTTGTTTCGCAAAAGTCTTTGATACACTGCATATACATGCATAGTGTCTCAAAACACTATGTCTTATTATACTAATAATAATCATTATTGTTATCGGTCTAGAGCCGTGCTTCCCAACCAGGGGTATGTGTACCACTAGGGGTACGCGACACACCTCAGGGGGTTCTTGGAAAAATGTAATAATAACAAATATATGGAGTGTAGTCACATTGGGATAGACTCTATCCCAATGTTCCTCTATCCAATAGAGGAACAGATATAGAGCATGAGTGAGGGGGGTACTCATCATTTGACAAAATTGCTTAGGGTGTACGCAGGACAAAAAAGGTTGGGAAACACTGGTCTATAGAAAATGTCTCATCAGCCTCTTTCTCTGGTCTGCTTTCACTGTCTCACACTTCAGTTACTCTAGTCTGTCACTCTGCAATCTCAATTCTGTCTTCATCGTCCTGCTCTACTCCTCTCCATTCCTCTCCACTCTTCCTCTCCTTCCCCTTATTCCTCTCCACTCCACTCTTCCCCTGATCTGCTTTCACTCTGCCCTATAAAGCTTTTCAACTCCTCTCTACTCCACTCTTCCTCTTCCTCCTGCTCTTCCTCCAGCTTCGACTTCTGTCCTGGCCGGGTGCCCGCCAAAGGAGCTTAATCTAACCAGCTTTCCTGGCGCATGACACCACGCACTTCACAGATGTCCCAATCCATCTACTACAACTACAACAGGAACTGAGAACTGAGCTGCGGTCACACGAACAGACTGCAGGAAGGATTAAAAAGAAGAGACTTATAAAAAAAAAAGAATAACAGGATACTCCTCCACTCGCACTTCTGTTCTGGCACAGTGACCAGAAGATAAGAGTATTTGGCTTCAAAATCATGGCTGCTTCTAAACCACAACAATGGAAGAGCTGATGGTTGGCCGTTATTTGTTGCATCCATCACCATGACTCTGCACTCAATGACACTGCAGTGCCCTGCAATGCACCCAAGCACTCAACTTGAAGCGCCACACTCGCTCTCCAGCTCCCACCCCAGCCCCCACCTCTCAAAATCACCTTGCACAGTTTCCTGTTACAAGCCAAGGAGGGGCTGGGCTGTGCTGTGACTGAGAATGGCAAGCCTAGCAGCAGAGGAGGGGAGGGGAGGGAGGGAAGGTCTGGAATCCCCATCGGCAGTAGCAACAGGACACCTATACTACAACGCTGGTTCAGTTGTAAACCAGGTTAAGTTAAAGGGGTATGCCACTATTTTGGGTCTTAATACAGTTAAAATCGTTGGCCATGGTTTATAAAGGTGGTAAAGTGTCTTATTTTTCATGTTAGGCATTGTCTTGCTTTAAGACAAGCTAAAAGAGGGGATATGCCGCTAAGCTAGTGAAAGTCAATGGATCCGTGTAGCATGCTATAATGCTACACGGATCCATTGACTTTCACTAGCTTAGCGACATATTCCCTCTTTTAACTTGTCTTAAAGCAAGACAACGCTTAACATGAAAAATAATACACTTTACCACCTTTATAAATCCCAGCCAACGATTTTAACTGCAGTAAGCCCCAAAATAGTGGCATACCCCTTTAAGAGGTAAATCATCTTATAGAAGAGCCCGGAGGCCTCATTTTTTTTACTAAAGACACCTAGTTCTCCCCAAAATCCGACGCCTCACGGGCGGAACCATACAGCCGCCAGCGCCAGGCAAGAAGAACAATGAGCCAGTCTTCAACTTCCAACAACTGAGCGGTGTATGTACTTGGGCCACTAGATCATGAGACCAATGCTCACTTCAGTGACAAGAGTGAGCGTGCGTCAGTCAGCCATGTACTTAAAGCGGAGTGGGAGGGTGAGAGTGACAACATGGTTCTTCTGCCCAGTCAGCGCAGGGTTAGGGGGTAGGTTAGAATCTTAGATGTTTGTCTGTTTTTCGCTCTCGTCTAGGCTGGGTTTTTTTGCTCAGTTTCTCCTTTTTATACACAGCCACAGGCTGACAAAAGCCCACTGTGTTGACTGAGTGACGATAATAGGCTGGGCCAAGCAGTGCTGTCTGCCATGCTGCCCTCAGCTGCCTCCCGCCTGGGACACACACACAGGCAGGGAGCTTCCGTTGCCATGGCAGGCCTCTCTGCATGTGTGGCTCTGTGTGAGTGTGTGTGTGCGTGTGTGTGTGTGTGTGTGAGTGTGTGTGTGCGTGTGTGTGTGTGTGTGTGTACAGCAGAATTTGCATTTCATGTGTGTAACAATGGTGCATGTGATGTAAAAGATGGTGTGTGTGCGCGCGCACGTGTGTGAGAGTAGTTCATATTTGTGCTGGCATTTGTAATTGTGTGAGTGGATGCATTGAAGGCGGGGCTATATGCCTGTAAGGCACACACAGAACAGTGTGTGCACCAGGATTTGCATGTGTGTGTAAGTGTGTGTGTGTGTGTGTGTGTGTGTGTGTGTGTGTGTGTGTGTGTGTGTGTGTAAGTGTAAAACAATGCTGCATGCGTTTTTGTGCTGGCATTTGTAATTATGTATGTGTGGGAGGTTGGAGGGCAGCAGGGCTGTATGCCTCTAAGACACACACAGAAACCTCAAACGCTTCCACATGCAATGCTGCCCCTAGACCAGAGAGCCTCATCCATCGTCTGTGTGGAGTAACTCTCTCATAGAGCCGTTGAGCACATGGCTCAAACTGCCCAGCTGCATGGCAGCTTACTGCACAGCATACAGAAGTGGGTCAGGCAGCACAAGGGGAAAAGCCTGTTACCCACAACTCCCCTGCCCCGCACCCCATCAACCACACAAATGACAGTTGGCTCAGTCTTGCCGTTTGTCCTCAACTCTACTGACAACATAAAAGGCAAATCTCACGCAACAGCTTAGCTTTACAGAGCGGGACTGCTGTCCCTGTTCCTGTCAAATAAAACCACAAGCTCATATCGTTATGCTTATGTACCCTGGAAAATGCTTTATGATATTTAACAACCATGATAATCCCCCGACTGCCAAAACCTCCATTACGTGTGTTGTGGCTTGCCTTCTTGTCATAAGAGAGCAAGCAAGCAAAGCAAAGCAAAGCAAAGCAAAGCTGAAAAAAATAAACAGTAAATTTCTAACTTCAGAGCTGGACGGAAAGAATGTTATCTCCGTCCCAGAAAACATTAACCTCTAACGAAGTCTGTTTGCTGGCTGTAGCGGGGACAAACTGAAGGAGAAACTGTTAGTGTGCTGCGCTGCACTGTTTTGGACTGGGCTGCCTGGCAACAGTTGCGACACACAGGGCAAATCAGTGACAGACAGCCCCCTTTTTATTCACAAAGCTTCAACCCAAACTCAACATGGGGTTTTCTGTACCGAGTACCAGCAAACCCCAGAGAAGCCTGGTTCCGAGTCCCAACTATGTCGGTACCACTCAGATTTTTTTTAATACTATTTCAGCTACCGTAGCCCTTGTGCAGAATTGACTTTGTACAGGCCTCATTTGCCCTGTGAACACGCATGTCTAGAAGCTCATTAATATTGGATAGGAACATAAACTGGAAAAACTGGTCAGACGAGGCTTGCGGACTTGCTGGGAAAGAAATAGAGCAGGCCGTGGGCCTGTCGGGAACTCTTATCTTACATAACTGTGAGTGACACATCGAGATGTGTTCCACGTTAACAACCGTGCCGTACATACATAATGGAAAACTTAATCACAGTATACACTTCCCCTCCGTTATCAATAAGTGACAATCTCATGCTGACGTCTACAGGATTTAACATTTGTGTATCCCTACCTGTTTAACTATTCTGTATACACAACCAAGTTGACAGTTGTATTAAGGATAATACTGGGTTGCCAATGCGGATCTTTAACCCCTTAACACAGAGCCTCTGTTATAACCTTATTGTCACCAAAATGGCAATGACCAAAACTTTATTGGTTATCAAAGACTCCTTGCATTGTTATAGCAATGCTGGGGTGAGTTTCTCAAAACCAAAGTTGCTAACTACATTAGCTACTTTGCTGTTTTCAATGCATTTTCCCATTGGCAACTACCGAAGTTGCTAACAGGCTAACAACTTCCCTTTTGAGAAATTCACCCCAGATGTAGTTGAGTGTTTTCAGCAAAGAGTGAATAGGCCCACCGGGTAATTATTTTTTGAGAGATTTTCATTTTGTTTGGCTTTCCTGTCTCCCTGAACTCCCACGTGTCCTAATTACGTCCCTCGTCCTTTGGTGCACAAATACAGTCGCACTCAAGTTGGTACTCTTGGTAAGTGGGGCAGCCGTGGCCAAGTGTTTAAAGAGTTGGTCTTTCAATCTGGGGGTTGGGAGTTCGAATCCCCCCCTGACCTCTCCCTACATCTCCATCCATGGCTGAAGTGCCCTTGAGCAAGGCACCTAACCCCACATTGCTCCAGGGACTGTAACCAATACCCTGACAAATAATAACTGTAAGTCGCTTTGAATAAAATGAAAGCGTCAGCTAAGAGAAATGTAATGTAATGTAATGTAATGTAATGTCATTTACCCATGGTAAACTAGCTAATGTCAATGTCACACCCTCCAAACGTATCCTGTAGAGAGACAACGTCAAACAACGTGTGACTGAGAACACAACCTGCCAGTCAGCTCTCTCTTTTTCCATTTCACACAAAAGTCATGCTTGGACTTGTAAGTGGGGATTTCCATTTTTAAAAAAAAATCATGTCATCCAGTTGCGGCAGCAACTTAGCCAGGCCGTGCCCTCCTAGTGACACAACAGCTTCAGCGTTGCGAGCAATGCAAGTACGTTCTGAGCTCCCGCAAAATCTGGAACTCCTCCCACTTTGTTGGGAAGCAAACAACCATTAGCAAACTAAGGGAGGCCGTTTGGGAAATACCATTTGGGAAATGTTAATTGTTACGCTCTTGGTCAGACGAAGTCTCGAAGAGATTTGAAAGTCCATGATAATCAGGCTAGCAGCAACTCACCCAGTGTAGTCTTGCGGATCTGGTAGGCCTCGTAGTGCTCCTGGAGATGGCGGTAGCGTTTGGTCAGTTCGTTCTTCTGGAAGTCCAGCCGGGGCTGCAGCTGGAGGTTCTGCTCCGCCAGGCTGCGGTTGCTGGCCAGGGTCATCTCTTTGCTCTGCTGGACCCCCTGCACCTGGAGGACACACATTTTACTTTATATTACATTATTTCTTTTAGGATAATTTGGGGGCCTGTAATTAAGATAATCCAATAGAGATGAAAGGAAGTAGTGACAGCAGAGAGAGTAGAGAGAGAGAGAGGTTCCATTGGCCCATTGTTTCCGGGTTCTATTATTGCAAGGGGGAGGGGGGGGAATCCCCCTTTAGGCAGACCTAAGGACTGTTCTATTCAATGCTAGGAGTATTATGACACGCCCCTTTAGGCAGACCGGAACCTGGTCATGTTAGGTGCCCATAGCAACCTATTACATTGGCATTAGAGACCGACCGATCGATCGGCCGGCCGATTTAATCGGCCGATTTTTGCTATTTTTTAATGAATCGGCATCGGCCGATTTTCTCATTTGGTTGCGCCGATTTTAAGGTCGAGGTCACGTGCTTAAAATGAATGAAAAACGAACGAAATAACAGTCGAGTGGCTCCCCCAGCTGTGATCCTGCCCCCATAGTTCACTTCAGGGAGCCGTTCAAAAGAACCGGCTCCGTGAACGTCACACCTCTCTATCAGGCACACCTCTCTATCAGGCACATCAGCGGGCAGCTACTGGGAGCCCTAATACTGGTGGTAACCAGTGTGAAGTTTACCTCTAAAAAATACAATAGGAAGTAAAAATCTAAGCGAAATTTTAACAAAAAAGGATGCAAGTCTGACATGTGATTGACTTTCACCCCATGTCTATTTGTTTTCAACGGCAACGGAGTTGAAATCAAAGTTGCTAGTGGTGTGTGACCACGAGTGCCTTTTACCATAGCCTTCCTACAGCTGCTTATACTTCAAACTGAATAGCGGTTAGCGTTAGCGATTGCTTAGCACTTTTATTTGTGACTTTAACCCACAGTTGGAATAGTATCATGCTATACTGTAAGCATGTTGCGCATAAGTGACATTATTTTTTGATAGCTTTGTGAATCCATCCTGTAAAATTGCCTCTGTGGCTGTAGCAAGTTAGCTAAACATGCTAGGTTACGACAGAACTTGCTCATTTAAACTGAGGGAGGCACAGAGAGGAGAGCTGCCTTTGTTTACATCGCTCCCTGCGTGCATGTGAGATAGAGGCACTTGATCTGATTGGATCAGCACGAGTTTCACATTGACCCATGAAGTGCCAGGGAAGTAGTGGTGGCTATAATAAGAATTAAATACAAATTAAACAGCTTATAAACATGCACTGATTGATTGTAGGCAACAATAAAATAACAAGATAATAATAAATAACAATTAATAATAAGCTTAATTATTAACCATGTACATGTGGATAATTCATACAAGTGTATTACACTGACACAATAATATTTATGCAATTTGTGTTACATTTTCTTACATTGCCTCTTGAAAATATTGGAAATAAATCATGGGCCATCAGACAGCTTTTGCCTCCCTTGTGTATTTGTTACATTGAACCGGTCATCTCACAGCTAATGTGCGGCCCGGCCCCTTGTTTATTTTCCTGTATTCGGCCCTCACTAAAAAAGTTTGGACAGCCCTGGCCTACATAATATTTCTACTAGGACTATCTATATGAATATTAAGGGTGTAAATGGAACATATGTTACTTTTAATTAATAAAATACACGTTATGGATAAATAAATGAAAAAGAATATTGTTTATATACCGGTATATTTTTAGCATGCCAATTAAGGATAATATGATGGCATATCGGCCCCAAAAATCGGCCCAAAAAATCGGCTGGTCACATCGGCCATCGGCTGACTCTGACCTCTAAATATCGGCATCGGCCATAGAAAAACCCATATCGGTCGGTCTCTAATTGGCATATCTCTATATACTTAAAGAATCTCTGGTGACAGAGAGAGAAATGGGGAAGAATCGGGAAATTACCTCAGGCCTGTTTTGTACCAGAGTCCTCAAGATTAGGGCTGCACAATTAATCGAAAATAATCGAAAATCGTGATATCGAAATCGTGATTTCAATCGGGATTTAATCGTGGCAATAGTGACCTGCCTTCGAGAGCGTATTTGAAGCCAGAACATACGGACAGGCTGGTGTTTCTGGCCAGAAATCTGTTGACCTAAGTTCCATGCTATTGCCTTTCACATAATTTTTTACAATTTATTTATTTATTTTGCTCATCCAGTTAGCACCACGGTAGGGCCACCATTACATTACATTTTTCTCCCACATAGAGTAGATGTGAGAACGTGGACCTACTTTTGGAGATTTAGGTTTAGGATAACATAGCATAGCAAAAACGAAGACTACAACTTCTACCTTTTCTAAATCCTATGGGCCTGGGCCTATACCCAATTAACTGATAATCTAAAATTGGTCATTGATTTCCATTGGTTTCATTGAGGGCACTCGTGTTCTGGCCGGGACTCGCTTTTCGGCACGACATCCCCTCACAGGTGGGGGCATAGGCGGCATATCTGCGCATTAATCCGGCCCTTGTTGACTGGCCTCGCAGAGTATTATAGAACTTGGCCTATGGAGCCGTTCTGAGGATGTGATGATAAAACCAGACAACTACAAGCCAATAACAATATAACAGCCAGGTTTACACATGGCTACATTGTTGTGTTACAATACGTCCCAGGTTCCAGCTTTTGTAGCCACCTTCGTTCAGACAGAATAGTTGTTGATCCAGAGGGACGCCCGGTCACATCGGTACAGGGTACAGTCCTTGGGAGTGATATGGGTGTAGATGCTTTACTCAGGGTCATTTAAGCCATGGATGAAGAATACAGGAGCAGGCTGCAACATTGATAAACATCCACCTGTCCTGTACTGGTGCAGACCTATCACACACACACACCCCCAACCTCCACACCAATCCCAAGGTCACCTTTCTTAACATTAGGTTACAGCTGGATCCCATACCCTATACTGCACCATAAGGATCACACAGGTCACACATTCATTAACGGATGGCTTTCCTACGGATGGGTGAGCAGTGTCTGCTTTGTCAAAGCTCAAAGAGCATTCCTCAGCTCAGCATGACGCTGCGGATGAGCAAAGGTCGAAGGCATAATGGCTACAGCAGCAGCAGCAAAGGTGTAATAAATGGCAGCCATGACTAAGTGCCACATACCGGTACTTTAGACTGTACTGTCGGTGCAAGTCACATGCAAACAAAATATCTGATTTCCATCTACTTAGTTCACCCAGACAGGTTTCCTATACAATGTCAGTAAATTAACAAATCCAGATGACAAAAGTATGAGACGAATAAGATGGATATGTGTTCTTACTAGCATGTAACAATGCACACTAGTGGAAGATTTTGATACAATTTCAGTCCTATGTACAAATTACTCCTATGATGCAAACTTGAATGAAGAGAAGACACCGGAGCAGCTCAGATGGGATGCTTTTTCTTTTTAATTTAAGTGCACAACATGTTAGGGACTAACCTTTCGATGGCAAGCCATCTTCATCAGAGTCCATGAGTCCATGAGTACTCATGGACTCTGATGAAGATGGCTTGCCATCGAAACGTTAGTCCCTAACATGTTGTGCACTTAAATTAAAAAGAAAAAGCATCATCTGAGCTGCTCCGGTGTCTTCTCTTCATTCAAGATTACCTGCCTCCCTCCCGTTGATGCACCAGATGTAAAAACAGAGGCGCGTGGAACCCCTTTTTTGTTACTCCTATGATGTGTTTGTTTCTTGTGAACTCTCAACTCTATTGTGTGTTTCCAGTGGGTGTGTAAACCCAACAGAGTGTTTTCAAAAAAGATATACAGAACCTTCCTTCCACTTCTATTATTTCAGTAGTGGAGCCAACGCAGCACATTGTGCTCCGAGCTTGTCCCACCACAGCCAGAGAGAGGAGAAAAAAAACCCAGGATGGGAATAACAAACATTTGGAGTAACCCCCCACCCCCTCATTACAACCATTTTTGGTTGACTCATTTTTATAGACCAACGCTTAGCCAAAAACACATGGCTGAGGAAGAAAAGGGATCTGTTTTTAAAAGGAGCAGCAACCCCAATGAAGGTGTTGTGCAGTGCCATAATGAGACATGGGATAAACGAGAGGAAGAAGGAAAAAAAACTGAGGAATGCATGAAAATGCTTCCCATTTAAAAAAACATTCTCCACCGCTGGTGGAAAAGCACTTTCTGTGATTCACAGGATCACTATATGATTCACTGTGGCCAACGATTCCCCTTTCTGGTGCTGACTATATGGGACAACCTGACCTCACACATGCCCAGTCATTTTGGGCTAGCTTCCTTCTTTCTGTATAAAGCTGGGACTTACAAACAAAACTGCCATAACTTCGCCACGATTGCTGGACGATGTGCATTACAGTTAAAAATGCATCGTCATTCCTTGTGTAAACCACTGGGTATTACCCAACCCACACAAGCCTACAAGAATGGTCTGATGGTAAAATAGCAACAAAAGAAGACTGGCTACTTAAAGAGGAGAGCTTGTGAATTTCCTGCCCTTCCTTGTGTCTAGTATGTGTGCCAAGTTCAGTAGTTACAGACAGGTTCACCATTACCCAGCCATAATTAAATAGACACAGCTCTTCCTAGAGACGACAGAAAAAAAGATTAAGAGGTTACTCAAATACACTCCCACCCCACTCCCACCAGTAGGCTGAATTTCATAACCACGCACGCACGCACGCACGCACGCACGCACGCACGCACGCACGCACGCACGCACGCACGCACGCACGCACGCGCACACACACACACACACACACACACACACACACACACACACACACACACACGCACGCACGCACGCAGGCACACACACACTCTTTTGTGAACAGATAATATCCACGGAAACGTTGCATAACCACCTTCCACCTACTAACCACACTCTATAATAAATACTCGAATGAGGCCGATGTACTTATATTAAGGTGGTTCAGCTCTTGTGATGACCAGCCTCACAACAACATTGCAGTGAATTATGTTCACACACTAAAAGGTTCAAATGTAAGTGCATGATTCCTTTAATTAGATTTGTTCTCAACTGGTGCACACATGCTCTCCTGAGTCTGCTATGTGAATATGTGGAATATGTGGATGGCAACACTCAAGACAGTGAATCTTCATACTCCATAACAGACCAATCAAGATAAAGAATCAGCTGACTGTCCTACAGTGTGTCAATAGTTATGGCATCCGCTTTGGAAACAGAAATAAGAACTGCAGGTGCAAGTTCTGTACCACCACTGTGATTTATCAGCAGTAATTAGAACACAAAGAGAGACAGAGACAAAAGACTCTCTCATCAGCGGAGAACCCCAGGGAGGGATTTACAGCACGTTTTCCAGTCAGTGGCCATCAGTCTGTCAACGGTTGACAGGTAAACCTATGCGCTCATGTGTCTGCTGTGTGCAGGCATTCCCCCAGCACTTCACAGCTAAGGCATCCATCTTAACAACAAAACGCCCAAGTTACCACCTTGACTTTGTCCTGATATTAGGAATTAGATTTGCAGTACAAAATGTTTATTTGATTTACAAATATTGTATGAGAAACTTTCTTTTAAAATTGCACAACATAGCCTTCCCAGGCCTGATGGGCACTTGTCTCCACTACCAGGAGGCCCGGGGGCCACATGTGGCCTGCCTCCTCACTCAGTGTGGCCCGTAGACAAAACGCAATTTAAAAAAGACCACATCTTTTTAAATCACTAGTGAATCAATCTGTTGTAATTACACTGTTTGCTAATACAAAAAAAACTCATTCCTTCCAGGGAATATCGGCAGTCAATGAGCAACCAATTGCACATAATTGCACACTATGAGCTGCAGTCAGATCCATGGTCATATGGCCCTCTGATGGTGCCGATGAAAAAATGTGGCCCTCCTTATCATGAAAGCTGCCCATCCCTGTTATAGACCTTAC
This sequence comes from Engraulis encrasicolus, assembly GCF_034702125.1. Taxonomy (NCBI): domain Eukaryota; kingdom Metazoa; phylum Chordata; class Actinopteri; order Clupeiformes; family Engraulidae; genus Engraulis; species Engraulis encrasicolus. The sequence goes on from NC_085859.1 coordinate 19,120,948, forward strand.
AGTCGGCCATGTCTATGCCCCCACCCAGCTTGACTAACAAATGTTCTCCGGGAAACTCGGTCACAATAATGCTGTACCTCTGGGTCTTGTTCAGTCTGGGATAGTCTCGGATCAAGCACAAGGCATTGACCCTTGCCTACAAAACCATCACAGGAACGGCCCCAGCTTATCTGAAGGACCTACTAACGCCTTATGTTACTGGAAGAGAACTGTGCTCATCCAGCACAAGCCGTCTGGCTCTGCCATCTAAGTAGGGGTGGGCGGTAACCGCGGTATAATATCGTGTGCAGTATTTTTTCATCAATGATAGAGATTTTGTCTCATACCGTCTACCGCAATAGCGCATTGCGTCCTGTAGATGTAGAGTTATAGTTATAGATTAAACGTTTAAAAATATGTTTTCAAATTATTTGAATGACAAGAATTCCCACATAGATAAAACAATGTTTGACCAGTCATTTCCAAAAATAAAATGCAAAAAATGGTGTTTTGGTCATTTTGCCACAAAACGCTTAATTTCAAAATTTTATACACAAATGTACAATACCGTGGTATATACCGTGATATTTACCGTGGCTAAATTTATACCGAGGTATACATTTTTGGCCATACCGCCCACCCCTACCATCCAGTCGCTCTAGGTACTCCCAGTCAAGATTGTTCTCCGTTCCCCCCGCCCGGACAAAAAAAATCCCGGCTGCCCCCATAGTTTCCAAAATTTCTGTGGGAAACACTGTAATGTAATGTAATGTAATGTAATATCATTCATTCCGCATAATAGAGCAGTTATATCATGAATCTTTTCACCAAAATAAAAGTTGTGCCAGACTTGAAGAGCCACCTCTACATAGACCACCACCCCCATTCAGGCTTTGGCTTCCTGCTGACGAAAACATAATAGGCAAATGAGTAGAGATGGGATTTATGGCTCTTTTTCGGGATCCGGATCTTAGTGGCTCGTTCCTTTCAAAGAGCTGTTCAAAAAACTGGCTCTTTTGGCTCTTATTTATTCAGTGTTAAAAATGTAATATTTTGACTCCTCCTCAAGGTAATGTTGTCCAAACAACAACTGATTATTATCCTGCTTCTAAAGACCGTTTTTGCCTCTCTTTGAGGCAAACAATTGTGTTTTTTCCCAAATTTAATTACTCTGGTCGAGGTCACGTGCTTAAAATGAATGAAAAATGAACGAAATAACGGTCGAGTGGCTCCCACAGCTGTGATCCGGTTCCCATCGTTCACTTCAGAGAGCCGTTCAAAAGAACGGATCGTTCATGAACGACACACCTCTACAAATGAGGCAGAGCCAACAGTCTGAGAGACTCACTCAGCTGATTTCCATACCACTCCTAAAAGTCAAACACCCCTGGCCTAGCACTAAGAGCCCAGATGAGCTTCACCACCCAGCAATTACTGATAACTGATCCCACAGGTAACTTCATACAAATGCAAACCTGAAAAACACAACAGCATATTAATCCATTACTGGTGGCACAGCGCCTCACATGAAAAAGGCTTCTTAGACTGTGTCAGCTGTTCTTCACAGTGTGATGAGAGGTATTTCTCATCCACTGCATACCCTGACTGGCAACAGCTGGAGAGCAGAAGACAGCTGAAGCTTGATGGGTCAAATGTACCTTCAGGTCTCACACGTGTGAAGTGAACCACCATATTGAGAACAGACCATAAACACTGTAAATATTCATCAGAGTGAAGGAAGTAAGAATGGTTCCCACGCTGAAGGCTGGGCTACAACATCTGGCTCGGATACAGACATTTGGACAGAAAAAAACAGGGTTGTTGTCTGGACCTGTGCCCTGAAAGTGGTTATTGGGCTGTGTGCTTTAAGATTGTTCAGAGTGATTTGACTCCAAAGCCCTCACAGTGATGTGCCCTTCCACAGAGGTCGAGGAAATCTAAACAAAAGGCTGTGAACATAAGCGCGCGAGCCTACGGTCGATAGATGGCAAACAGCACTTGGCGACTAGAGCTCTATTTAACTTTGCGAAAGGCCCACTGTGCATACAAACGGTCACGTTTAGTGACTTGATAAAACTACGAGGTTATGACAATCAGATAGTTTACTGGGTGGTGTGTACAGGAGTAGCCATAGAGTCAACAGTCATCAAGGAGCGTAGCCTGCCTGGGCTAGAGTGTGTTCCACATACAGGACGCCTGTGACAGGCAGTCATTCTTTAATTAGCGACATACACAGAGATGACAGTTGCAAAATGTTGTCTGAAGGTCAGTGAGCAGGGACGCAGCTGGTTTAAGGTTGTGTGGAAAGATATATAGAATCACGGTAGCCTACAAAACCAGTCAAAATGAAGCTTCGGATGAACATTCTTGAGCCGTTAGTCGTCTACCCGGGGGACTCGATTTACTTGCATGGGAAGCCTGCCAATCGCATGGTGTTACAGACGCTATGTAGTACCAACGGAAGTTATGGGCGAAATATGTCCATACTACTGGTTTTCACTATTAGACATAAGTGTTAATGTGAGAGTAAAGATGGACTGTTACAATATTATTAGTAGCGGTGAGTGACCGCAACAATTGCAACAATGTTGCTGCGTAAAAAGCGCGTCGCCAAAGAGGAGCGTTATAATGTGATAAAAGGTAAGGACGTGCGTTGAGGACAAGATACGTTTGATAGCTGTTGGGCTGCAAAACAACCCAAAGGCCACCTGAAACAGACCGAAGATATCGAAATCAAGCGCATAACAAAACAAGAAACAAACAACACGAGGCCTGTTCTGAGGAACGGGCTGGGCTAAACTTCGAAAACATGTTCAAACCGCATCTTACCACGTTAGTTGTCTTACCTCCTCCATATCCTCAACCATTTTGTTGAGTTTCTCATCATCTTCAAGTAGTTCGTTCAACTGTGTCATAGTGTAACCACTCAACTTACTCCCAAACCCAGACATGTCGGACACAGCTGTTCGCTTGCTCTGTCCTCACGGAGTGCGGTTTCGTTTCTTGAGTCTGAAACATTGGGAGCAGCGCACTGAGCGCAGCTAACAGGCTGCTGCTAGGTTTACCGGAAGCTGTGCATAGGTGGAGATCTCCTTACGTCAGTGACAATATTGAAACAGTGACCCAATATTGGTCTAATTTATGTCCTCATAGTACAAAACTTTTTTGAATGCGCATGTTTTCTGTGCTGATAATTTGTATCCCTGATTAACTTTCTGCGCAAGAAGGAATGTGTAATTTTTTTGACACATTTTAACACTGCGTGTGGATGTGTATTATTGAGTTTAAATACTGTTTGACACATTTTGTGTTATAAATGGCACATTAATTATTCTCATCTTAAATGTTTATTATTATTATTATTATTATTATTATTTGATTCCTTGTTATTATTGCAAAAACCGTTAAGAACAGTCGGCCTGATCTTGGCGGAATGTCGGCACTGTCGGCTGAGAGTCGGCTCGGTTGGAACACTGCTGGTTACCGTGATTCAGCCAACACTTCATAGAACACTGAAAATAACTGTCACTTCATGCAGTGACCGAGCCAACACTCAGCCGCCACAGAAAATAACGGTCAGTCTCATGCAGTAACTGAGCCAACACTGAGCCGACACTGTCGGCATACGGTAATAGGACCATTATTGGGCCGCGGACAAAGCCAGAATCGGACCGACTGTTATCACTCGCGAAAAAATGATCGGGCCAACAATGGGCCAGATAAACTTTGCTACCTGGTACCCCTTACATACATACATATGACACATTAAAAACAAAATATGTTGTCCCTAAGCACACAAATGAAAATGAATTGTCCCTGAGTAAACATATTTTGTGTCATTTCTAAAATGGATGGTGCATAGTGTGACATGACAGACCTAAGACTGAGCTTGAACTACAATAGGCTGATAACAACACAGTTCAGGCTGTGCCAGTTGGTTTATGTCATGTTTTTTATGTCATGTCATGTATTACATCCAGTGAGATAATTCTTCAGAAGGAGGTTGTACATTGGTTGTGTGATATGTCACTGCATTGTTATTACATTTTTTCTTTAGATTTGTTTTGCATAGACCTGCATTAAATATTACATTTTACAATCATCACTTCTCAAAAAAATATAATGCCTGTCATGAACACCAGTGACTCCTTCAAAGTATCTCTTTCACACTCTTTGCATAAAACAGCAGGATAAAGTGCATGCTGAACACATAATCAACATTACAGTCCTTTAAAACTTTGCACCACAATCCGATTCGCTGCTCTCCTCTTCACTCTGTGCTCTCCCATTGAAGCCCTTCCCCCGTGCGTCTTTTGGAGGATTAGGGATATCTTCCCCTGTCTCTATGCCCAGCACCTGTCTCTGGACCAGTTTAAAGTACATCCCCTTGCGGGCCATGAGTTGTGTGTGCGTGCCCTGGTCCACTACGCTGCCCTGGTCGATGACGATGATGTTGTCCGCCCTCTCCACTGTGCTCAAGCGATGGGCAATCACCAGCACCGTGTGCTCCTGCACAATGTCGTTCAGAGCCTGCTGAACCTGCACCCAGAGAAATAACACACGGTCAGAGGTGTAGCTGCAGATTTTGGGCCCTACGTACAACCAGCTTCTATGAACCTCCCCAACTAAATCTACACATATCGTCCTGTGTGCCCCGCCACATACTGTACTTGCTTCCCTGATGAGTCAGTCCAACTTTACCCCCCTACGACGTCCCTGTGGTACAACAGTGCAATGTTACAGGCCTATACTTCCAGATACAAAACTAATGTGTTTATTTTTCATCCTAAAGAGGTAGAAGACATATCCTTGATGACTACATCTTATTCATTATATGGTATATGATTTACTTCGGACACTTTTGGTAGGTAGGTCATGAGTGAATCTGATGTCGCTACACTCTCAGGAAGTCTATTAATGGACAATTCCTGCCATTTTCAATGTGCTGTTGTATTGCTCACGCTAGTAAGTTGAGAATTCTTGCACACCTCCTTGGTCAGGTGCGTAGGAGTGGAACCCCAAAGTCACCAACGTTAAAGTAAAGAAAGCTCCCGCACACTGTTCACATTTGCATGGTTTAATGCAACGTTTCGGTCTACTGACCTTCTTCAAGCAAAAACCGAAAAAAAAAGTTTTTTGTTTGAATTGCTTGAAGAAGGTCAGTAGACCGAAACGTTGCATTAAACCATGCAAATGTGAACAGTGTGCGGGAGCTTTCTTTACTTTAGTATTGCTCACGCTACCCTTGACTTGTCAGTACCCAGTGACGCCGCAGTTTTTGGCCCAGCCCTTTCCGAGATATGAACTATTCTAATGGGGGCAACTTTTGTTTAAATTTTTAAAAAATGAGCATAGGCCTACTCCAAATATTTTCCCAAAAGGTATCACTGTTTGCTAGCTGTCTGCTGATGTTGCATAACCTTTTGGATGTTTTTGGGAATAAATACAAATGTTTTTTGAAATGTAAACAAAAGTTGCCTCCATTAAAATAGATTATATCTCAGAAAGGGCTGAGCCAAAAAATGCGGCATCACCGGGTACTGACATGTCAAGGGTACCGTGAGCAATACAACAGCACATTGAAATTGGCAGGAGTTGCCCTTTAAGTCAAGCAGTGTGTGTTGACCCATCTTTAAGACTTTGTTAGGTACACTATTCCACCGACGTTCAATGGCCCAGTGACAAACAGTGGCATCCACTTAGGTACGCAGCAGTATTTCCACTTCTCTCGGTGTGAGGGGAACAATTGGGCAGGTGAGTGCAAACATGTGATAACAATGCTTTCTAGCTGCAGTCCAATAATACATGGCATGGGAGATCAGATAATGTCACATGAGCGTAGATTATAACTACGGTATATGGGCTGACATTTATTAAAGATGGTAATGAGCAACTACAAAGACAAGGCCTCTGCTGGCCTATATCAATTTAATGATAGCTGCAGAACACCTTTTCCCACAAATATTAAGTATTGCTTAAGGTATTTCCCTACTCATAACTGTATTTAGAAGCTTTCTGTGCATCCACACAGAACTGATTAGAGCCTGCAATATCTCTTAACAAGATAATATTGCTGAGAAAATAATACCAGTTGACAAGATAAGGTTGATTCGCAAACTGATAGAAAGACACGGAGACCCACACAGAGCATTTTTTTATGGAGAGCAGAGGTATCAGCATGCTGCTGTTATCCATCTGTGGGCCAAATCAACCAGACCTTGTCAACTTTTCTGTTTGGGTCCATGCACCTAATTTAAGTACCTGTAGAACATGTAGAACACTCTTTCGCATCTAGTAACAAACACCTGTTTACCAGTGAGATTTTGAATTGAGTTTAAAGCTATTCTGATAAGCCACTAAATGGCTTAGGCCCTAAATATATTGTAGTTACTGTATATTAGAGCAATATCATCCTGATAGATGACTTAGGTAGGTCCACATATAAACACAGCATATGGATAAATAAAAACAGCATTGTGACAGGTGCGTTGTAGCCCCTTAAAAGGGGGCTTTTTAAAATCCAGAGTTTTAAAAGTAGATCAACTGAAACTTTGCTGACGTGTAAACGAGAGGCAAAAACCAATGTGTTTTCAAAAATATCAATGTTCATTTAAACAGCGTCTTAGTCACTTACAATATGTTCACTCTCCGCATCTAAGGCACTGGTGGCCTCGTCCAGGATAAGCACGCGAGGTCTGCGGATCAGAGCCCGGGCAATGGCCACACGCTGCTTCTGTCCCCCAGACAGCTGAGCTCCCTTCTCTCCCACACCTGATATGGCACACACACACACACACACACACACACACACACACACACACACACACATTATGAAGTTAAATCTTCTAACGCTGGATGTCAACACCTACAGAGGACCTGTCACAATACACTTGCAGTGACAGAAGAATCACATTTCCATAGAAAAGATTTCTTCATATGTAACCACACCTATACATATCAGTCCAACAAGGCCAGTGGTGCTCTGAAAAAATATATTTTTTTACATCTGAGTATCTACAACAGGTATGGAGGAGTTAATATTTCAGGGGGTTATGTGGCATAGCACGCCTACAGGTTCACTGCCTGTGGGGACCCAGGTTCCAATTCTGGCCTGAGTCTTTCCCCAAATACTTTAACCCTGTGTCAGAGAATCGTATATGAGAGTGAAATAAAGCAGGCGGGTTCTTTTCCAGTATCTACTTTACGTCGGGTGAACGCCCCTTTAGGAGACCTTCAGAGTCTTGAGGTAGAGAATAAATGGAGTCCCCTTAGCGCTGTAGATGGCGGTAGCGCACGTCTTGTGCAAACACCACGAAAAGAGAAGAAGAAGGAGGGACAACGCCCCCTTAGGAGACCAAATTTTGAGCACACACTTTTGCATTGAGTGGGCGTGTTTCGATTCCTCTTATTATATATCCAACCTCTTTGCCTGTGTCATTCCCACTCACTTTCATGACACTGATCAATGTTTCCTGCATAATTCTCATTGGTCAGGGTGGTGTGAGGTTAGAGCGTGTCATAGACACATGACCATCTTCATTGGAAATGCTATGCTGCACAGTTTCATAAGACTAATGATGTGAACATTTCGAAAAGGTATTCTTTTTTTTTGGAAGAAACTTTTATAAATGTTTATCTTGGCAGAGAGTCAGTCAAGGGTTTTAGGTGTTTGTTGCCGAGGTGGCCGTCTTCGCTATAAAGTGCTGGCGGACACCGTGGACTCCTTTTGCCTGGTTAACACCACGCAATCTCACAAGTGAGTAGTTGCATTCGAGATGTGTCAACGCATGCATGCGCATTTAGACAGCAATGCACCCTGGATGGAAAATGCTGCATGACGGTTAGATTTCCTGTCAAACTTAGAAATTTCGTCGATGTTACTAAGCCCATACGACTTTGTTGCTGTCGACCAACGTTGACGGAAGCACGTGAGTGAGAACTTGTTGTCACGATGTGGGTGTTATTAAATACAGCGCATTTAAAGTCGGCCACAAATATGAACGAGACGATGAGCTCGCACAGGTTTGCTCTACTAACACACCACGTGTGAGGAGTGGGGGGACAGGCAGTGAGGAGGAGCTGAAGTGGGGACCTGCGCAAACTTGTGTAGAGGTGTGAGACAAGACCCATATACACACGTGAGTGAGTTGTTGACCAACCAGTTCATGGGCGCATGACCTCGGAGGCAGTCCGCCGACGAGCGTTGAAGGGGATAAGCAACTGCAGAGGTTGCAAGATCTGACTGCAGCCGCATTCATCCCGCGATAGTTTTACACCATGTGACATGTCACCTCGTCAACGCAACGTCGACGAAATTTCGAAGTTTGACAGGAAATCTAACCGTCATGCAGCATTTTCCATCCAGGGTGCATTGCTGTCTAAATGCGCATGCATGCGTTGACACATGTCGAATTCACCTATTGTCTCTCAGATTAGAACGATTGTGCAAAGCAGCATGGGATTTCCCAGGCTTGCACTCCTTCACTATCTTGTCAAATAGAGGCTCAAAAATGCTCTAATAAATAAATAAATAAATCCTTTAAAAAAACATATTTGTAGTTATACAGTATTGTTTAAAGTCACTTCTAATCTCGTGCCAATAGAGGTAAAAATCCAAGCGTATTTCTGTTTTAATAATAATGAATCATCAGTGCCTCACCTGTGTCATAGCCTTGAGAGAGGCCAGTTATAAAGTCATGTGCATTGGCCTTAGTAGCAGCGTCGACCACACAATCCATGGTCATGTCATCGAGGCCATAACTTATATTCTTCAGGACAGATCTGGCAAACAGTACAGGCTCCTGCCCCACAAGAGCCACCTTGAGCAACAGAGGAGAAACACACAGTTACAGTCAATACACATGAACAATACTGCCACCTGCAGGCCGAAAAGGTAAAGTGAACCACAGTAACAGGTGAGGGAAAATCAGTCATACATGTATTCCAGTGTTTGACACATTTCTCGCATCATACACAATACTTTTATTCATAGAGTGTATTAAAATAAGGCTCTGTTCTTTTAAACAAGACAGTGACACTGTCAGGATGTCGCTGACATATGTGCAGGCCATGTATTGCGACATCGATGTCAGCGACAGTGACACTATGTCTTTTACTCTTGAAAGATACCTGAATACCTTTAATCGGAACTTTACTCTCTACAATAAATTAAGTGTTACACTAGCTGTGCACAAATCTAAAAAATCTGTGATTCCCCCCCAAAAAAAACGCATTAGTCCATTGACCTGAAAGTCATTGGGTTCGTTTTTGATGGAGCAGTTCTAACCAGAATGCATTGAGATGGCAAAGTGCACATGCACACTGCAGAGCAAAAGCAGCACTGCTCCATCAAAAACGAGCCCGGTACTATTATAGTAACAATGAATTTTCTGAGCACACCTGTGAGTGTAGATATGCATGCTCATAGTGCTGCACTGGGCGTCCGTCCAGCAGGACCTGTCCCTCGTCAGGAGCGTAGAAGTTCTCCAGGAGACTCACACAGGAACTCTTACCACTCCCAGACGGGCCCACTAACGCAGTCACCTCTCCAGGTTGAAGAGTGAAGGAGACATTCTGAAAATGACGCCAACATTTGGTATCAAACATATCAAACATCAGCTGAATGAATGGGCAGCGTGCACAATTGTCAACTAGTGCAATCAAGAAAAGGTCTCCATTTATCCGTTTACGTAATCAACATCTAACATCATCAACTCAGATTAATTAACATAGCATATTGTATATGAATTGCAATGTGAATGTCCATAACTTCATACTACGGTTCTGAATTAATTGCTATTCAAATGACTAAGTATAATCCATATTTAGTTAAATATATACAGTATAAATAACCAAAAAAGCCCAAACTCCCCTTGCACAGCCAACTGTATTTTGATGCTGGTGAATTGCAGATTCACAATCCATACAAACACAGAATCCCTACACCATTCATTTTTTATTGCTGAGCAACACATTCATGATATGCTTCTTTTGGTTCAGTGTACAATTCAAATGACAACTTGAGTGATGAAAGGATGGATGGTATATAGTGTTTCTATCTTCGTTTGTATATGGGTGTCCCAAAAATATATTCAGTATAAACATCAAATAATTGTGAAGTATGTGTTTTGAATTTCACACCCATTTAGGAGACCCATCTTGATTCCACTTTGTTGCATTAGTGATGCGCCCTACCATATTGAAAATCTTTGGTATGTCTACCTTGAGTATCTTTGTGTCAGGCCGTGTGGGGTAGCTGAAGGACACGTTTAGGAACTCCACTTCTCCGTTCAGCGTGGCAGGTGCTTCGCTGCCCCCGGACGGGTGCTCCGGCTTCCGGTCAATATACTCAAACACCTTCTCAGCGGCCCCCACCCCTTGCATCAGGCCTGTGTAGACAGATGCTATACTCTACAACACACCACCAAAAAGAAAAATCAGAGGCGGAAAGTTGAAGAAAGTCACATGTGCAATCAGGAGGAACTCAAAGTCCATTCACATCCACTTTCACGCGTCCCATGGACATTGCATCAGAAAGGGCCCCACTGCAAGTGGTTTCTGAACAGGGTTACTACAAGTGTTGTAAATGGGATGTTGCACAAAGAGCAGATCTTACCTCCAAACACTCTCCTAGTTCCAGTTCATAGATGACAAAAGAGATGAGCGTCCCTCCACTCATCTGGCCCGTTATGACCAAGTGGCCACCATAGAAGAGAATGGCCACCTGCAGCGCCAGCTCTGATATCTAAACAGGCACAAAGAAATACAGACAGATAGAAACCTTTAGCCTTTACAACAGGTAGCAATTCCCACTGAAATATACAGACATGGCATGCAAACATTATTTTTAAATGGAGTGTTTGGATGCTGCAGTGTAGTGCATTAATAGTATACCCCTGGCCGTATACAGGCATATACGGGCAGGGCTGCTGACAGCTTTTGCTGGGCCCAGGACAAAGTAATCTGAAAGGACCCTCTACCCAATACATACAATGTAATGGGGACCCGATTCTGGGCCTTCTAACATACCCCTTTGTCCCCCCTGTCGGCAGGCCTGTATATGGGTACGGGTTCAAGTCTGGCCTGGGTCCCAAACTGTCCTCATCTTCAAAGAGCAATTGCAATAAAGACTAAGCCCAAAATATAGTATGTATATACTAGTGCTAAACAGTAGTGTGGTTGTTATTATTTATTGGCCACTACATACAGAGCTGGACCACATGTAACAGGAGTAGGCCAGCGCTTGCTTCTTGTTGAGCTGGAACATGTCCAGCAGCTTGCTGTAGTAGGAATCACCCTCCTGCTCCTCGTTGGCGAAGCTGCGGACAGTTCTCATGGCTGAGATGGTCTCCTCCGCCACCTTGTTGGCCTGGGCCAGCGACGTCTGGACCTCTTTGGTCAGTTTCTAATAACATGGTCAAGAAAGCATTAGAGAATTAATACAGATATTACTAGTACAGATCAGCAGTGTGAATGTGAACACCAAGAACTTCAACTGTAGTTCAACTGTAGTGTCAGCAAGTGGACATTGAAACAAATTGAAACATGGACATGTGCACAGTGTAACAACGGTATTGTCATGAGCACATGTTCTGGCACCGCAGAGGTTTACTCTTTACTGAAAAAAACAACTAATTCATATTAACAACATTACACATAAGAGTTGGCATTGCAGTTTTGCTTACAGTATAGCATACGCTCTGCACAGAAGGGTTACATTTGATTGCTTTTGGTGTTGACTATCATCTATATATAAATGTATCATGTTTCCACATACTTTACCTTGTAGTACTGTCCATACATCTTTGACACCACTGCAATGTAAGGGAAGCCCATGATGGTGACCAGCGTGAGTTTCCAAGACATCCCGAACATGAAGATGAAGAAGCCCATGGCCTTGATGAAGCTGCGCAGGAACAGGTTGACGTTCTGAGAGATGAGGTCACTCACCTGAGTGGTGTCAGAGGTCAGACGGGAGGTGATGTCACCTGCAGAAAAGAATGCAGACTGACGTATCAAAACATATGATATTATATATTATATTATATCATGACATAAGGCTAGACAGAGCTTTGCATGGTTATACAGATTAACCTCTCAAACCTATATACCTCACAAACGCAAATTCATTACAAACTAACATACCATACTGTACGATTAGCCACAAAATGCCTCATAAATCGACCAATGAATTGCTATTGCTGTTTTGAATTTTTAATAATCAAATGACAGTCACAATTAATAAAACTGCTCATTATAGTAAGTTAGCCATATCATCTGACTCAATGGGATCACCTGTATGATTTGAGTCAAAGAAGCCAATTTCCTGCCGCATGAGAGACCTGAACAGAAGGTTGCGCAGCCGGATGTTCAACCTGGCGAAGGTTATGGAGAACACACCTCCACGGAAACCAATAGCCAGAGAACTACGAGAAATACAGGACAGGGGTTACAGCAGGCAAACAGGGTAACAAGCTGTATAATACGCAGTGTTGGGCAGTAATGCATTACAAAAGTAATGAATAACTGTAATGCATTACAGTTTTTTTAAGTAACTTGCCCAACACTGATAATACGTATGTCACTAATAATATAATCCAAAAACTACACACCTGACAAAAGCCAGTGAGGTCAGTGTGATCATAGGCTTTGTAAAGTGCTCCATGCTTTGGTGAATGACGATCCCATCGATGGCTTTTCCAGTGTAGTAGGGGATGAAGGCCTCACCTGAAAGATTTGTTTAGCCATTACAACACTGGTGTAACCTGTTTGCACACACCTGGACACTTGGTTTATTCATCTTATATTGAGTGCACCTCCTCTCCAGAACTAATAATTGGCATCATAACACTGAGCATAAACGTTTTAGGTAACCCTGAGCTATTCACCAATATGTTTTCTTTTAGCCCCAGGGAGGAGGGATGAGTTCAAGTTCTGTATGTGCAGTTTAACATCAAGAATCAACAGTGCATTAACATCAAACTCGATTTGACAGACAATATAGACTGGTTATTTATAACCTAACATCAGGTATTCAACAACGGCTACCTGCTACTACATCAATACATTTTCCCATTAGACCCACACCATTTTTTTACCCAATAAGAGGGGTGAAAGTAGTTTTCATGTCTTACCGGTGCTACCCCTCACCCCCACCATCAAACAAAAAAATAAACAAACCAAACAAAATAATCACGTGCACTAGTATATCTTCGGGTGTCTCTCGAATGGCATAGTGTGGTTGTATGTGTTTTCCACTGAAATTGCACACTTTTTTTGTCCAGCATTAACTCTCTTACCAGTACTGCGCACCTGCTGCAAATTTTGTACTAGTGCTAAGCACTTGTGCGCACCGGTCCACTTGTCTTTCACCCCTACCTAATAACTAATACTAATACCATTTCCATTTGGGGTGCTGGGGTATCACAATGAGAGAGATGCCACTTACAAACAGCAGACAGGATGAGGAAGAAGAAGGCCACAGACAGCAGCAGGGCATCCTTCCTGCAGTAGGACAGCAGACGGCCCACAGTGGCACTGGAGTCCGAGTTCTCCTCTGCACCCCCTTTACTATCGTTCTTTCTCTTCCCACTCGGCGTTTTGCCCTCCACTCCCTCCTGGTCAGAGCTGCTGTCCTCCAGTGCATCCACCAGCCACTCTGCTTCTCCCTCTCCACCACCACCACCACCACTATCACTGACAGAGTTAGAGGTCTTGGCCAGGGTGCTCCACAGACACATGGTGCCCACTGCCGACACACAGCTCCAGGACACTAAGCCCAGGAACCACTGATCATGCATGAGAGCCTCCTGCTCCGAGAAGATCAGCAGCTTGGTGAGGGCGTAGGTCATGACGACGAGGCAGAGGAGGGTGGTCAGTGTGGACAGTTTGGAGACCCTTTGAGGGCCATCTACTCGGTTCCACAGCACCCCTATGGAGGCCCCAAGTAGCAGAGCAACGCGGACGTACACGGTCCCCCATAGGTCCAGGCTACAGCACAATATGTCAAACCTAGCCAGTTCATCGGCAAACATGTGAAAATGAGTGCCATGGATGTACAGAATTGTTGTGATGATGGTGTCGGTGACAATAAAGAAGAGGTTACAACTTAGCACAACAGCAACTCTCATGGTCTTTTGTTCAAGTCAATGTTATCAATCTTTAAAAACACATTAGATTACAGTTACCTGAACAACTAACAATGAAGGAATATACAAAATGAAGCAGCCTCTAGTTACTCTATCACGTTGTAAATAAATAAATCACCAAATGCCTTGCGCTATATTGTGCTTAATACGTGGGTAGGTATAGGTGCGTACGTTTGTCCTCAACAAACAGTCGGTTCACCTGAGTCTAAAATGAACCAGTCCTCTTTCTGTTATCCAAGGTACAGTATTAAAACAGTAGAAAGTGGCTTACTTGTCATGGTCACTCCTAACATTTTCGCTTAAACGCAAACGTTTCTGAGCATGAGCGCACCTACTGTGTGTGTTGGTTGAGAGGTAGCCTACAGTACTTGGCTATCCTATTTCCGTGAGAAATACACACTGGCTCTACAATGAACATGAGATGGTGACTGGCGAGACTTTTGTAAGACGAATTGTCCAAGTGTCCTCCAGCTTCCCTGTCCTGTGAGGAAGATGCCATTGTGAAGTCGGCAAGTCGGGACCAGATGACAACTGCGGTGTCAATGGAAAAGCCGGAAATATTGACGTACACATAGAAGCTCCACCCTCTCATCTCGCCCTGTCGAATCACGACAGACTACCACACTACTAGCACTATCACTCACTTCTGCGTATTTTCTACAGAAGTTGAAATTGCAGGTTATCTTTGCTTTCGAGCACATTTCCTCACATCTATGAGGAAAATTGCTGCTTTACAAACAAGACTTTGAACAATGTATGTCCAAAGATTATTTTGGATATCCAACAATATAAAGGCTATTACTGGTGGTTGCATCAGTATTCTGACGGATAGGTTATGCTGTAATATTGCGCAAAACATCTGCAATCCAGTCAAATGATGTAATTTACAACGTCCAAGTTTGTCTTGAATAGTTTCCAGCAGTCAAGGTCATGACCTGTTAAAGGCCAACTTCCGATAAAACTCAGTTTTACTCACTCCTTTCGAAGATCGGACGGTCACCCCAAGTTAAACTCACTTGCAAGGCTCTCATAGCGGTGCGTCAACTCTCCTGGCTGTGTTTCCCGGTGTTTCCCAATTTACATCAATAATGCAGAGAAACGAGCGAATCACGAAAGCCTTTCTGTGTTTCGTCACGTCGAAAGAAGGCGTTGCCCACAAAGGTTTATATCGACCCATTTATCTAAAAACATGTCGAGTAATTTTTTTCTGCTTGTTTTCAAAACAAGCAACGTCTGGTGGCCCGAAACATAGCTTAGCTTAGCTATCAGCTGGTTGCTACTCTCAGGTACACACACAGCACAAAGCCTCATACATAAAGCCTGCTCACTCCGGTTGCTCCGTGCCTACAGCTCGCCTAGGGGTCGCTGTCGAAAGAGCACAGCCCTGAATGGAGCCTGCACGCCTCCGTTGGCGCCCCTATAGTGCAGTACCACCCGGGGAAGTGGCGACTCTGTTTCCCATTACATTCCCTCCAGGAGCTGGAGGACTGAGCCAATCAGAGACGCGTTTCTTTGAGAGCAGGAGGAGTGAGCCAATCAGAGACGCATTTCCACGAGAAACACGGAACACTCTCTCGTTTCTCCACAAGCCACCTTGCCAGCTTGCAAAAACGTCTTGAAACAAAGCAACCAGAACGTTTTTTAAAACAGGACCAACGCGTAACACATTCAATAACAATTGGGAACACGGCAATATTATTTAAATTACGTTGAGAGGCGATCTTTAATAGGTGTCTGGCTGAATTACTGTACACTTCAAATACACACACCAGATAGAGGAGGTACTGCAAAATAGTTGAATTCTGTCATCATATGCTGATAAGAAACAATTGAAGAGACCCATTTAAGGCGAAATGTAGGCTACATTTAAAGAAAGAAAAAGAATTGTAAATTAATATATGAGTAGGTGAGTTGACAATAAAGTACACTTGACTTGACTTGACTAAAATAGACCGTAGCATTAAGCAACAGGATAGATTTGTGTGCTTCATATACAAGGATGCAAGGAAGTTTATATGTCATATAGAGACACTCTCGTGTCACATGTAATGAAATGAATGGCTGGTGCACAACAAGTGTGCAGAAGAAAGGTTTCATTTTATTTAAAAAGGGAGGAGAGGTTACTCTTCACTTTGGGGTGACATCATCATTACTGTAGTACGAGATCTCGTTAAGTCAGTGTGACACTGATATTGAAACAGTATTCCAATATTACTCTGATTTATGTCCTCATAGTACAAAACTTTTTTTTCATACACAAGTTTTCTGTGCTGATAATGTGTATAACCTGAATGAACTTCACAAGGAGGTAGTTGTGTGAAATGTTATTGCATTGTTATTACTACTATGGGATTTGCTTTGCATATACTTGCATTAAATAATGTATATTTTACAGTCATCACTTCTCAGAAAACATGTCTGTTATGAACAGCAATGACTTCCTCAAAGACTCCCTTTCACACTCTTTGCATAAAACAGCAAGACAAAGTGCATGCTGAACACATAATCAACATTCCAGTCCTTTTAAAACTTTGCACCACAATCCGATTCGCTGCTCTCCTCTTCACTTTCCGCTCTCCCATTGAAGCCCTTCCCCCGTGCGTCTTTTGGAGGATTAAGGATTTCTTCCCCTGTCTCTATGCCCAGCACCTGTCTCTGGACCAGTTTAAAGTACAGCCCCTTGCGGGCCATGAGTTGCGTGTGCGTGCCCTGGTCCACTACGGTGCCCTGGTCGATGACAATGATGTTGTCCGCCCTCTCCACTGTGCTCAAGCGATGGGCAATCACCAGCACCGTGTGCTCCTGCACAATGTCGTTCAGAGCCTGCTGAACCTGCACCCAGAGAAATAACACACGGTCAGAGGTGTAGCAGCAGATTTTGCACCCTACGTACAACCAGCTTCTATGAACTTCCCCTTCAAAAAAAATCTACACATATCTGACTGAGTGGCGCAACCCCCATATACGTGCTTCCCTGGTGACTCAGTCCAACATTACCCCCCTGTTATGACGCCCCTGTGGTACAGCGTTACAATGTTATAGGCCTACTTCTAGGCTTACTCATTTTTCACCTAAAGAGGTAGAGGACAGATCTTTGATAAAACATTATTCCTTATGTACATGATTTACTAAGGACACTTTGTCAGGTAGGTCCTGAGTGCATCTGATGGCTGGAGGGGGGGGGGGGGGATGCATTTGTATGTGTGTTTTCTGTCTGTTTCTGTCTGTCTGTCTGTCTGTCTGTCTGTCTGTCTGTCTGTCTGTCTGTCTGTCTGTTTTTTACCCTGTGAGACCAAAGACAATTTTCATGCTTGCATGATAATAAAGTATAATCTAATCTAATCTAATCTAATCTGATGATGCTACACTCTCAGGAAAATGAAATTAAGTCAAGAATGTGTGTTGACCCATCTTTGAGACTTTGTTAGGCATACTGTTCCAAAACAGTGGCATCCACTGAGGTACACAGCAGTATTTCCACCTCGGTGTGAGGGCAACATTTGGGCAGATGAGTGCAAACATGTTATATTCAAAGAAAAGGGGGGCGCACCTTGAATCAATTTGTTCTTCTTTATTTTTGTGCACAAACGCGTTTCGGCGTGTGCCTTCCTCAGAGTGCAACCTCAAAAATAAAGAAGAAAAAATTGATGCAAGGTGCGCCCCCCTTTTCTTTGATTCTAAGTATTCATTTGGGACAGCACCCTTAAAAGTTATCAAGAAACCTGAGTGAAGCCTGCTACCTTCTTGATGCAAACATGTGATAACAATGCTTTCTAGCTGCAGTCCAAAATCACATGGCATGGGAGATCAGATAACGTACACTGTTGCTGCTCACCAATTTATTCAGCACAACGTTTTGACCTCAGGTGATCTTCACCAGGCGTATAGGCCTATACACCTGAAGAAGACCGCCTGAGGTCGAAACGTGTTGAATAAATCGGTGAGCAGCAACAGTGATTCAGAGAAAAACTCCGCTGCACGACCAGGATTTCTTTTGCTCCCAATATTTTATTTTTCCGTGACGTTTCGGGTTTTACCCCTTCTTCAGACGTGACAATACATAGAAAGTACACCCCATATATACAAATTCCAGGTGATCACATGATCCCATTGCAGGTGTTAACAATTACTATGAATAAATTGGCTCCCAAGTCCCACCACTCATTACTCACAGCAACAGTGTGCAAGTTTTTCCTTCTTCTTAAGATGCAGTGACAAGGCCTCTGTTGCCCTAAATCAATTTAATGATGGATGCAGAGTCTTTTTCACAAATAGTAGGCATTGCTTAAGGTATTTCCCTACACACAACTGTACATAGAAGCTTTCTAATACGTGTAGAAGGGTTTTAGAATGGTCAACCAAACAGAACAGATTGGAGCCTGCACTATCTCTTTACAAGATAACATTGCTGCGAAAAATAATAGCAGTTGACAAGATAAGGTTGGTGCGCAAACTGGTAGAAAGACAAAAAGACCAACACAGAGCCCTTTTAGTGAGAGCAGAAAAGACGTTTCAGCATGCTGCTTTCATCAGTGCTCAGAGCAATTTTCCATCAGTGTGCGAATCAACAGGCCTTGTCAATTTTTTTGTTTGGATCCATGAACCTGATTTAAGTACCTTCACATCCACGTAGAGCACAACTATACTCTTTTTCATCTACTAACATACACTGTAAACCTGAGAGTAGTGTAGGGGTTCCAAAAACGTACGTAGGTGCAAATTAGGGGGTGCACGGCCCCCGAAAGATGAAGGTGGAGGGGCAAAATCTGGCTGTGCAGACACTTCAGTCATTACAATATTAATAAAAGTTAGTGCACCTATAATATCAAACCCCACAAATATTCCTGTGCACAATCTCAAAACTATCCATATTCATTTAAACAGGAGTAACTTACAATATGTTCACTCTCCGCATCTAAGGCACTGGTGGCCTCGTCCAGGATAAGCACGCGAGGTCTGCGGATCAGAGCCCGGGCAATGGCCACACGCTGCTTCTGTCCCCCAGACAGCTGAGCTCCCTTCTCTCCCACATCTGATATGGCACACACACACACACACACGCACACACACACACACACACACACAACATTATGTGGTTAAACATTCGAACGCTGAATGTCATCAACATCAATCATCTGCAGAGGATGTGTCACCATACAATTGCAGTGAGAGAGTAGCACTTAAGTACGAGGTGCCCCCAGGGCAATCTATCACATCAATTTAGATTTACACATACATGGAATAATTTTGTAGGCATATATACAACAATATTTTTTCGCACATGCAAATAAAAGGCTTGCGCAAAGTGCATGTGCAAGGTCAAATATGTATGTGTTTAAACATTTAGTGATTTGAGATCTATTTCTGATATATTGTCACAGGGGCACCACATACGGTACGTACTTAAGGTTAAGTACGACTTAAATGTTTTTGGGAAGTGCAGCTCAGTTGACACAAGCATTCACCATAAAATCAAACGATACACTGAGATTCAAAGGCTCACTTCAGTAATCTAACAAGGCCAATGGTTTAAATACGTACCCAGGAGTTAATATTTCAGGGGGCTATGTGGCATAGCACAGCTACAGGTGCACTGCCTGTGGGGACCCAGGTTCCAATCTGGCCTGAGTCTTTTCCAAACTGCTTTTACCAGAGACTCTCTAAGTATATATATCTCTCTGCTTTTACCCTGCATCTCTAACACTCACTTCCCTGACACTGATCAATGTTTCCCGCAGAATTCGAATTATTGAGGGTGGTGTGAGATGAGCGCACGTCAGACACATGGCCATCTTCATTGGGTTAGGGTTCGGGTTAGGATTGATTACACTGGTATTACATGATATTAATATTGTTACACTGGTTATTACACTGTTCCTAATGTGGTAAATCCACTGTAATTGTTTTAAAAGAATAATAATATGACAACCTAGAAAAGTATTCTTTGGTAACATTTTATTTTAATGGTTCACTATTACAAGGGTTCCCAAAACTTTACCATGGCGAGGCCCCCCACATACCAGTATATTGCAGTCAAGGCCCACCTTACATGGGTCATGCCACACTATTAGTCTAGGTCTGTTAGTCAGTACCCCACTGGAATATTATGTAAGGGTTAACGTTCGGCGAGAAGGTCGCTACCATGGAATAGCAGCACGACAGAGAGAATCTTTAGACCCCGACGCGGAGCGGAGGGGTCTTGTTCTCTCTGAAGTGCTGCTATTCCACAAAGCGACCGACTCGCCGAAAGTTAACCCGCTTATTATATGGATATACTTAAATGACTCACACATGGCGGGGACATTTCTTTAGGCCTATTTAATGTTAAGATTGTTGCTGCGCAAAACAAAACAGTGCCGTTGTGGAACACCGCTAGGCAACAGCTAGGTAGCCAGGACAACAGGTGTTGTCTAGGCCTATCACAGCAGCTGATTAGAGTCTTGTTGAAAAGTCGCTTTAGCAGTGAAAAGTCTTGTTGCCATTGACAGCGGTCTGTTATAGACCAACCCGTCCGTTATCGAAAAATAACAGACGTGCGAACGTTGGGGAGCCCCGTTGAAATGAATGGAGCATTCGACCGATGACGTCACAACCATATAATAAAAAACAATAATATGACAACAATAGAAGTAATGTTCAGCAATGGATTATTATAATGCAGCTCTTAATGGGAATATTGTTAAGGTTATTTTGGTGCACTTTTTACTGCACAACATTAACTGTCAGTAGGCTACTTAGAACCAAAACCGGTGTGGCTAATTAAGGAAGGCATGGAACACTGAAGAGTAACTATCATTTTTTTAAATTTTAGAACTCTGCTGTAGAATACTCAATGGCAACCAATGCTTGCTGTGAGGACTAATTAGTTAGCTGCTGGCCCTAGTGAGTCATCGAGAACAGGTGTTGCCAATTAAAGATTCTGACAGTTACTCTTCAGTGTTCATTAGCTAAGTTAGATTATGTTATTTTTACTACAAATGCTATACATGGGTTCTCATTTTTTGTTTTCCCCTGGCTGCACAACCCTGGCTGCACACAACTTAACCTCTGATTGTTGGAGACCGCTGTCGGTCAAAAAATTAGCTCACGTGGTTGGCTGCCAATGGCTTGCCCCTCCTCACAACACCGATTAATAAACAAACAAAAAACATGTATGCTTTGGCCCAAAAGGCAAGCCCACTTTAAGCATTTTCTACAAGAATGCAGTCTAGTTTAAATAAAAACTGTGCTATAGTTTTCCTGCCAACCTGCCGCGGCCCCCTAGCATCCCTTCGCGGCTCCCCAGGGGTCCCCGGCCCCAATTTGAATACCACTGCACTAATACAGTGGATTTCCCACATTAGGAACAGTGTAATAACCAGTGTAACAATATGTAATACCTTGTAATACCAGCACTTTATAGCGAAGACACCCACCTTGGCAACAAATACCTGAAACCCTTGACAAGCTCTCAGAAAAGATAATGATTTCTTAGAAAATGTTTAAAGAAAGAATATGGAAAGAATATACTTTATTTTAATGGTTCGCTATTACAGTGGATCTACCACATTATGTACAGTGTAATAACCAGTGTAACAATATCCAATACTATGTAATACCAGTGTAACAGCATGTACCAATTTTGTACTTGCATCTAGGGTTAGGGTTAGGGTTAGGTGATCCGGATCACCACCAAAATTTAATCACTTGTTCCTAGTCATTTCCCCAGAAAAATATCCTGCTGACAGACATACAGATAGACAGACAGACATGCAAACAGACATACAAACAGACAGACAGACAGACAGACAGACAGACAGACAGATAAACCAACCCAACCGAAACATAACCTCCTTGGCGGAGGTAATTAAACATCAGTGCCTCACCTGTGTCATAGCCTTGAGAGAGGCCAGTTATAAAGTAATGTGCATTGGCCTTAGTAGCAGCGTCGACTACACAATCCATGGTCATGTCATCGAGGCCATAACTTATATTCTTCAGGACAGATCTGGCAAACAGTACAGGCTCCTGCCCCACAAGAGCCACCTTGAGCAACAGAGGAGAAACACACAGTTACAGTCAATACACACCTGCAGGCAATTTACCACAGTAACAGGAAAAATCAATCCACTGTTTTCATGTTTGACACATTTCTCGCATCATCTGTGTCTTCTCCTCTTGAATGATGCCTGAAGCAGACCTTTGATCGAAACTTTACTCTATACGATAAATTAAGTGTTTAGCTAGCTGTGTGCAGATCTAAAAAATCTGTTATTTTCCCCCCAATAAACTGATTAGTCCAGTTTGACCTAAAGTACAGTCATTGGGCTGATTTTTGATGGAGCAGTTCTAATCAGAATGCATTGAGATGGCAAAGTGTGCATGCGTGCTGCAGAGCAAAAACAGCACCGCTCCATCAAAAACTAGATCAGTACTATTAGCAGGGGTGATAGTGAAAAAAAAATCCTGAGCCTGAACTTTTTTCCCTGCTCTAACGACGACGACAAGATTCTGCATAGTGACATAACGTAGGCCTATATGACACATTATTCAACATTTAATAGCCTGTGTATGACCAGTATTCAAGCCTGATAGTAGAAGAAAACCCTAAACCTGTAACACTTTCTAAGATACGAATAATCTAATGCCTAATTATTATCAATGTTTTTATTTTTGCAAACTCTGTCAAGCCCGAAATCAGGCATGGAGCCTGAATACTATAACCCCGGTACTAGTATAGTAACAATGGATTTTCTGAGCACACCTGTGAGTGTAGATATGCATGCTCATAGTGCTGCACTGGGCGTCCATCCAGCAGGACCTGTCCCTCGTCAGGAGCGTAGAAGTTCTCCAGGAGACTCACACAGGAACTCTTACCACTCCCAGACGGGCCCACCAACGCAGTCACCTCTCCAGGTTGAAGAGTGAAGGAGACATTCTGAAAATGACGCCAACATTTGGTATCAAACATCAGCTGAATGAATGGGCAGCGTGCACAATTGTCAACTACTGTAGTGCAATCAAGGAAATGCGTACATGTCAACATCTAACATCATCAACTCAGATTAATTAACATAGCATATTGTATATGAATTGCAATGTAAATGTCCATAACTTCATACTACGGTTCTGAATTAATTGCTATTCAAATGACTAAGTATAATCCCACAGCACGGGTTATGAAATATTATTTTTAATGAAATTCGGGTCGGGTGCGGTCGGTCAGGACCTTTGAAATGATGCCGAATTTTAAAGTAGGCTATAGGCTAGCCAATAGGCTATAGTTTACTTTAGCAGACAGGGACATTTTTTACGAAATAGATCATATGGCTGAATAACTACGATGGTGCCACGCGCTCTGCAGGAGACTTAATGAGGCTCCTGCGTTGGCCGAATATCTTCTGCGCGCAACTGGTGCAGCAGGTGCAACCATTGAGTGCATTTTGAAGAACACAGAGGGTGCTCTCTAAACAGTGCAGTGATGGATATAGCCTACATATTTTCTTATACAATTGTAATGGTTTCGCACTCATGTGTTGCTTACAGAGTTTGTTTTCATTTCCTGTGTCGTACCATGACTACGAGGCAATCCACTTGACGGGTGGCTCCGTCTGCTCACCAACCTACAGATTAATTTTCTCCATGTATCCAAACGACGATGTTACCGAAATAAACAATTAGTCGGCAGTCGTCATTGCATGGCCTCGTTCAAAAATCCAACATGTCCTGTTGAAATGCACAGCTGTCTTGTTCTTGACGCAAATTCCTTTTTTAAGACCTTTATTGACGTGATTGTGCTTTGCCAATGACGCTAGGGTGTTCATAAAGACGCACGGCTACTATTTTCAAAGGCGGGTCGGGAAGCGGGCCGGGTCAATATTTTTCATGAATAATTCTTGCGGGCAGGGCAAGCGGGCGGACTAGGGAAAAAAGCGGTCGGGTGTGTCTTGTTTTTTCGTCGACCCGCGCATCACTGCGCCCAACCATATTGAAAATCTTTGGTATGTCTACCTTGAGTATCTTTGTGTCAGGCCGTGTGGGGTAGCTGAAGGACACGTTTAGGAACTCCACTTCTCCGTTCAGCGTGGCAGGTGCTTCGCTGCCCCCTGACGGGTGCTCCGGCTTCCGGTCAATATACTCAAACACCTTCTCAGCGGCCCCCACCCCTTGCATCAGGCCTGTGTAGACAGATGCTATGCTCTACAACACACCACCAAAAAGAAAAATCAGAGGCGGAAAGTTGAAGAAAGTCACATGTGCAATCAGGAGGAACTCCAGGAGGAAGTCCATTCACATCCACACAATCACACGTCCCATGGACATTGCATCAGGCTACACTGCAAGTGGCTTCTGAACAGGGTTACTACAAGTGTTGTAAATGGGATGTTGCACAAAGAGCAGCTCTTACCTCCAAACACTCTCCTAGTTCCAGTTCATAGATGACAAAAGAGATGAGCGTCCCTCCACTCATCTGGCCCGTTATGACCAAGTGGCCACCATAGAAGAGAATGGCCACCTGCAGCGCCAGCCCCGATATCTAAACAGGCACAAAGAAATACAGACAGATAGAAACCTTTAGCCTTTACAACAAGTAGCAATTCTCATTGAAATATACAGACATGGCATGCAAACGTTGTTTTTAAATGGAGTGTGGGGGTGCTGTGGTGCAGTGCATTAATATACCAGGCCATATAAAGGCATACGGGTTCAAATCTGGCTTGGGTCATTTCCCAAACTTTCCCCATCTTCAATGCCCTGTTGCAATAAAGACTAAGACCCAAATACAGTTTATATACCAGAGCTAAAAAGTAGTGTGGTTGTTTTTATTTATTGGCCACTACATACAGAGCTGGACCACATGTAACAGGAGTAGGCCAGCGCTTGCTTCTTGTTGAGCTGGAACATGTCCAGCAGCTTGCTGTAGTAGGAATCACCCTCCTGCTCCTCGTTGGCGAAGCTGCGGACAGTTCTCATGGCTGAGATGGTCTCCTCCGCCACCTTGTTGGCCTGGGCCAGCGACGTCTGGACCTCTTTGGTCAGTTTCTAATAACATGGTCAAGAAAGCATTAGAGAATTAATACAGATATTCCTAGTACAGATCAGCAGTGTGAATGTGAATACCAAAAACTTCTGATGAAATACTGTTCTGTCAGCAAGTGGAAAATGAAACAAATTGAAACATGGAAATGAATACAGTAACAACTCTATTGCCAATAACAACTCTATTATCATGAGCACACATTTGGCAATGCGGAGGGCGCAGGGGCATAGCAGCTACTGTATGTACAATCAGTAGCTGCCCCCCCCCCCCAGCAATATATCTTCATGAATCGGATTGTGTGTGGGCCCCCTATATACATGGGGCCCTGGTGACTCAGTCACTGTTTATTAGGGCTGTAACGATATTGTATCGAACCGAGAAATCGTGATACACAGAGTCACGATACTGTATCGTGATGCAAGAAGGCAGTATCGTGATACGCCCTTTCAAAGTTCTGTTACCCTTCAGTCCAGAAAACAAAAGCAAAAAGCAAAATAATTAATTTTAAAAGATACATTTATAAAACCGTTGGGTGTATCAAACCATAGGACGGAAATCGTTATGCGAACCGAATCGTGACTTTAGTGTATCGTTACAGCCCTACTCTTTATCCCCCTGAATAACACCCCTAGGAGGGCAGCCTGAGTTTGAAGCCAGGCGGGATGACTCTTCTCCCCTTTGTTACAGGGAGAAGTACCCCATTACGTTATTTTACACAATCTACATGTGTGTAGTTGTATAAATGTATTATTTTGAAATGGTTTACAATAAATATGAAAAAGGGAATAAAACGAAATAATGGGAGATCTACAAATTGTGAAGCCCATCCACTCTACTGAAAAAAAATCAACTTCTTTATCACAACATTACACAGAGCCTAGTAAAATATTAAGAGTTGGTCATTACAGTTTTGCTGACAGTAATGTTATAACATAGGCTCTGTGCAAAGGGATGAAATGTGATCGCTTTTGGTGTTGATTTATCATTGATATATACATAGTATAGGCCTACATGTACATGTATTGTGTCTCCACATACTTTACCTTGTAGTACTCTCCATACATCTTTGACACCACTGCAATGTAAGGGAAGCCCATGATTGTGACCAGCGTGAGTTTCCAAGACATCCCGAACATGAAGATGAAGAAGCCCATGGCCTTGATGAAGCTGTGCAGGAACATGTTGCCATTCTCAGAGATCAGGTCGCTCACCTCAGTGGTGTCAGAGGTCAGACGTGAGGTGATGCCACCTGCAGAAAAGAATGTTGTATCAAAGCATGTGATATGATATGTGATACTACTTACATCATATCATATTATATCATGACCTCAAGATAACCACGCTTTGCATGGTTAGAAAAAAAACCCTCTCAAACGCAAATTCACACAAGTTAACATACCATGCTGTCATGTTAGCCACAAGATGCCTCATACAGTACATTGACCAATGAATTTCTATTGGTGTCTTGAATTGGTAATAATCAAATGACAGTTACAAATTCGTAATGACAATAGCAAATCATCTGGCTCAATGGTATCACCTGTATGATTTGAGTCAAAGAAGCCAATTTCCTGCCGCATGAGAGACCTGAACAGAAGGTTGCGCAGCCGGATGTTCAACCTGGCGAATGTTATGTGGAACATTCCTCCAAAGCAACCATCGGCCAGAGAACTACGAGAAATACAGGACAGAGGTTACAACAGGCGAACATGGGTCACCATTATACAACACAAAATACATGTATGTCACTAGAATATAAGGAATATGTGAGGAATATTCACCCCTATCATACTCTGTACACTTCCTGCTTTATGACAATTTAACCCATTGTCTTCATGCACCTTACCAGAATCTATGTTCTACCTTGATTACCATGCAATACTTGAGTGCGTTTTAATATGCGACCTTGCCTCCTCCACTTGCCTCCTCCACTTGCTTCTCGTCATGATGACATCACTGACAACAGCATTATATTTCAATATCTTGCAAAAGCTCAATTGTAGAGTCTTTTTCTCATTTGCAATTGGGATGGTGAATGAAAAACAGTCCCTCAAAAGTTTTTGTGGCGAGGCTGACAGCTGGGAAACTTTATCGTTTTCTCCACGGAGGAGGGGCCAGGAGGCGGGACGAGGAGACAAGCACAAGTGGAGGAGGCAAGGTCACATATTGGGATGCACCCCTTGTCTGGCGGCAAACGCTCGCAGTTCGAAAAGAACGCGCAAGGCAGCCTGGGTAGGCCCACTCCCAGGCTAATGCAATACGTCTGTTTTCTCTTAATTCTACATCACATACTAGATCATAAATGTATCTGTCAAAACTCATTTCTGGTCATGTTCATCTGTCTACCCCAACTCACAGAGTATGTTTTTTTGCCAGCTCACACAATATGTTTTTGCACAATTGCCTTTTATTTTTTATTTACTTTTTTCTTTTCCCCCTCCCTGTCTATTACCTGTGTTATATGTGTCTTGATATGTCCTTGTGGGCACTATGTGTATTTATGTCAGCTACTTGACACCTGAATTTCCCCCCGGGGATCAATAAAGTTGGCCTATGTTCCTATGGGAATGTAAAGGCCTAAGTAAGTACAAACCCCAACTCCGATGAAGTTGGGACGTTTGGTAAACAGTGAATAAAATCAAAATGCTATCATTTTCAAAACATTCAATCTATTCATTAGATGGAGAATAGTGAAAAGATAACATATTAATTGTTAAAACCGAGAAAAAATATTGTTTTGGGGGACATATGTACTCATTTCTAATTTGATAAATCCAACACGTCTCAAAAGAGTTGGGACGGGGACAATAAATGGCAGCAAATGTCGAGGAAGACTAAAAACAAAACAAAAGACAACACTTAACAGTTAAATACATTAACAGATGAGATGATTTTATATAAAAAAAAAACAGTGTTAATTCCTATCTTGGACATGATTTCACCAGCTTAAATGGTGGGTGTATTCCTTGTCATGTTTTGCAGTGTTTTCCTTTCTGTAGTGCTTACAGTGTGACAGGTCTTGACCAAAAACCCACCATTTTATCACCTGCTGGTCCTTATGATGGAGCCAAACTGTTAAAACATAGAACATAGTAGCGAATGCAATTTGACCTTACTATGTGGCAGTAATCGAAGATCTCCCTTCAAAATATAATGCATGAGTGGCTTTTCATGCTGTTTAAAACCCATTTATACCATTCAGCACTGTATTTAACTCTACAGATGAGTGAGAACATCTTAACCAATGCACTACTGCACCCGCATGCCATCATGGAGGCTGACTTTTGAAGCTAGCACTAACACAAGTTGGATGGTCCATTTTCACTGTAGCACAGGATGTGCAATGCTCTATTATTGTCAAAAAGAATGGACTTCTACAACTTCTGCTGACTTCTGTAAGCAAAGGACAGTTTCCCATGTCTTCTGGGTTTATTTCAAGTGAGCTCAGGTGCTTAGGAGAATGTTACACCCCTGTATCATTTGCACGCATTAAGCATTCTTAATATGGTCAATTTTCAATAGCTCTAGCACTCCAGGAATTAGAGTGAGACTACAGCCAATACATATTTCATGATGTCATGAACCTATACAATGATTTTAGTAAAAAAAAATATGTCTTATATACACTCAATCGTGGTAAATCAAAGGGAATTCAAAAATGTATGTAATAACTATGGTAATTATTCCCTTTGCATCTTTAATTCTGAGTGACTCAGCCTCTCTGTGATGATCTTATACCTGGACACCTATATTGTCCGTCAGTACAATTCATTTTGAAATGTTCTTCTTTGTTGTTTTATCTTATTTGGATGTTTACTAACTTTCACTGATCCCTGTCCCAACTCTTTTGAGACGTGTTGGATTTATCAAATTAAAAATGAGTACATATGTCCCCCAAAACAATATTTTTTCTCAGTTTTAACACTTAATATGTTGTCTTTTCACTATTATCCATCTAATGAATAGATTGAATGTTTTGAAAATGATACCATTTTGATTTTATTCACTGTTTACCAAACGTCCCAACTTCATCGGAGTTGGGGTTTGTAAGTAATCAATAAAGTTACTCAACTCTACCGTAATACAAAAACTACACACCTGACAAAAGCCAGTGAGGTCAGTGCGATCATAGGCTTTGCAAAGTGCTCCATGCTTTGGTGAATGACTATCCCATCGATCGTTTGTCCAACGTAGTAGGGTATGAAGGCCTCGCCTGAAAGATTTGATAAACAATTATCACACGGGTGCAACCTGTTTTCAGATACCTGGACACTTTGTTTATTCATCTAGTGCTGAGCGCACCTCCTCTCCAAAAATAATAATTGGCATCATGAAACTGTGCATCAATTTGTTGTGTAACCCTGAGCTATCTGTCCATTTGATTTCTTTTAGTCCCAGGGTGCAAGGTCGAGTTCAAGTACTGTAGGTGCAGTTTAACATCAAGGATCAATACTGCATCAACATCAAACTCGATTTGACAGACAGTATCGACTGTTTATTTATAATTACAACATCATCAGGTATTCAACAAAGGCTACTTGCTACAACATCAATACACTTTCCTATTGGAGTCACACCTCATGTTTACCTAATAACGATAACTGTCATTTGGGATGCTGGGGTAAAAATGGTAAATGGTAATTAGACTGCATTTATTTGGCCCTTTTTCACTCCTTTTAGCACTCAAAGTTCTTTACATGTATGCTTCACATTCACCCAGGGTACCACCAGGGGCGTAGGCAGAAATAATAAAACAGGTGGGCCCAAAAAAAAAAATCGGACGGGCCCAACCCGAAAGCGTGTAGGTAGATATTATGAAACCGTGCTCAAAAATGATACTTTTAAATTGAAATCATAGAAATCACAGAAGATGAACCAGACTTTCGACAAAATGATTAATAATCACTCAGTGCTATGCCATTAATTATAGTTCAATGAGGCAAAAGTTGACTGTCCAGTGTGAATGGGGAGGGCCTGGATGTCAAGTGAGCGGGCCCAGGCCCACCCAGGCCCACCCTTGGCTACGCCTATGGGTACCACACTGCTACCAGGGCCAATTTGGGGTTAAGCATCTTGCTCAAGGACACATTGATGGGCTTCAGGCGGAGCAGGGCTTGCAACCTTCTGATTGCCAATTGGACTTTTCTCTATCAACTAAGTCAACACCTTATCACAATGAGAGATATGCCACTTACAAACAGCAGACAGGATGAGGAAGAAGAAGGCCACAGACAGCAGCAGGGCATCCTTCCTGCAGTAGGACAGCAGACGGCCCACAGTGGCACTGGAGTCAGAGTTCTCCTCTGCACCCCCTTTACTATCGTTCTTTCTCTTCCCAGTCGGCGTTTTGCCCTCCACTCCCTCCTGGTCAGAGCTGCTGTCCTCCAGTGCATCCACCAGCCACTCTGCTTCTCCTTCTCCACCACCACCACCACTATCACTGACAGAGTTAGAGGTCTTGGCCAGGGTGCTCCACAGGCACATGGTGCCCACTGCCGACACACAGCTCCAGGACACTAAGCTCAGGAACCACGGATCATGCATGAGAGCCTCCTGCTCCGAGAAGATCAGCAGCTTGGTGAGGGCGTAGGTCATGACGACGAGGCAGAGGAGGGTGGTCAGTGTGGACAGTTTGGAGACCCTTTGAGGGCCATCTACTCGGTTCCACAGCACCCCTATGGAGGCCCCAAGTAGCAGAGCAAAGCGGACTAATACAGTCCCCCATAGGTCCAGGCTTGAGCACAATATGTCAAACCTAGCCATTTCATCGGCAAACATGTGAAACTTAGAGCCATGGATGTATAGAATTGTTGTGATGATGGTGTCGGTGACAATGAAGAAGAGGTTACAACTTAGCACAACAGCAATTCTCATGGTTTTTGTTCAAGTAAATGTATCAATCTTTAAAAACACATTATATTACAATTACCTGCACAACCAACAATAAGGAATATCAAAATAAACCAACCTCAATTTACTGATATCGTTGTAAAGAAATCATCACCAAATGCCTTGCGTTACATTGTGCGTAACGTTGGTATAGGTGCATACTTGTGTCCTCAACAATCAGGTTCAAAGTCCAAAATGACTCAGACCTCTTTCTGAGATAGTCTTCGAACAGTAGAAAGCTTCTCACATGTCATAGTCACTCAATACATTTTCGGTCAAAACGCAAACGGTTCTGAGCATGAGCGCACCTTCTGTGTGTGGTGGTAGAACTACTATTCGGTAGCCTGGCTCTTGCGCAGAGCTTCGTGCATCTTCGTTACACTTCGTGAGCTCGAATATCCATCTGCGTGAGAAAGGTTAACTATTCGGTACTTGCCTATCCAATTCCCGTCAAAATACAGAATGGCAGTGGCATTAGTGGCACTATAGTGAACATGAGGCGATGACTAACGAGGCTCTTGTAGAAAAGTCTTGCCAAAGTGCTCTCCAGCTTCCCCGTCCAACGAGGAAGATGCCATAACTCCCCTTATGTCCGGCTGCGTCCTGCGCGTCCTCCTGACAGACACACCTCCGTCGGATGACA
Source organism: Engraulis encrasicolus (assembly GCF_034702125.1). Lineage (NCBI taxonomy): Eukaryota > Metazoa > Chordata > Actinopteri > Clupeiformes > Engraulidae > Engraulis > Engraulis encrasicolus. Next base: position 19,152,626 of record NC_085859.1, read on the forward strand.
CAGCACCTGTGGTGCTTGTTGTGAGCATAGTGAGGGCTTGTAGAATGGAAAGCCGGAAGCAAAAAATAATAATAGACGTAGGCCTACAGTTCCAGTCTCATCCTGACCTGTCGAATCACGATAGCTGGGCCTACAGTCGCTATCATTCACCTCTGCGTATTTTCTACAAATGTTAAGTTTCATCACATTTGGGGAAAGTTGCAGATTTACATAAATTGGATGATCGTTTCCTTTAAGTTCAAACATTGCCGTGGTCTCGACAATCCGTTTTAAAACCCTATTAGAAAACGTGTTTTAAAGCGGTTCCATGGAATAAAAATTGTCTTAAAATACGTCTTGTAAGTCTAATAATGAGAACAATAAGACCGATCTTAAATCTGTTCTCTGGAGGGGAAAAAACTTGATCATTATACAATGCCATTATTCTATGTACCTTTGAGAATAAAACTGATCATTATTTATAATCATTTGCGCTTTTAATCCTTGACAGTGATTAAAACACCATGCCAGAAAATCAAATCCATCAATAAAAAATACCAGACAATAAAAAATATAATTATTATCCATGATAGAGAGCTGGTAACGTATATCGTCTTGATACAAACAAATATGTTATCAGCCATTGACATTCAACGAGAGGTTACCGTAGCCTATAGTGAGAAATTATTCTGATGATTGTTAAAGGTACCTCAACTATTTTTACCCATATTACTCGTGAAAAACACTCTAGAAGTGACATGATGTTTAAAAATCTACTTATCTTAATTGTAAGAGTATTACTGACATCATTCACTATAGCTTCTATCAGCAGACTGCATCTAACGTGACTAACAAATAACGTGGTAACACTTTGTTTTTAAGGTGTCACTGTTACAGCGGTCACTGTTACAGTGTACTTGTATTGGGAGGAGGACTGGTGTGATGACATGTAATGCCACTGTTGGACTTACATTTTGTGCATCTTCATACCATACCATATATAGCATATGAAGTGTTTTTTATAATACCTAACCAAAGCACGGGGGCGGAGCACTGGTATTGGGACAGGGGGGGGCGTGTGATTCTGATCTCCAGACTCCTTAATCCAGCGGTGGTATCTGTTGTTCTCTTGCTGTATGACTTTTGCCTTGTCCCAGTCCATGATGTGATTTTCCCTCCTACAGTGGTCAGTTATTGCTGATTTGAGGTTCTCCAGTGTGGCTCTCTCCTTTATTGCTCTTGTATGTCTTTGTTCTGTTTCCTTTTCACACTCTTTCTTATGTTCATTTTTTCTTATGTTGAATGTCCTCCCTGTCTCCCCAATATATGACTTGTTGTATGACTGAACAAGAGAAGCAAGAGAACAACAGATACCACCGCTGGATTAAGGAGTCTATGGAGATCAGAAAGCGTAGCCCAAGTACCATGAACAGGGATGAGGGGGCATACATGCTCTCACACACCTGGACCAACATCCTAAGAGGACAACTCTAACAGCAGGAGGTGTGACCTACCTGTCATTATTGGCAGGGAGGTCACACCTCCACAACAACATCAGCTGTTTTTAAAGCATGTCACTCATCAACATCACAGTGACCCTCTGATGAAGACGGAAGTAACACCGTCGAAACATGTCAGGTAAAAGATAAAAAACTTTTACATGTCTTAAGGCAAAAGAAACCACTAAGTGTTTAAGATGTTTGGCAATCGAAAGCCACTGGCAGGGCCCCCCCCCCTGGTGACAGCATCAGAGAGCAATCGGACCGGCTCGCCCACCTATCAGTCTCTCTTGCAGGGGAGAGCGATGTTGGACATAGTCGACACAGCCCGTCGGTTAGGGCACATTTGGAATACTTGTGAGGCTTCCAGTGACAGGGGGCCATCTCTCAGACAGGCCAGGACTGCTGGGAGGGGTGGTCAGGTTGGACTTGAGGAGGGAGGGGGGTTGGGGGGCAGTGTTGCTGGTCCCTTTCCTTGTCTCCTGCATCCTGAGCAGAGGGCCGCCGAGTCAGCATGGTCACTGGGGGGCCCCCTGCTCCGCCCCTGCCAAAGCACCACTGACAAATAGCTGGACTAAGGCCCAAGGCACCCTCACGCTGGAGTGGATGTTATTACATGTTATTACACCAGTTAATCTATTGTACTTAACCCCATCTGCAATAAGAGGCTACAAAAGGTACTGTAACAGTAACCCCTTAACATAAAGTGTCAAGGCCAAACAAATGTTCCTCTTTAGCCGTAAAAACGACAAGTGTCTTCTTAAGAAAGTGTCAATATCAGTTGCACAGAATAAAGAGAAAAGGCATTGGGGAATGTAAGGCCCAACTTTTCCTTTATCCAGCTGGTCTGTCATCCTCTGCAAAGTAGGAGACATTTTATAGCTTCCTTTTTAAGCTCAAGTTGGCTCCAACTTTGCCTTTCTACTCAGAGGTCCATTTTGAGAAAAAACAGTCACTGAAAGTATTCTCTCACGAGTCATCACCACAGCCTCCAACAGTGTCCAGAATGTCCCTTTTCACTGTACTTCAGCATCAGGGAGTGAATATTTCAAGTCACTTTTCTTGTCGTCACCAGCGTTTTGCCCTGTGGTCAGAACTGTCTCCACTGGGAGAAGGAGGAACATGTCTTTGAGTCTCTTACAGGGCGCCGGCTCCTGGTTACCAAAAAGAGGTTCTGTGACGTCGTACGTAATGCTCCTCATTTTTCGCTTGGCATTCTTCTTTTCCTGTTTGTAAGCAGCATTCATGTTGCCTAAAACCTAAGGAATTGACATTAGACAGTTATTATACCATACAGTATACAGTATAATAACAGTGAATATCAGAAGGGGACGACAGCTGGGATACATGAACAGCTGGGAAACAGGAACTAGGCTACCACAGTGTAGCAACGTGTGGTCTTGCAAAAGCCCCTTCGAAAATGACTGGCCTGGCAAGTGAACATGTTATATGCGTACAGTATCCCTATTATATTGGTACATATGTATAGCCTGGTGAACCAGCGCCACCCGCTGGACGGCAAAATGCTTTGTCTATGGGTGGGTCTGGCCTCGCATAATGATTCAATGAAGCCAGAATGCCATGAATCTGGCAAACCAATTACAACACAAAGATGTGTTTTGAATCAAAGCGGGCAGGGTTTTGAGGGAAGGTTGTTCTCATCAACAATCTTCGGATGTATTATGCATCGAGGCCAGACTAAATTAGACATCCACATTTAGTCTGGTTTATCAGGCTAACATATGTACAGCTGATGAGCTGCTTTCTCTCTCTCTCTCTCTCTCTCTCTCTCTCTCTCTCTCTCTCTCTCTCTCTGTGCGAGAGACAGACAGACAATGTTTGTCTTTCTGTGGTACAGTGCCACAGAATTCTCTGTAGCCTATAGATATGTTTCCTGTTTACGAACATTTGTGCTGTGAGGAAAGGCAAGTTGCTAAGCAGCCAATCATGATAGCACATTTTTTTTGAGATACAGCAGTTTCCAAACAATCAGATGTCGCAGAAGGATCCTCTGCAGCATGCAAACAGGAATGTTTGTATATACAAGAAACCTATGTATATGTTCGGGTAACACTGAATATCACAGTGTACTATTGTGTCATCACAGTAAATATCATCAGACCTACCAGTTGTCTGATGGCGTTGTGTTGTTCCTGCATGGCCGTCATAAAGCTCATGATTCCCTCCTCAGTAAAAGGGTACGCCTCCTCACCATCCTGAGCAAGCAAGTCCAGCTTTACCTGGCTCGAGAACAAAATGTGATAAATTGTATGATGATACAAGGTCAAAATTACTTGGTTATAGATGCAGCATTAGCCTAATCAACCCCGTAATTACAACCTTACTGTCACCAAAAATGTAATGGCTATGTCTTCATCTGTTACTGGTGCTTGGTACTGTCATTGCAATGTTGTTAGGATGTAGTTGAGTATTTTCAGCAAATAGGGAATAGGCTCATCTGCAGTAAGAGGCTATGGTTAATTGCAAATATGTGATTTTTGTATGACATCATCACCCATGGCGAAGCTAGATACATACTGTAAAAAAGGAGACTGCCTTTTGTTCCAAACTATCTCAAAAAGGATAGCCTGGTCTTGAAATTGACAAACCTCAGCTTAATTCTCATTTAGTCTGCCATTAAGTATGTGTGATATTCTAGACCAAAATAATTACTTTAAGAGAGTCCACCCCTTCCATCAGTGCTCAATTTGGCATCTCCAAACACTCTGTACAGAATTAGCACAGGCCGTATGGTATGGCCAAGATACAAAAAGAATCCAATGCACATAAACGTAACTCACATCTTTAGGCATACTTGCTTTCCGATTAAACATGAGGCAATATGGTGTGAATTTGGTGGTGGGGTTTGTTGACGTTCGAAACAAGGACAGCACTGGGTCGATGAAATCGTCCCAGGCCAGCTGCTTGTCTGCTACTACGTCCTTGATGGCAGTCCTCAGGAGGCCACTGTTCTGGCCACACAGGGCATTCATTTGAGGCTGGTCGGGAGAGGACACCTTCTGAACTATGCTCCATCTCTCGCTGAGGTGCTTTGAGACCTGCCACAGACAACAACACATCAGAAATGTCAAAGTCACCACAGCTCCATAGAGAAGGCTTGGCGAGAAAATGTGTTGCAATCTGATTAAGAAAGGCTGGTGTAGCAAGCTATTTGGCTTCTCCAAAAGAGCAAACTCACAATGATTGGTCAGAATGAATTAGAATTCATGTCACTTCTAATTAGTTATGACCAATCACTGTGGACTCTGACATCTGGACATTCAGATGTCACCAGCTGTTGTGAGTAATAACCAGATAGCTTGCAACACTGTAAAAGCGCCTTCAGTTTACCTCCTCACAAAAGTCTTCTGTTTGGCAGACGTAAACCGTCTTCAGCGAGCCGAACCTGGAACAAAAACTTTTGATTTCAGTTGCAGTGATTTTGCGTTATGTGTGCATTTGCGTAGATGTCACCTCCAAGTGACAGTTACCTGTAGACAGAGGTAGATATGCACCGCGCAACAGAGATGGAATCTTTCCGCTGCACTGGGAATCCCTCCACCCATTTGCTGAAGTAATCAGTGATTACAACCACATGTGTGTTCCCTGTTGGCACTGTCTCAGGATATGGACCTGATAACACACATACAAAAAATGTATAATATTGAGCTTAGTTTACAGACAGTGTATGTGTCTTGTCCCAGCTTGTAATGAAAAAAGTGGAGGTGTCCCAGCTTAATAATATAAAATAAAATAAAACAAATACCCAATATTTCAACAGCAATAACTTCCCATGGACCATCCACCTTTATTGGTCGAATTATTCTGGTCATGTTTTTATTCCTCTCTGTGTGCTGGCAGGTCTCACAGTCTTTAATCTGAGGAGGGAAATTCTTGTTAATATATAAAATATTGTGTGTGATATTTTAACACAAATAATGTGTGAATAACCAAATGTTACCCAATCAACCACGTCTTTGACAATCCCTAGCCAATAATATTTGCTCTGGATCCTGTGCACAGTCTTCTTTTGGCCGAGATGGTGCCCAATGTCATTAAAATGACAGTCTAAAAATATTTGACGCTTTCGTTCTGCTTCAATCACCACTTCTCGCTTCTCATCCTTTTTTGGCCCAACATAATACAACCGCCCATCTGTGAAAATCAGAAAATGTAGGCTGTTATGGGTGATGCTGTGACAATGAACTTCACTACTGGTATATAACTTTTTATATCAGTAGGCTAGACCTACATGGTAGCCAGTGTTGGGCAGCAATGCATTACAAAAGTAATTAATTACTGTAATGCATTACTTTTTGATATGCAGTAATGTAAGACGTTACAGGGGGAAAAAACTGTAATATTTACTTAGTTACAATAATAAATAACTTAAGTTATGATGCATTACAATGACCTGGATTTTAGTGTTCAGTGAGGTGAGCCAGAAAGAAGCTATTCCTGAACCTGGTAGTAGCCTATTTAGTCTGCATGCTGCCAAAAACACCTCTTAGATGGGAGGTGAAAAAGTCATGACATGAGTTTTCACACATAAATTGCCAGATCCATATTTAGGCCTACAGTTCTTTTGGCGAAAGTAATGCAAAAGTAGTGTAATGCCTTACATTGTAAATATAGTAAAATTGTAGTGTAAGGGATTATTTAGAAAAGACTAGGCTAACATGTAATCAGTAATGCATTACAGTTTTTGAGTAACTTGCCCAACACTGATGGTAGCCCACCACATTTCTGACATAATAGAAACAACGGCAATGGTAAAATGGACGGGTTATATTATATAAAACAAGGAATACCGTCAATGATGAACTTCTGGGCGTAGCGTTTAAGATTTTTCTTTCTGATTGGGTTCATAGATTGTGGGTAGCATCCCTGTGCAACAAATGTATAAATATCCTCCAAACGGTTGGAGCTAGATTCAACCACCTCCTCCTCGGCGACTTGTATTGAATCTACACTTAACATAATGTAAAATGAAAGCTACATTCAAATTCATACACATTTATTTTTTGAAATCTATTGCCAAAAGTACTCGAAGGCAAATAGTTCCGCATCTGTGCGGGCGGATAGTTTTACTGATGGACCGGGTTGTTTCAACAACCCCTTTTAAAACAAATCTATCTGCTATATCTATACTGTTTGACTCTTTCCGGCAGAAAAATAAAACTTAAAGATTTGCTCAATATCGGTGGTCTTACTTTAACGTCGATGTCAGATATAATAATTTTATACCTTTACTTTTACCTGTTTCTTATCGGACAAATAATATGTACTGGAACCAAACAAATATCGTCACATCCGGGGGCTGGGCAGGTTGGCGAAAAGTGGAGATGTGTGTTTTGTTTTCCTCACAGGACCAAGATCAATGCATCTGCTGATAAATAATGTCTTGCGTATGTTAATATTGTCAACTTATTATCAGTCATGCTAAACGGCGACTGTTCTGTGGAGACATTTTACATTTGTAGTTGCTTTTGCACTGACAACATATTTTTGGAAGACTACAAACTTCATGTTCGATATGTGTCTGAAGACCAATTTAGATGGGACTATAAGAACGTGAGTAAAATTCAGTTCCAATGCCAATGTAATGTGTAATAGTATAATGTGCAATTTAGTGTGTATGATATGAAATCAAAACGTAAATACTCTTCATGTTCTAGGTCCTGACAACCCTTGGTTGCACCACAGCTGCACATTTCGAATCTGTTCTTACTAAGGTGAGTGTGTCTGTTAGGCACGCATGCAGTTTGCACTAGCTTTGTGACGTTTACTGTACTGTTTTTTTTATCTTCACAGTGCACTTGGTTATTGTGAAATGATTGCTTTCAGGTCCACGCAGAAGTCGAAAGGCGTAAAAGCCTAGCTGTAAAATCTGAAGAAAGAACAGCCTACATAAAGAATCATTACAAACCTCTTCATCCCCATGTCTACCACTTACAGGTTAACACAGTTTACAGGTCAAAATAATAATAATAATGGTGTATGTATGACAAATGTCATGTCTGGTGTGCATAATTGATGTGTGTCTCCCTTTCAAATTAATCCCAGGAGGATTATCTGGCTCCAGAATTTATTGAAATTGTGCAGTACTCACTAAGCAACGACGCAACCATGGATGGGTTATTAAAACTGATACAGTCAGAGACTGGTGAGTGTGCACGACTTGATTGAAAACTTTCTAACTTTTTAAAAATGCAATGAGTGTTTTGTGATAACAAAGTGCATCCTTGTTATGGCTGTTTGTATCGTAGCACCAAGAGTCTATAGGTTCCCAGTGTTCACCATCAACTTTTGCCACGATCTCATTGAAGAGTTGGAGCATTTTGAGGCGTCAGACACACCTAAAGGAAGACCCAACACCATGAACAATTATGGGGTACTCGAATCATCATAAAATTCTAATTTAAAGTTAATTTCTATCTGTGTAGAAACACAATGTATACGTAGACATACTGTTGCGACCTCCCACTCTCTTTTTTTTATTCAGTAATTAGAGACTGGCTGCACAATTATCTTTGGTATTCAGATCCTCCTGAACGAACTGGGCTTTGACGACACCTTCATATCTCCTCTGCGAGAGCGTTACCTGGGTCCCGTGGCGTCCCTGCTGTATCCTGACTGCGGTGGCCAGTGTCTGGACAGCCACAAGGCCTTTGTGGTGAAATATGCCATGAACGAGGACCTGGACCTCACTTACCACTACGACAATGCAGAGGTCACCCTCAACGTATCGCTGGGGAAAGAGTTCTCAGAAGGAAATTTATATTTTGGAGACATGAGACAGGTGGGTGTAGTTATTGAAGGTTGAGTATGTAATAGTATTTATTAGTATTATTTAATAGTATTTCCAGAAGTTATGCTGTCACCTCACAAATGTTATCTTTGTATCATGTCCGTTCACCGCCAACCCCAATTTGTACGTATTCATTAGGAAATTTACTCTCGTCATAGATGATTAGAAGGATCTTCTCCATGTCCTCCATTACCAGTTATTGGTATTGTTATCTGTGGCTCCAAACCTCCCTGTAAGTTGGTCAGACCAGTAAATGTTAGTTTATCACTTGGTAAATATTCATGAAAAGATTGTTTAGGGGCAGCATTCATTTTGAAGAATTGACTAAAATGTCATACTCTTGTTTGTGTTATTGTATTGTAGTGTATTGTATTGTATTGATAAGGAAGCCATTCATGTTCCCAGGATATGTAGATGATATATTTGAAGGGTGACTAAACCAAACGCCAAACTGTTATTTTACAAGTGGCTTTTATTTACAGTCACACGGTACATACTGGACACACAACAGTGACAGGCTGTTTATGAAACCATTCATCAGTCAATCCGTCAGTCAATCAACAACAGCAACAGACAAAAAATCCTTCCCTACTGCAAATAGGCCCTTTATCACAACAAAATAGGCCCCTAATACCACCTTAGTGTGTCTTAACACTGACATATTGTTCTCTGCCACACTTAACGATTGCTCCAGGTGCCGCTGGGCGAGACGGAGTGTACGGAGGTGGAGCATCGCGTGGCCGAGGGCCTTTTCCACAGGGGTCAGCAGATGCACGGGGCCCTGCCCATCTCCTCCGGCCTGCGCTGGAACCTCATCGTCTGGATGAGGAGCTCGCAACAGCGCAACCGCCTCTGCCCCATGTGCAACAAGAAGCCCATGCTGGTGGAGGGTGGCGGCGGCTTTGCTGACGGGTTCACCAAAGGGGATGGGTCGCTGGGGGACAGGCCCTGGTGTGTCTTACACTAAGGGGAACCTCAGAGCCTGCTTGTTTGTTTGTTTGTTTGTGAGGCTTTCTTGCTTTGGCATGCCTGGGATCTAAAACAAGGCCCGGGCATTTTTGCACGCCCCCTCTGAATTTGGGGCTAGTCTATAAGAAAATACAAAAAGCATCGGCTCCTGAGGCCCATCAGCCCACTGGGAAATGCCTTATATGCCAGATTACCTGTCCAGGCCTGCTAAGTAAGGATTGTATAGAATCTTTTGCCTTTGGTCAGTTTGTCTACAAACAGTGAATATTGATACAGCAGCACATTTTATGAATGTTTTATAAAGCTTATCATGGTGTAGTAATTATTCCTTTTGTAATGTTGTGATTGGCTGTTTATGATTGAGTCTTGTAAATGTACATGAATACATGTTATTGCACATGTAAAGGTTACATGTGCAATGTGTGAGCTTTGCACATGCACATGTGTATTTAAGATGAGAGTCCATGCTGTCAATAATAAATCTATATATATTTGATTTAAATAAAATATATTGTTATGACCTCATCATTACTACAATATTCCTCTGTAGAAAATAAAAATATTTTATATAATCTATGAGATAATGGGTATACAAAATAGAATTTTAGTGACACAACAGACTGTACGAACATACAAAATTGCTGGGCAAAAGGAAAATGGGAATAAAAACAAATTCAGCATAGTACTGTATTTCTGTTAACAGGTGACAAATGCTTTGAAATATGTCCCCTTGTCACTTTGAAGAGAGCATAACTTTTGTAACGAAAAACACTGGAAATGCATCTACAGTTGTGGAGTTTCTCCGTGTCTTGTAAACCACACCATTTGTGACAAAACATTGCATATTGATGCACATTCACACAAAAATGTTGATGGTGTAACATACTATTTGTGCAGTAAAGATTAGTTATTGTCGAGCAGGGTAGATTTATTTTATGTGAGTTTTGATTTGAAGCTGTTTTGGTTGTTTCTTTTCCCCGAGTTTCCTGAATAATGCAAAAGCCATAGGCAAAACAGAAAAGCAGACCTTGCTTGTCCAATAAATAATCAATTGACTGTAACAGCACCACTTTCTGACTCTTAAGGGGAAACCCAACACTTTCACACAAAGGAAAATCCCCCTATCCATCATTTTCTGAAAGGGTTATCTGATGGAAAGTGCAAAATAAGTATGCTATT
>NC_085859.1:19168062-19190562 GCF_034702125.1 Engraulis encrasicolus
TGTCCTAATTATGATGAGGTCAAGGGGGCGTTGGGAGGCTTGTGATGAGAGCAAGGGGATGTTTGTTCAAAAAAGGTTGAGAACCACTGCACTAATGGAACATGTCCGCAAGACGTCCTCCACTGAGACCCTTGAGATGACATCCTTTTTGTACTTAGGTCAGTGATCTCTTGCAAAGGAGAAAGGGCTATCTCTCTTTTCTTTTTCTCTGCTAGTCTAGTCGTGATTTCATGAACCCGGAAATATTGAGTACCCTAAAGTTTTATTGCAGAAATGTCATCTATAGGTCAAATGAATGGGATTTAGCTTGGTTGCCCAAAGTTGCACTTTCACTTTTCTTCTCTTATCACCAGTAATGAACTGAGAAAGTTTCAAGGTGATATCTACGATTACATTTTTCAAGCCTATTCACCAGTAGTAGTCCTTACCTTAACGATATATTTATGCTAATTATGCAAACTGCCCAAAGTGCAACTTTGGGCAACCAAGCTAAATACCCTTCATTTGACCTATAGATGACATTTCTGCAATAAAACTTTAGGGTACTCAAGATTTCTGGGTTCACTATAGGGCCGATGGGGATCACGACTGGACTTTAAACGACCTCTGTTGAGCTCACTGGTCTCATTAGTCACTAGGGGTGGGCAATATGGCAAACATATTGTATCAGGATTTTTTTAACCTAAGATTTTGATTTTTTTTATCAGTCTTCCATCGGAAAAAAACAGGCATTTAAGGGCTACAAACCTGCACAGATGTTATTGAATATGCACTGTACTTGCAACGTTGCATGTGCAAACATTGTAAACAAACTAAAATGCAAACACACTGATAACACTCTGATAAAATGCACTATTGAGGGGGGATGCTGTGGTGCATTGCGTATGCGTACAGCACCCATACCATCAGGGCTGCTGACAGCTTTGGCTGGGACCAGAACAAAGTCATCTGAATGGGCCCCCCACCCAAGACATGCAATGTAATGAGAAACCAATGATGGGCCCGGGACAGCTGTCCCCCCCTGTTGGCTTCCCTGCATACCATATACATGGGGACCCGAGTCATTTCCCAGCCCTACCTCATTTTTCTTCTTGGAGCAGGCGTCACTCTTAAATATTTAAACCTCTGAGTGTGCTGGCCCTAATTTCAAATTCAATGTTTCAAGAAGGAGGCCGCACTTTGCATATTAGTGTTTTTTATTGCACAGACACGTTTCGGCGTGTGCCTTCTTCAGTGTCCAGCCCTACCTCATCTCTTCTCTGTCTCCCCGCTACTTTCCTGTCACAATTTCACCATCCTCCTACCATAATGAAGGCAGAAAACGCACAGAAACGGCATAATTGGAATATAATAAATCCAGTAAAAAATAGGGGGCGCTGTAGCGCAGCGCGCTAAGCCCCCCACATTTGGGCTTGTATACCCACGGTGTCCGGCCGGGGTCATTTCCCGATCCCACTCACTTCCTGGCACCATCTCAGACTGTCCTATCAAATAAAGGCATACAAAGCCCCTAAAAATATATATTTTAAAAATAAATAAATATGTAAACGTCACTCTGATAAAGTGAACATCATCACTGTGATAAAGTAAACATCCTCACCCTAAGCCAGTCTATATACGATCTACAGTAGAGCCGATATGATCTCCACCGCTTTGTCAACAATCTTCTACTACTCCTTCTTATTCTTCACATTTGAACATCGCCATATCGCTCACCCCTAGTCACGAGGATGAATTTGACATCTGATACCTTTACAAGACAATGGGACAGCTGGTGCCCTGGTGGCCATGACCTATGACCTCCACAGATCCTGTCTGTAAAGGTGTCAATCAAACATGCATTATGAATAGCATAATAGACGACACCCACACACAGGCACAGGCACACCTGTACACACATACACAGGCATAAATATGCATGCTCTCACACGCACACACACACACACACACACACACACACACACACACACACACACACACACACACACACACACACACACACACACACACACACACACACACACACACACACACGTATTACACATAGGCACACTAGGAACACAACCTCACACACACATGCATGTCCACAAGCACACACATGTACACACATCGCAATTATCATCATCATCATCATCATTATCGTCATTATCATCAATGTTCATGTAAAACAGATGTCCTAGGATTTAACGTGCAACCACACACACGCACGCACGCACACTCACATGTGCGCGCGCACACGCACACGCACACAAACACACACACACACACACACACATGCACACACACTGTGGTCTGGACTTGCTTCAAGAAACAAGTGAAGACTCTACTCTTTCATGCATGCCTATTCACTGACACTGCCAAATGAAATATAATGGCCTTTAGTGTACCATGACGGGGAAGATGATGGCCAGGAAGGTGGACTTAAGCACCCACAGCACCACCAGGCACAGGATCTGGATGAAGGTGAAGAGGTGCACCTTCCTCAGGGGCACGTGCCGCAGGTAGGAGAAGTCCGGCTGGTGCTTGGAGGGCATCATGAACAACTTGATCCGGTCCCAAAACTGCACAAACAGGAGAGGGCGGACAGGGTGGAAGGTGGAGGAAGTGTTACTGTATTTACTGTGCACGCACGCACACGCACGCACACATGCACGCACGCACGCACACAGCCACTGTAGTATTTACTACCAGTAGTATTTGGGTGAAAGATGTTCTGTTTTGGGCTCAAACGTCAGGAGAGTGACGGCATTTAAAGGGGTATGCCACTATTTTGGGGCTTAATACAGTTAAAATCGTTGGCTGGGGTTTATAAAGGTGGTAAAGTGTCTTATTTTTCATGTTAAGCGTTGTCTTGCTTTAAGACAAGTTAAAAGAGGGCATATGTCGCTAAGCTAGTGAAAGTCAATGTATCCGTGTAGCATGCTTCAATGCTACACGGATACATTGACTTTCACTAGCTTAGCGACATATTCCCTCTTTTAACTTGTCTTAAAGCAAGACAACGGCTTACATGAAAAATAAGACACTTTACCACCTTTATAAACCCCAGCCAACGATTTTAACTGTATTAAGCCCCAAAATAGTGGCATACCCCTTTAATGCCCATAAATTAATTAGTAATTGGTGGTTGATACGCTGCAATGAATACGCTTCTTAGATAGTCCACTAAAAACAAACAAAAAATCTATAGAATAGTGTGCACTATAGTAAGACTAGAGTTAAGGCTAGGTAACTACACTGAAAGTACATGATACAAAATTACATTTTGAGACATGTAGATACCCTAAGAAAGAAACCGTAAAAAAACTGTCAAAAAAGTGTAAAAAACAAAAACCCTTGATTATTATTAGACTTCCCCTCCCCCCCATCACAACAATGGAGTTAGAGCTACCTCCCTAAATGAAAACCCCTTCAATTCAGAGACGCTGTTTGAAGCCTCATTATTACTCCAGGGGGGTCTCATTTGGTATTCAGCCCCTTCGCGTAATCTCCAATTAGACGGGCTTTTAACTTGAAACCGGCATCACAATGTGACAAGACATTTAATGTGATTGCTGGAGTGCGGAGTCAGAAAACACCTGGCAGGTCACAACGATGCTCGCCTCACCTCATCTCGTTCTCACCCCTCCCTCCCTCGCTCGCTTGACAAGAGTACAAGAATTCATCCTGAAAATTGCAGGCGGCACCGGTGCCAGCAGAATACAAATCAACCGGCTATGGCTCTCTTTCTGGGCACTCTCAAAACACAAAGTTGATTATCTGATACTGAATCTCACCCCCAACATGATCAACAATAACACCCCCAAGGAGAGTCGCCAATGGCTAAAAACATCAAAAGAAAACAAACTCATACAGACTGACTGGGACATCTTCACTTGGTGCATGAGCTGGCAGACTTTTAGACATTCTTAATATAATGCGACCATTAGTGGAATGGATGCTTAAAATCCATCGCTGTTAGTGCTCTCCGGTGCACACTAGACCTCATGATGAATCATCTGTAGCAGCTGAATGTGTGCTGTATGATGACTCAGTACAAAAATCAAAAACAACAGGTGCCCAAACAAAATACTTAAAAACCATAGTTCATGAATATGTCTGTGTGGAGCTGAAATTATCATGAAGTGAATGTTGTGAATGCCTCCTAAATGCAAAGAGTGCTGCGAATGTAGCTGATGTGAGTTATTCATAACCTTTATTTATTGTGTTTTCCAGAATCTGAGCCCTGGCTGCTTTCATCACGGATTGTGTCTGATCAGGGCCGGCAATAGGCATTGGCAGGCAAGGCGGTCGCCTAAGGCGCCACATGTCTTAGGGGCGCCATAGTAACGCGTGAAAATCCCACAGAATTAGAATGTCAAGTGAAATAAAACATGAAATGTTACGTTGACTCTGATTATGTATGGACATTCAGTATACAGTGAGTCCAATATGTATTTGATCCCTTTCTGATTTTGCCGGTTTGCCCACTAATAAAGACATGATCAGTCTATAAATGTATGATAATATGTATTCAAACATGGAGAGACAGAATATCAAAAATAAATTCCAGAAAATAACTTAAAATAATATATTTTAATTTATTTGTATTTAATTTAGGCAAATAAGTATTTGACCCCTCTAGCTAAAGAAGATAAAGTGCTTTGTGGCAAAGCCCTAGTTGTCTAGCACTGAGGTCAGATGCTTCTTTTAGTTGATGACAATGTTTGTGCATATAGTAGAAAATATTTTTGCCCATTTTTCTTTGCACATTATCTCTAAAACATTAATAGTTTGTGGCTGTAGCTTGGCGAATGGGAGGTTCAGTTCTCTCCATAGAATTACTATAGGGTTAATATTTGGAGACTGTCTAGGCCACTTCACGACTTTAATATGCTTCTTATTGAGCCACTCCTTCGTTGCTTTACTGTATGTTGTGTATTATTGTCATGATGGGAGATCCAAAAATGGCCCACCCTTCAGTGTAGTGGTGGAGGGAAGGACTTTTGCACTCAGGATTGCACATTACATGTCTCCCTCCATCCATTCGTTGACGATGTGAAGTTGTCCTGTGCCTTGGCCACACACACACCCTCAAACCATAATTATACCACTTTCATGCATGATGGTGAGGAGGGTGTTCTTGGGATCATAGACAGAAGTACTCTTTCTCAAAACACATTGAATTGTGATAATGCCAAACATCTTGATTTTGGTTTCATCTGACTACAGCACCTCCTTATCATATCCTAAACCAGTCTGATGTTCGTTGGCAAACCTCAAGTGGGACTGCACAGGTTCCTTCTGAAGTAGAGGTACCATGTGTGCACTACAGGATTTTAAACCTCTGTGGCATTAAGTGCTACCAGTAGTTTTCTCAGTGATTTTGGTCAGTAGCTTTGATATCATTGCCTAGTTCATACCGTATAGCTCTAGGGTGATTTCTTTCTGTTCTCATGATTATCAAATCCCTACAAAAGGTCAAATCTTGTATAGAACCCCAGACAGGCTGATGGATAGTCATTTTGTATTCCTCACATTTTGGAAGAAATGCATCAACAGCTGGGTCATTAATACCCAGTCTCTTTCTTGTGGCTTTGCAGCCCATTTAATCTTTGTTCAGGTCTAAAATCGTGTCCCTGATATCATTTGACCACTCTTTGGTCTTTCCCATGCTGGTGAGGTTGGAGTGTGACTGATTCACTCATACTATGGACTGATTCTGCTGATTCAATGTGTCTTTTATGCATGTTAGTATGTACAGGTGTTTTTAATTCAGATGGCAAGTTGATCGGAAGTGCCCATCTGGTCTGTGGGCCCGGAACTGTAATCAGTTGGCAGGGGATCAAATACTTATTTTGCTCGATGAAATGGAAATAAATTAATATATATTCTCTTCAGTTAATTTCTGGATTTTCTTTTTGATATTCTGTCTCTCCATATTAGAATGCATATTATCATAACATTTATTGACTGATCATGTCTTTGTTAGTAGGCAAACCAACAAAATCAGCAAGGGATCAAATACATATTGGACTCACTGTATTACATGCAGTTATTAGATCAGATCGACGCTATGTTTACAAATGTCAGTTTCTAAATGCACAAAAAGAGGTGCTCACCTAGGGCACCAAAGGGATTAGAACCGGCCCTGTGTCTCATTACCTGGATTCCACTGAGAGATGCAACACCCATGTAGAGGAAGACCCCATACAGCACTGGCATGGGGATGAACTGCACACAGAGGGAAGAAAAGATGCATACAAAAGATTCACAAAAGAAATGTGAAATATTGACACTATTCATTAGACATACAGTATGTATTACGGAACTGTAAAAAAATGCTGTATCATGTTTACTGGTTATATTATTAATTATTAGATATTACAAAGTATATTATATTGTGCGAAACAACAGTGAAAGGTGGCACCAGCTGAGGACCTTGCATCGGACCCAAGTACACTGGAGGAGGTGCGTTAGGCAAATGCCAAGTAGGAAATACTACCTTAACTTAACCTGTACATACTACATTCCCTAATTTATATGTAGACACACATACAGTATGTGCCATGAATTATGAAGCCATCTTTTCTTTTAAAATATTGATGTTCAGGACAAAACATTCAAACAAAAGATTTCAAATCTCTCACCTGAAGTATAGGAGCCAGAAAGATGGACACTCCAGTGAGGACAAACACAAGAATGCCTGTCACTCTCTGCTCTCTGCATTTCAGCACAAGGGAGAAAAAAACTGTGTTACCCAAAACCATTTATTATTCAATGCAGACTGGATTTTATGGCATTATCACTTCATATTTCTCTCTCTCTCTCTCTCTCTCTCTCTCTCTCTCTCTCTCTCTCTCTCTCTCTCTCTCTCTCTCTCTCTCTCTCTCTCTCTCTCTCTCTCTCTCTCTCTCTCTCTCTCTCTCTCATAAGCGAAGCGAATGGGGGAAAGAGGAGGTGGTCGTCCAAGGACCAAGGCTACAGGGGGTCCACTCTGGCCACATCTACCTTGCTGAATCATTTGAAAATATGATTCAAGGATAAACACCCAAATATACAGTATATAGGGGCCCGACAGAGGTCTTTCCCTCCTGCTGTCAATTTGTTTCTCTCTTTCTGCCTGCCTGCCTGTTTGTCTGTCTGCCTGTCTGTCTGACTATCTGTCTGTCTATCTGTCTGCCTGTCTGTTTGACTATCTGTCTGTCTGTCTGACTATCTGTCTGTCTATCTGTCTGTCTGTCGATCTGTCTGCCTGTTTGTTTGTCTGTCTGACTATCTGCCTGTCTGCCTGTTTGTCTGTCTGTCTGTCTGCCTGCCTGTCTGTCTGCCTGTCTGTCTGTCTGTCTGTCTCCCTGTCTGTCTGTCGATCTGTCTGCCTGTTTGTTTGTCTGTCTGACTATCTGCCTGTCTGCCAGTCTGCCTGTTTGTCTGTCTGTCTGTCTGCCTGTCTGTCTGTCTGCCTGTCTGCCTGTCTGTCTGTCTGCTTGCCTCTCTGCAGTGCCTGTCCACTGACCTGACTCCGAGGAACTGTGGCGCCTCTCCCGGTGCGCTGGACTCGCTCTCCATCTTGAGGGAGTCGATGTGGGCGATGGAGATGACGGTGGCGGCTACGTACCAGGGCAGCCCCATAAAGGAGCAGGCTGCCATCAGGATACCCACCCACAGCAGGTCCAGGTGGTACCCACAGCCTTTCTGTAAAGGCCGGGGAGAGAAGGTGGGTAGATAGATGGATGGATAGATGGATGGATGAATGGATGAACGAACAAACAAACAAACAAACAAACGAATGGGTGAATGAAAAATAATGAAAACATCAGAAATACACAAGGAATGAATGAGTGGATGGAAGAAGGGAAAGAGAATGGAAATAAATAACGGATAACCAAAATATGTGAAATTGTTAACCATTCAACGTTGAATGGTTGATGGCACATATACCTTAAGTTTGTTCTCCTTTCGATTGACAATGACGGCACTGATCTGCTGGTCCATGAAAATGAGGATGGTGACGAGCAACGCTGGAACGAAACTGGCCACGTACACCCACCAGGGGTTCTTCCCAAATGGTAACACAATCCAGCCTCGGTCTGGACGCGTGGGCTGTATAGAGGCAGACACAAGAGAAGAGAAGAGAGGAGAGGAGAGGAGAGGAGAGGAGAGGAGAGGAGAGGAGAAGAGAAGAGAAGAGAAGAGAAGAGAAGAGAAGAGAAGAGAAGAGAAGAGAAGAGAAGAGAAGAGAAGAGAAGAGAAGAGAAGAGAAGAGAAGAGAGGAGAGGAGAAGAGAAGAGAAGAGAGGAGAGGAGAGGAGAGGAGAGGAGAGTGCCTTTTCTTGTAACTATCAACATGTACAATTTGCACAGTACATATTCACAATGAGATTGAATGCACTTCAATCAACTGTTTCACAAAGAACAAATAAGTAAATAAATACATACATAAATTGATCATAGCATTACAATAACTACAAGCTAGCACAACCAAGTATGATTCAATCCAAGCCCAAATAATGGTTAATAAGGCCATAGTGTTTTTTTCATTATTAAGATCACTAATGTGACGCATTAGAAATATTCTTACCTTGAACTCAGTGGGCACAATTAGTTTGGGGGTCTTAAGACCCAGCAGCATATCGAGTCCCACAAATGTCATGATTGACATGAAGATGGAGAAGTCACTGATGAGTTTCCGAAGCTGGACATTGACAGATATGCCACAAATGCAAAGACACAAAAAATATTAGGCTTACACATACAATCACAGTCTGTATCTGTAAGCCTAACGTTGGTAATTGCTATTTTAGGTTATCTATGACGCTATATTATGTAAGGAATAACGGGCGACGAGGTGTCCCGATATCAAGGGAAATAATGGACGAGGCTGTTCGCTTCGCCAAGTCCATTTTTCCCTTGATATCGGGACACCTCGAAGGCCATTATTCCGCTTATCACCCAGTTGCCAGCATTTAAGAAGCAGCTTAGACACACGCACGCCCGCATGACACCATATTTGTAATGTTCTCAGGGAATAATGGACACCTGCTCAGCCAATCAGAAGATGTTCCGTCTGCTCACCAGGTGATAAATTCATTTATCAACATTACTAATTAATATTTAGTATAATTGGTACCGTAAACATTATGCAAATGAGAGAGCAGGGTCAGCTTGAATTAATCAAAATTCAAATTAATTAAAATCAAATTAAAGTGTACTTATGACTGTATGGGAATATTGAAGCATATAGATATATGATTTAAAAAAAAAACTTTTTTTTTTTTTAAGGAACAAAAAATTATTATATTTGTTGAGTCTGTTATGGATCCAAAACAGCACACAAAGGCAGACGTCTCTGCCGGAGTTAGTCCTATTTGTTTGATTTCCCATTCAGTGTAAATGCGGACAGACACACAAAAAGACTGGCAGAGGTAGTTGCGGGTGTCTGTTAAATTAGATTTGTAGGAGGAAGGAGAGGCTTTCTTTACTTACAGAGGCCAATATCTCAGTCTATTTTATTACAATAATAAATACAAAAGTTATAGGGCTGGCAGTATTGCTGAGGTGAGGAGACAGGCTCCAGGCCAATTCAAACTCTGGTTGTTGGCAATCTTTCAAATAGGTATTAGCATTTAAATTGAGCTTTTTGATTGTTTACACACATTCAAATGTGGAATTTCAAAAGAATGCAGAAGAATATTGCCCAAAACCAGACATATGTTGACTAATGTTTTTAGCTCTGTGATTAGCTGTGATTAACATTCAGCTAAGGATTGGACAGGAAGAGCATGGGGAATGGTTACATCACAAAGATACTATCAGCAATCTATAAACAAGCATAAAGGTGTGTTCACATCTACAACAAAAACTGCAAAGATAAAGACTTTGGGTAGCCATGGCAGCAAAATTGTAGTCCTGACGGTTAGGGAGGTGGTCTTAAGATCAGCGGGTTGTAGGTTCAAATCCCACCCTTACCTCTCCCTACACCTACATCCAAAAGCTGAAGAGTCCTTGAGCAAGGCACCTAACCCCTCATTGTTCCTCCAGGGATTGTAACCAATACCCTAAGCATGATGTAATGTGATATATAATGTTAAAAAAAGTTAAAACTTTACATTGAACGATGCCATTTGCATATCAACAATGACATGCTGAACGATATCGTTGGGAACACTTTCAGAGTGATTTTCCTGCCAATCAGAGTTCTATACAATGTATATGTAGACCTTCTACAAGCCTTCTGCTTGTAAATGTTCCTAAGAATCAGGTGTTATCATATGGAAATATTAGTTATAGGCTACATAGTGATCTTAACAGTTTACCATTGTAGATGTGAACGAGTGTAACTGTCACAGCAATGCAGTGGTGAATCTCTCAGAGCACTACAGGTGTTAATAAGCTTACGTAAGCTACACATGACATGGCCATTACTTGTGCTGGACAAAACAAAAAGACTGTTTGGGGATAAAACTACATATGCAATAGCCACCAACCTTGCTGATGTAATCTAAACTACAATATTTCACTACACTTAATGACTATTTCACAACACTTAATGTTCTATATTCTACAGCACATGCATTGACCTTTAGGGTGACAAAATGTGGTAGGATTAGAAAAGGTCCTAAGGTCATGTATGCACACATTGAGTACAATGGCAGGCAGGGGGTATTTGGGGGGAAAAAAACGTAATAATAACAAATTGATGGAACATAATCACATTAGGACAGACAAAGCCATATAGTAGAGCAAGAGTGAGGTGGTACGCATGGTATGAAAAAAGGCATAGGGGGCACATAAGAACATGCTGCATGCAGAATACATTTCTTCACAACACTCATGCACTTTGTGGGGAACAAAGCAATGCCACTCAGGCCCTATGTAGTGATCTACATGCTGAAAGCGTGTACATTTTAGGCATGGCATTATCCATAGGAAAAAGGTATATAAAAACTACATGGCTATACAGATCTTATGAGTAAAAAAGATATAGGCACTTCTACTAAATGTGCCATATGCAGGTAAGTACAGTAAGAACACATGCACGTCACATGTACAATACAATGTGTATGTTGCAGTTGCAGTACATGAAATGTGTAGAGGTTTACTCAGTAAGCTGAGCGTACTGGTACCGGATATGAGCCAAATGAGAACTGTGGGGCTTTTACAGTGCCACAGTAGAATGCTATAGTCCATATGTGAATCTTTTTGCACGTTTTATAGAGATATTTTTCTGTGGGAAAGGGTTCTTTCGGTCTTGTTGTTGTTGTTGTTGTTGTTGTTGTCCGGTGCGGTTTCCCCTTACCCTGGTGGGGAAGTAGCGACTGAACTTGAACTTCTTGAGCGACACGGTCATGGAGTAGGTGCCGAAGAAGAGGATGAAGGACATGAGGGCCAGGTCGGGCACGTACTTGCAGGATTTACCCACCAAAGTGCCCCCGTACTTCACACACTCCTTCTTGCTCAGCTGAGTCCAGTCCAGAGCTGTAATGTTTAACTAGGAGATGACAGCGGAGAGAGAGAGAGAGAGAGAGAGAGAGAGAGAGAGGGAGAGAGAGAGAGGGAGGTACAGATCGGAGAGGTGGAGTGAAGTGGGGTGTGGTGTTAGTTGGATCAGGGGATGGAGGGATGGATGGGGAGAAGAGGGGTTGAGGAATCAAAGGAGATCACGGGGACAAACAACAGAGAAGAAAAAAAGAGAGAGATAAAAAGAGAGAGAACAAGAAAACACCCATGGACATAGAGGGATATGCATTTGTAATGTACTCTATGCTTCTACCGACAAATCCCTCTCGTTCCAAACAAAATCAAAAGCTACTGCTGCAAGTCTATATAGTCAATTTGAATTTTAAAAATATGTGGTAAAATGTGAAAGCTAGAAAAAAAACCTCCAGTAAGATAGTGACATCTTAGGAGAAATCAGCTACTTACCCCAAACAGAGCAGAAGTGTTGTCTGGCACTGGCACTACAGCAGCAAACATCATTGAAGCCACTGCAGAGGGGAAAAAAGCAAAGATGAGAGAGTGATGGAGCCGTGCATGTGAGTAACTTCATCAAACTATGTAGAAAATGATAATATAATGCTATTTAAAAAAAGACAACTGATATGAAAAATGTGACAAAGGTGACTATGACTGATACTCACATCGGACAGCGGCCGAATGGGGTTAGTGCAACAGAGACAAACATGAAACATATCAGTTAAAACAGTCAAAGAGTTGCACATTCCTGTAAAGCCCCCTTTTCTCTTGATCGCAGTAACCCAGTATCGTAAGTAACCCCCTACTGTTATTGTTCCACGCTAACCATGTTGAGTACACTAGAAATACCAATCCTGATTAAGTTGACCACACATCCCACACACATACAGTACAGGTATGCTGTATGGGGCACCTAAGTCTCCACCCCTTCCGGGCGGCTCGTGAGGCTGGGAACGCAAAAACCTTTGACTGGGCTGTAATGGACTGATAAAAGCTATTTTCCGATCCACCTTGCATTTCCCCGTCGATGACACATATGCTGTGCCTCAGAATTAATAACAACCAATGGTGTGCTTGTTGACTTCACTTGGCAAGCGATTTTTGAGTTGTGCGTGTGCAAAAATATGTAATTATTTGGACTACACAACAGACGTCGCATGTCCGACGTGCAGCCACTTAAACCGCGGTGCAGCGGTAGGGTTGGCTGTGCCTCGGTTCACGTCAGATATGCGAGGCGCACGTGTAGTCTCTAACACAGTTTTGCACAAAAGCTAAAATAACGTTTCTTGCGTGTCGAAAATGAGTGGTCAAATTCACTGTCATCATATGTGAAATCTGGAGCACATGGCAAACGGGATGAGGCTTTAGCTTGACTCGCTCCATTAACTCTCATTCTAAATTTTGAGAGCTCCAGCCCCACGGATCGGAAGTAGAAGGGCGTGACTTAGGTGCCCCATATGCTGTAGTAGCGAAGGGGAGCAGAGTTGCCCCGCCGCGACTCGAACCCAGACCTTCTGAGAGTACTAAACTGGGGCCCACACACCCACAACCCTAGTGATGGTCACTCCATCACAGCTGTATTACATTACAATACATTATACAGTATAGAATGCACTTAGTAGACACAATTGTCCAAAGTGACTTTAAAATGAGGGAACATAAACAAGCTAAAAACATAGTAATACATAGTATGAGCCAAAAATATGAGCAAATTCTACACATTGCGCTAAGAATGGACTCACCGGGGTCCGGGGCGATGCACTCGCACTTGTAGGAGGTGACGTAGTCGGGCTTGAAGTCGGTGTTGATGGGGTAGTACTTGAAGGCGC
This sequence comes from Engraulis encrasicolus, assembly GCF_034702125.1. Classification (NCBI taxonomy): domain Eukaryota; kingdom Metazoa; phylum Chordata; class Actinopteri; order Clupeiformes; family Engraulidae; genus Engraulis; species Engraulis encrasicolus. The sequence goes on from NC_085859.1 coordinate 19,181,345, forward strand.
CCACCATCTTCTTGATGGCGTCGGAGATGAAGATGAAGGAGATGAGGCTGGAGAAGCCCTCCTCGGTGAAGCGCGTCATGTACTTGATGATGTAGCTGGCGTCCGTGGCGACCAGGATGAAGCACTGGAGGCACGAGTGCATGCCGATCCACAGACGCAGCTCCATGTAGTCAATGCCGTTACTCCTGTTACGGGGTGGAGGAGTGAATGGATGGATGAATGAATGAATGAATGAATGCATGAATGCATGAATGAATGAAACTTGTTGGAAAAAAGTTGTTTATCCCTTTCCCCAGCTCCATGTAGTCAATGTCGTTACTCCTGTTACGGGGGGTGGGGGGTGGGTGTAATAAATGAATGGATGGACGAATGAATGAATGAATGAATGAATGAATGGATGGACGAATGAATGAATGAATGAATGAATGAGTGAATGAATGAATGAATGAATGAATGAATGAATGAATCTTGTTGGAAAAAAGTTTTTTAGCCCTTTCTCCAGATAGGAGACACGTGAGAGGATGAAAGGATATGAGTGGGGGAGAGAGAGATGGGGAGGGCTGGGGATGCTCTGGTCATGCTCACTTGCTGAACTCGTAGAGCAGCTTCTCGAAGATGAGGATGGGCCCGGTGGAGCTGAGGATGATGAGGGGTTGGCCACTGAAGACGCAGAAGGTCGTCCCTGCCAGAGCCGTACCCAGGAAACTCTCCATCACCCCCTGACGCACACACAGAGCAAACAGAGAGTAGAGAGAGAGAGGTTCCATTGGCCCATTGTTTCCGGGTTCTATTATTGCAAGGGGGAGGGGGGGGGAAATCCCCCTTTAGGCAGACCTAGGCAGACCTAAGGACTGTTCTATTCAATGCTAGGAGTATTATGACACACCCCTTTAGGCAGACCGGAACCTGGTCATGTTAGGTGCCCATAGAAACCTATTACATTGGCATATCTCTATATACTTAAAGAATCTCTGGAGTAGATACACAGGGTAGGCAGGGATACACAAGCATAGACATAGTAGATCAATACATGGGCCTACAATAGCCTCTTACTGCAGATGGGGTCGCCGGCGGGCCTATTCACTGTTGGCTGAAAATACTCAACTACATCATAACAACATTGCTATGACAGTGCCAGGAGCCTTAAGTAACAGATTAAGACATAGACATTACAATTTTGGTGACAGTAAGGTTATAACATAGGTGTTGCGCTAAGGGGTTAAAACAAGGCTGATAGACCTATGTGACATCCAAAGCCCTCCAAAAAGCTGGACCAACCGACCAACCGGGGGGAAAAAAGACAATGGACCAACCGACATGTAGTGTATACAGTTACACTGAAAATGTGGATTCATTGAATATAATAGCCAGAGATGTGGGTGAAGGATGAATACAAGAGAGTAGAGCTAATTCACCTCTCATGTTTCAGAGAAAGAGTTTACCCAGTTATCAATGCCGCTTATCCAGACGATTTTTTAGGATTTAAGAGCCCTGTCTGAAATAAGACCATCTATATGCCATACTGTATACTATGCACTAGTACTGTATACACCAGCCCTTGGACAGCAAGGTTCTGGCCCCCCACTGTATGCCCCCCCCCACTATATGCGGCCCTTGGACAGCAAGGTTCTGCCCTCCCACAAGCCCCTTCAAATACAGAAATACAGAACAGTTTTTTTGGAATTTGGAGATATAAGTATGGGCTCCGTTATCATGCTGAAACGGGACACGGGACATTAAAATGCAAGAAAAGAAATGCTAATTTTTCTGGGGGAGGACCCCAGACACTCCACTTCAATGAAGTCTCCCATATTTTGTTCATTGACAGTCAGCAACCATAATACATACGTATAGTTCGGCCCCTTTACTGGGAGGAATTTGAAAAAATGGCCCTCGTTGAAATATAATTGAATACCCCTGGTATACACTGTACTGTATGCATAGGGGCCATTGAATAAAAATGAGCTGATGCTGTTGAGTTTACATTGTCAACCCCTAAATTGAAATTGTGTTGCTACCTGACCATCCACACACCACATATTAGCAAGACAGTAAGACAGTGACATACACTAAATGAGCAGCACACCGACAGTGAGGGAAGCTGACAAGGGGGGACAGAAGGGGTCTGTTGTCCCGGGCCCAGGGAGATGGGGGCCCATAATTGGGTCCTCATTACATTGAATGTATTGGGTGGGGGGCCCTTTCAGATGACTTTGTCCTGGGCCCAGCCAAAGCTGTCAGCGGCGACACTTAATACAACGCATGAATGAATAACAAATCACTAATCTTGTATCACACTGTGCGTCAACCTCACTGAGATCACCAAGTAAACAACTCTGAAAATAGCTGCAGATCATTCTTGTTTGTCTTGCGTAGGCATGCATGATGGCAAGACACGCTAGTTTTTTTTTAGTTTAGTTTTAGTTTATTTGGTTTAGTTCAGCAGGGACCGTGCACAAAAGACATTGTTTACAGAAGTAAAAAGATGGCTTGTGCCAGATTATAGCTATATAGCTAATTTCCATCTGCAGTCCCTGCTCTATAGTTGCTACATCCATATGCAGCAAAAGGCATCAACAAAACAAAAGGTGATTCTAAGTCACCTTGGAATGATTTACGCCTTGCGATTAATTACACAGATAGCTAATTATTGTTCCCGCTTTGTTTTGTTTGGGGCGCCGGCCGCACCTGGTAGTTATCCGTGGCGTCTCCCAGGAGACCGCCGAAGGTGATGGCGTTGGTGATGCAGCCCAGGTAGATGAAGAGGATGGCGGAGATGGATTGGATGTGGAAACCCTCGTAGAAGTCACTCGGGTAGAAGGGCAGCTTCCGCTTGATGTCCAAGAACAGACCACCGCAGAACCTGTAAAATACAGTAAAGAAAATTGGCCATCAATATTTCAGAGTACTGTAAGCTTACATGAATACAGATAGAACATTTACAGTACTGTGGAGTCAATAGTCAGTGTAAAATTCTACCGGTGGCTAGTGTGATTTCAATTCTACAGCAATTCATATTTACACTATATTGAGTAAAATTAACTTAATTGAAAATGTTACACTTAACCAAAGAGTAAATTTAACAATAAGTTTGAGTCATTTGAGTTGCTCTTTTGCAGATGTTATCTGCAATAACGATTAATTTCAACTCTTAAAGAGTAATTTTAATCACACTTTTTACGGCGAAGAAGCCCAAGGACACAGTCATTAAAAAGTTAACATTTGGTAGCCATCTAAGTTTTACACAAACAGCTATGGGATTTATTGGAGCTATGTAATACTGAAAAAAACATCAACAGCTTGCGTTAGGGACCACATGTCTTGGATAGAGCTAAAGGAGAGATTTGTTGAAGGTTCCCAAACCATGGTGTTCAATTTTTATTCTGCACCATATTGTTTTCCTTCCTTCCTTTCTTTTCACCACAACAACACTGCTACAAGGAATCTTAATCATGTCCCATTCCTCCCCTGGCAGCCTTTGGGCATGGAGTGGAGTACAAATCTTGACAATGAAAGTTTAAATGATTTTCACCAGTACATTGGCTGGCAATATAGCATGACATTTGATTTGTTGTTGCATGACTGATTTTGTCTCAGACTGTGGATACACAAAGGAAAGCAATTAGACACATCTAAGGAAAGAAAAAAAGTGGCCATACTCCAAAGTTAGTTGCCACCGTAGCGATGTCAAAATGTGTGGAAGAAGAGCACACTTGGGCTGAAGTCGTTTGCCTAAATTAACCCACGCAAGTGACACTAGCAGTGAATAATGGGCTTCAGAGGCAAAGACAGAGTGAGTTTTAGCCATATGCTAAGTCAGACAGAGCCATAATTAACATGTAGTGCAAAAAGAAACCTCAGTGACACTGTAGTTTAAGGCAGTTAGTTCTCTGCCTACGGATTTGGAATTAATTCACAACTCAGTCATATGAAGAAGGGGGGGGGTGCAGGTGGCAATTCCACCAAGGCATGGAGTGTAGCCTTGTAATGTACACTGTTCTTCTGCCAGTAGAACACAGGAATAGTTATTTTACTTCACAACCATAGTAGTCTACTGCACTACTATGACTATACATAAAGCCTTCAGTAATACACTGCGACTTGGTCACTGCCGTTCTGGTAACTGCAAAGTTAGGGGCCTAGCCCTGTCTTAACATTTCAAAGAGAAACAATACTAGAGTAACTTAAGTCGGCAGGCGTCAGCTTGGGACACTGCTCCATTGGTGGTCGCTCCATATAAGCAGGCTACTGTTTAGCTTTGAAGTCAGTTGTTTGGGTCGAGGCTAACCAACTATTCCTGGGCTTAAGTGACACCCCCTGATGTCTAACATCAAAGCTGTGGATTTGCATTCTGCAGAGAGAGAATCCACCCTCATCTCTAACACCTGCAAACATGTGAAGTAAACGCTGAAGGCAAAAGTTGTATAGAGATCAGAAGCTGAGCGCACAGAGAGCGGGAGAGAGAGAGAGAGAGAGAGAGAGCGAGACAGAGAGAGAGAGAGAGAGAGAGAGAGAGAGAGAGAGAGAGAGAGAGAGAGAGAACGGGCTGGTCCCATAACAATTATGTGGAGCTGATATCAAAGAATGTGACTTAAGGCTTTCCATAAACATGAAGACAATGTAATCCCAACCAAACACAGACTCTGCCGTTTAACCAGCAGGAAGGAAGAGGAAACAGCACTCAACATTCAGTTTAAAAGTTAGTAGTTGCATCCTTGGGATCAAACTTCAGGGTGCTCTCTCCCGAGTAGTGTCACAAAGTGTCTTTATTATGTACATGTACTTTTTTGTCTACCCTGCTGCTGTGCTGGGCTATGCTTGGCCATGGCCGTAACTACCATTGAGGACACAGAGGTCATGTCCTCGGTATTTATTTCAGTAATGGGAAATTTATCTATGATGAAAATTGATCTATGATCAACAATGATAAATTCAGTCTGTATACCACACCCCCATTTATCCTCAAGTAAGTGATTAATGAAAACAATCTCAAGAGTTTGACTGAAGTATTTAAAGCATTCTAAACGTACGATATACAGTACAGCACGCAGTATTTGACCTCAGTATTTGAAAATGTCTGGTTACGGCAATGTGTCTGGCTGAATTGAAAAGGCCTGTAAGCATTGTGTTTCACACATTTGGTTGCTTACTTTGCTAGTGAAGTAGAGTACACACACACATACACATTATGTCAGAGGGTCTGGCCTGGGACTAGGGCAGCTCAAGCATTAGTGTAGATAGTCACAAAAGAGAAGAGTCTTTACTTCGAAGGCTGAAAGAGATGTGCCTAGTCTTGCTGCTTCTGGGAGACCATTCCACCACTGATAAACAACAGCAGCAGAACAGTCTTGACTGGGAAGGCTCAGAGCGAGCAGGCGACAGAGCCAGACGGCTTATGCTGGAGGAGCGTAGTTCTCTTCCAGGAACTTAAGACCTTAGTATGTCCTTATACTGCACAATTCTCACATGGAATCTTACTATGTAGTTTCTCAGTAAGCATGGATGCCTACCTTGTTTTCTGTGCTTTACTCGTTACGGTGTCTACTGTGTGTTTACCTCCCTGCCAGTGGTACCTTACATCAGTGTTTCTCAACAGGGGTGCCGGGGCATCCTGGGGTGCTGCGTGCTCCCCTCAGGGGTGCCGCAGAAACGTGGCTGATAAATAAATTATGTAATATAATACATAATTTATCTAAATTGATAAGTTAATGCTAGTCATTGGAATCTTTCATCTGCCATTTACGCATTATAAAGTAAATATAGGTCGTCCCAGTCAGATGCAACTTCGAACGTAGGTTGTGTGACGTCTCGAAATGTGTTACTTTTCTAAGCTTGTGTGGTATCGGATGCGATGCCATACTACAGGTTGTTGGTTTGGGGTGTCTTGAAAATTTTCATGAATTGAAAGGGTGCCTCGCCTAAAAAAAGGTTGAGAAACACTGCCTTACATCATGGTGTGTGCCCTGCTGTGCGCCACCCACCTGCCTGCCAGCAGTACCAATACCATAGTGTCTCACATACGAGTGTAGGATTGTGAATTGTTGCCCCGCTTCCAGGTAGAAAATAATAATGTTTTGACACTGTCAACCAGCGCAGTGCTGACTTTTTCAGAGGCTTTCTCCCATACAACATTCCAATCACAAATGACAGAATGACATGATGTATTCGCAGGACATTGAATAAAAACTTCCCTTGACCATCAGTGATATTGAGTCTCGTGTCACAAGGCTAGAGGCCACAGGACAGGAGAAACTAGATTGACTTGCACACTATGTGTGGGTGTCTGTCAGATGTGATGTCTGCATTCTACCTGCCTGCTAGTGGATCACCTGTGTGTATCTGTATTCTAGCTACGTGCCTGTGTATCACCTGTGTGTTTGGTTTAAACCAGTCGGTTTTGTTTTATGTCTAGTCATCCTGCACGTCAGAAGCAACCATTCCAGCGATAGTGCAAATTACAAGTAGCCTACATCTGACACATAGGCCTACAAATAGGCCTAAAGAACAAATTCTTAAGAAAGTGAAAGGTAATACAAATAAAAAAATGCTCAAGAACATTTAAAATGAGCATTAAAAACAGTTGACTTACATTTTTAAATCAACAAAAACAGTTAAAATGAGCGTTAATAACAGCTGATTTACATTTTTAAATCAACAAAAACTAAAACAAAATAAGCAGCCTGAAGGGACGTTAAGTTGAAACCTAAGGATGTTTAGTTCAAATTTAAGGACGTTTCGTAGGTATTTGTAGTAAACGGAACGTCCTCGACGAAAGATCCCATGCCTTATACGAATGGTCCCAAGTTTTATACGAATGGTCCCCTTGGAACAATTCATTAGACGACCTGTACCCACCTGTGTGGATATCTGCATTCTAGCTACTGCACCTGCTAGTGTATCACCTGTGTGGATGTCTGTATTCTACCTGCCAGTGTGTCACCTGTGTGGATGTCTGTATTCTACCTGCTAGTGCAGGGGTCCCCAAACTTTTTTCTCTGGGGGCCACATTATCGTTCCTGACTGTGACCAGGGGCCGGGATCAATCATGTGGGCTGTATACTAGGCCACTGCCTGTTATAGCCATAATTTCTAGCATGGCAATCACCATGACACACTGAAGAAGGGCTCTGCCTGAAACTTTCATAGGCGAATAAACAGAGAGAAATCTGAAGAGTGCTGTCCTTTGCTTCCTTCTTTCATAATTTCTAGCACAAAATTCAATTGGTGCCTGTTCAAATGGTGACATGCAGAGAGGTGGAGGGCCGGTCAAAGGGGCCTGGCGGGCCGCATCCGGCCCCCGGGCCTTAGTTTGGGGATCCCTGTGCTAGTGTATCACCTGTGTGGATGTCTGTATTCTACCTGTTAGTGTGTCACCTGTGTGGATGTCTGCCTTCTATTGTACCTACCTGCTAGTGTATCATCTGTGTGTGTATCTGTATTCTACCTACCTGTTAGTGTGTCACATGTATGGATGTCTGTGTTCTACCTGCCAGTGTATCACCTGTGTGGGTGTCTGCATTCTACCTGCTAGTGTATCACCTGTGTGGATGTCTGTATTCTACCTGCTAGTGTATCACCTGTGTGGATGTCTGCATTCTATTGTACCTACCTGCCAGTGTACCACTAGCCTGGGAAATCCCATGCTGCCTTGCACAATCGTGCCGATGTGAAAGACAATCTCATTTGCGATTAGGTCTGGTGGTAACCAGACAAGTGTATCACCTGTGTGGGTGTCTGCATTCTCCCTGCTAGTGCGTCACCTGTGTGGGTGTCTGCATTCTCCCTGCTAGTGCGTCACCTGTGTGTATCTGTATTCTACCTACCTGCTAGTGTATCATCTGTGTGTGTGACGGAGGTTATCTTGCACCTGTTCTCCCCCCTCGGGGATCGAACGTGCGACCTCGTCAACTACAACGGTTCGGCAATGGGAGACACAGTACGATACCGCTGGGCCAAGAGACTAGTCTCTCGGCTAAACGGCACGAGACTGTATGAAGCTATCGGAGGGAGGTTTTACCAACGTTCCACGCCAACTCTGTGCTAGTTAGCCTCCGTTACACTCTCCCCCTTAAACCTCACTCCCATCCGGGTCACGGCACCACTGTGACGGAGGTCATCTTGCACCTGTTCACCCCCCTCGGGGATCGAACGTGCGACCTCGTCAACTACAACGGTTCAGCAATGGGAGACACAGTACGATACCGCTGGGCCAAGAGACTAGTCTCTCGGCCCAACGGCACGAGACTGTATGTAGCTATCGGAGGGAGGTTTTACCAACGTTCCACGCCAACTCTGTGCTAGTTAGCCTCCGTTACACGTGGGTGTCTGTGTTCTACCTGTTAGTGTGTCACATGTATGGATGTCTGTGTTCTACCTGTTAGTTAAGGGGGATTCATACTTGTCGTGACTGGCGCTACCCTCCTTCATACTTCACTCGCGACCTCACTCGCGACCTCACTCGCGCCGTCACGTGACCCAAAATGACGTCACACGCCGTGGCGCGAGCTGCCGTGGCGCGACGTCGTGCACCCCAGAATTTTTGTAACTTGTCGTGCGCCACCAGCGACGACCATACAGGTAGGCAGACAAAGCAGGAGTTGCGAGGAGAGGCTACAACTACTGTAGGCTACTACAGAATGGATCCTGCATCATATTGAGGATAATAAAATGTATTTTATATAAAAGTTATTTTATCTTCTCTCTTAAATGTTGTTCAGTGAAACAATTGTTTACTTTGTTCAGAAGCACGTTGTGTTCCGCGATCTATTTATAAATTCTGCCGCTAGAACAATGCTCTCACATGGTCTTGGAATGATCTGGCAATGTAGGCTACAACAAAAAATATATGTTTCAATGTGGTAAGTCACAAGTCAGACGTTCAGTAGCCCTACAGCAGCCGTGTTTGGCTTTCTATTTTATACATCCATAGAACTCACGCTGCGAGTTGCGAAAGATACTGCCGTTTCTCTCATGAACAGCAGAGGGCACTTCCGACAATGCGAGCGAAAGCCATTTGAAGTATGAATAGTCTGTCGCAAGTGATGACGTCATTAATGGTTCTCGCGCCACTCGCGCCAAAGTGCGCACGTGAAGTATGCAGAGCCCTTTAGTGTGTCACCTGTGTGGGTGTCTGTGTTCTACCTGTTAGTGTGTCACATGTGTGGATGTCTGTGTTCTACCTGTTAGTGTATCACATGTGTGGATGTCTGTGTTCTACC
>NC_085859.1:19193062-19295562 GCF_034702125.1 Engraulis encrasicolus
CCAACAGTCAGTTCTACAGTGGTAAATAAATACCAGCAAAAATAATTGTCTATATATACAATATATCTATATTTTGCCTAGGACCCCTTTATGGGTAGAACCACTCCTAGACATTAAGATATGTAAATGTCTCGGCTTATCCAGGCTGCAATATCTCTTTTCTACCTTTTCTACTTGAATATAATCACAGTTAAATGTAACTCTATTGATACGGCTTAACATTTGAAAACGTATCCCCACTTCTGGTTGTTCCAAAAAAATCGCACCCTGAATCTGTCAACTACAGGAAACATTGTAAAGGTGGACAGTGTGTACGTGGAGCCCGCCCGCGCATGCTACCTGGTTGGTACAGGGACCTCTGTGAGCCCTCCGAGCGTGGTCGCCTGAGCCAGCCGCACGAAGGCCACGAAGGGTTTGTCCAGGAAATCAACCTCGCCGATCAGGACGTTGGACGCCTCAGCATCTCTGGGGATCTTCTTTATGAATTTATTCCTCAGCTGCGGAGATGGAGATGGAGGAGAAGAAAAGGAAGAATCCAGGGAAAGACGGCATTCAGACCAAACGTCACACAGTAATACAGTATTTATTTTCCCATAACGAAACACAGGTGTTCTCCATCCCACCGATCTCATCTCAGTCCCTGCTCTAGGAAGCAATATCTGGAAGATATATAATTTAACGTTGACATTATTGCTACAGGCGATACCATACAACTAAACCTGCGCCTTATTTGTGCCCAGTATGTTATTCTATTCACACTGCTGTGTTAGAGCTGAGAAAGCTTACTTGGCCATTCCAGTGTTTACTGCCGTGCAATTCCAGCCTTTTCGCATCTGATAAAAGTGTGATTTAGGTCTCTCTTATCTGATAGAATATGTGATGAAGGTTAATCTGTTATCTCCCTGATATTTCCAATTCGTCATGTTCAGTCTCATATCAATTTTAATAGCTCCGAAACAGAGAATTTAGAGTTTATTTCTAAAATGCTGTTTCATTCATCCCAGCCTCGAGAAAATATACAGCCAAACAGATAAAATCCTCCTAGGCGGATTCGTCTAGTTTACTAGGCTACTACAAACGCTTGCAATGGAAACAAAAAAGGATAAAAATAACTTTAATGCCTATTACGGTTAATCTTTGCCCATCAGTTATGCTACAGTTGTTTTCATACAGTATTTGTAGATCTTGAGGGAAGAGAAATGTAAATTCTTCTCCCCTTTCCCCCTCCACATTTGGTTTCTGGGTGTAACTGCACTAATCCAAAATCCATTACAATCCATCATTCATGAATGTGTGTTCAGAAAAAGCAAATAATGAATTTATATTTGTAAACAAAATACTCTCAAACCCACAAACAGCTTTAGACGATATTAGATGGATGATGTTATTACTAGAAAACATTATAATATGCTGATATCTCCTGTTACACCCTGGGAAAAAAAATTACAAACAAACAATTTTGTTTTCCAGTCCTGACTGCGGAAGTGGTAAGGTGACTACTGTATGACTGGCTGTGTTGCCAAATGCTCTGCTGGCTGGCCACTGACTCCACTGCACTCTTCCGTGTGCATGAGTGTGCGGGTGTGGGTGTCCACCGAGTAATGATGCCAGGGTATATCCTGATAAGCAGCCTGCCTGCTGTATGTGTGTGTGTGTGTGTGTGTGTGTGTGTGTGTGTGTGTGTGTGTGTGTGTGTGTGTGTGTGTGTGTGTGTGTGTGTGTGTGTGTGTGTGTGTGTGTGTGTGTGTGTGTGTGTGTGTGTAATGATGATGTTGATGCACGTCCACATGATGGGCAGGCAGTGTAGTGCGCTGTGGTGCGGTGTGGTGCAGTGCCGCTCTGTCCTGTCTTGTCTGCATGTGAGTGCGAGGGCACGAGGATGCACTCCCCTAATGGAGGCTCAATGATGACCCAGACAACCCTCCCCTCCCCACCCCCAACCCCCACGCTCCGCTCCACTCCACTCCCTCCCATCCACCCACCCACCCTGCTCATCATCATGCCAGGAGCAGCACATGCACATATGCCCATCCCCTCCTGGCTCCGCCTGACTGTGTTATAGGCACACACGTACACAACACATAGCAAATACACATTCATACATTAATAAATGTGTATGTGCACTCACACACTTACAGTACACACACACACACACACACACACACACACACACACACACACACACACACACACACACACACACACACACACAAATATATACTTCGATACCCTCCATGGCTCTCTTTCTTATCTATCTGTCTATCTATCTATCTATCTATCTATCTATCTTTCTTATCTATCTGTCTATCTATCTCTTTATGTGTGTGTACAGAATCCTCTGCAATATTAAAGGCATTTGCTGGGTGCAACATCATACATACGATCATGCAAACATGACATTTAGCATGTGATTCATCTCTTTGCTAATCACGTGTGACATTTTGCAAAGGGAAATCCAATAAGACTTCCTTCTATGTCTCAAAATGACTGCTGACCATCTTCACAGAATTTTACCTGCAATACTCAACTGCTACAAATGGACACACGTTCGTGGTTTTCCCTCAAGACTTACGTACAGTAGCTTATTAACTGTTATGATGACAACATTAAACCCGTCATAAAATGTCAATTATCATCCATCCTCTTGATTGTGTATTGGAAATATACTAATATAAATACTGTATGTTGTCATTATTATGACTTATTATATGGTGTGACGTCATCGGTCGAATGCTCCATTCATTTCAACGGGGCTCCCCAACGTTCGAACGTCTGTTATTTTTTCGATAACGGACGGGTTGGTCTATAACAGACCGCTGTCAATGGCAACAAGACTTTTCACTGCTAAAGCGACTTTTCAACAAGACTCTAATCAGCTGCTGTGATAGACAACACCTGTTGTCCTGGCTACCTAGCTGTTGCCTAGCGGTGTTCCACAACGGCACTGTTTTGTTTTGCGCAGCAACAATCTTTTGACATTAAAAACTATAATAGACTTAACATTAAATAGGCCTAAAGAAATGTCCCCGCCATGTGTGAATCATTTAAGTATATCCATATAATAAGCGGGTTAACTTTCGGCGAGTCGGTCGCTTTGTGGAATAGCAGCACTTCAGAGAGAACAAGACCCCTCCGCTCCGCGTCGGGGTCTAAAGATTCTCTCTGTCGTGCTGCTATTCCACGGTAGCGACCTTCTCGCCGAACGTTAACCCTTACATAACTTGCAGTCAGACGCTGTGAACTGTATTTAAAAAGTGTGTGTGTGTGTGTGTGTGTGTGTGTGTGTGTGTGTGTGTGTGTGTGTGTGTGTGTGTGTGTGTGTGTGTGTGTGTGTGTGTGTGTGTGTGTGTGTGTGTGTGTGTGTGTGTGTGTGTGTGTGTGTGTGTGTGTGTGTGTGTGCGTGTGCAGGTGTTTTCACTAAATCTGATTATCCAGAACATTAAGTATAATTATAATATAATATAATATAATATAATATAATATAATATAATATAATATAATATAATATAATATAATATAATATAATATAATATAATGTAATATAATATAATATAATATAATATAATATAAAGTTGTCATAGCAGTCAAAACTGAGAGTAAAGGCCTACTCTAATAAATCAATAGTTTTTTATCATTGGTTTCCTTCCTTTGCTTTCCTCCAGTGACAAAACAACATATAATGTTTGAAAAGGTCAGCATAATTCCCATAGAAATGGCCTCAGCTGAAACAAAAACCAAGGCTCTCATGTCATGTCAACAAGCCATTTCCTACCAAAAACCAATACTGGTTGCCAGAGCAACTGTAGACCGGGGAAAACAAAGCCTGAAGCAATACAGAAAATTGTCATTGTAAATACCAGAGAATATAGCATTATAAACTCCCCAAAGTCATGGCGGATATCATCCCATTTACACGACTGGGGCGACGAAGGTGTGCTTTTCTGTGCAATGTAATGCAATCCTGCAAAATGATGAAAGGAGGGCAATACCAACGCCCCTGAAGTGTTTACCTGGTCGTTGCTGGGTGTGTCAGCAATATCATTCATGCTACGGCTCTGGGCGTGACCTGCAGCAGAAACAAAAGAGATGCATGTCTTTATTAGACAACTGAACCACGCAAACGTACACAAAACCTTCTGTATGTGGCTTCTGTAACGCTTGTATTTATTTATTTATTTATATTTATAAATATTTATTATATTCATTATTATTTTAATTTTTTTGCCTTTAACATTTTGCATGCGTCTATATGATTGAAATGGCAATGCAAAGGGATACTGAGTGGGAAAGTGGACAAGACAGCAGTGCTACGACAATGACACCTTCTCCTTCCTCATACTGTACCTGTCAGAAAATTGTTACGCTTCATCTGTTTTTCACAGGTAGGGGTGTATTAGGGCAGGGCAACGTGCCATGACCCCCGGGCCGCAGGTGCAAGGACCCGCTAAGGCTGCCTGCGGCTTTAATTATATTTAATTATTTATTTATTTATTTTTGCCTTTATCATTTTTGTGATAGGATAATGAGAGACGGACAGGAAAGGAGTGGGGAGAGAAAGATGGGGAAGGATGGGCAAATGACCCGGGCAGGAATCAAACCTGGATCACCAGTGTAGCAGGTCAGTGCCCTACTGTTACAGCCACGGTAGGGCCCTGTAACACTTTTATATGTGGCCTCTGAATGCACAAGCAAACATACATGGGTATCTTTCCCATTACAAGAAATGTATGGAAATTGTGCAAAATGTGTCATGGAAAATATAAAAATATAAAATAATATAAAACTTGAGAAAGGACATACGGGCCGAAACGTTGTTTTCTTAATAAATTGCAGCACGATGGACAAGAGTGTGCGGTATCTTCTTCTAAAAAAAATGGAAAATATGTGCCATGTGTGATGCTCATGTTGTTGAGTTGTTGAGCATTTCTGCATGGACACTGTATTGCTCTGGCGTTGGAGATATGCAAAAGAAGAAATTCCGTCAAGCACGGTGGCAAGAGAAACATAACAATGACTACAGTGAATAAGTGAGGTGTTAAATTATCAGAGGCAGGGTGATCATGAAATGCAAAAGAGGAATGATCCCATTCCTCCTAAACACTCCCTATATTGAACACATTGCTCTCTGGCAAGAGATTCACTGTAGATCCATCAGCAAGACACATACACGCAGGGAAGCTGACAGGGGGGACAAAGGGATAAGTTGTCCCGGGCCCAGGGAGAGAGGGGCCCAGTAATGGGTCCCCATTACATTATATATATTAGGTGGGTGACTGAAGAGTTTGTCCCGGGCCCGAGCGGCCCTGCATGCAAAGAACAATTTCCTCCCATGGGCATTCGCAACTGCTGATGACTGCTGTTAAACTCAGCTGATGTAATCTCCCTACGTACGACTGCTTACTATTGCTCAACTATCCTTTGCAATATACCTACCGTGTAATGTGCAATTCATACTCCATGTATTATTTGCTTTGCCCTTGTTCCTTTTCCACTTGACCCTTTCACCTCACGCCTTCATAGCCTTGCTGCCTGATTTCAGGCTACTGTTGCGTTGACATGCCAATAAATGTTTTCAGATCTCAATGTGATGCGTTGTATTAGCAGGGGCCTCCCTCGTATAAAAAAGCTACGTACGTACGTAACTTCTCAGGCAAACGTTCAGATGTACTGAGAAAAAAGCGTGTGTACTCGAATGAAATCGCATATATAATGGAAAAAAAAACGGTTTGCGGATTGACACACCTGATATTTTTGATGCATAAGTATCTTTGCAGATGTTCAAACACACAAAGACACAGTAGGATACCGATGCAAGTCTTAGTGCAGTACTTTTTTGAACAAATGCCCCCCTGTACCTCATCATACTCCTCCCAACGCCCCCTAGACCTCATCAGCCTACCAACGCCCCCCTTAACCTTTAAGAGGGTGGGTTTTTGAACATTCTATAAAAAGAATGTGATCTATAACAATGCAAGATTCTAAAATTCCAAATTGTATTGAATGACGCCCAGAATTCTATAGAACTTTCACTGCCCGAACATTCCTGTCACACCGGTGTGACGGTACACTCTTAGAGGTTAGTATTAAAAAATAAAATCGACTAATGCCCCCAATGGCAACTAAGTGCCGCCCCCTCTCAGCTGTAACCTTCCCCACGCCCCCCCAGGGTTCCCCAATGGCCCCTGGGGGGGGCTGTAGAGCCCCCGTTGATATTGAGAACTGTATAGCATATGGGTGGATGCCTCATTTAACCTTGCATGGGATTCAATCATTAGGAATTGCTTCACAAAATGTGTCCAGTAGTATGAGTGTCCATCCAAAAATGGCCGTCCACTTCAAAAAGTCTTAAAAGTATGAAAAGGGTTTGATGCACTCCTGTGTAAGACTTTCTGATGCCGTCAAAATCTTTTTATTGTTTTTTATTTTATTTGGATGGCATCTTAGTATATGAGCAGGGAATGATTGGGACTCACGTAGACGTCCGTAGCCGGCCCCCTGCTTGGAGCGCAGGTCTTCGGTGGAGCGGTTGAAGTTTGGCGGTGGGGGAGGAGCACGGTTAGGACTGCGGTCTGAAAAAGGAGAGGATGGAAGGGATTAGAGGGGGGTCCGTGCTTGCTTGCGTGCCTGCGTGCGTGCGTGCCTGCGTGCGTGCCTGCGTGCCTGCGTGCGTGCCTGCGTGCCTGCGTGCCTGCGTGCGTGCGTGCGTGCCTGCGTGCTTGCGTGCGTGCGTGCCTGCGTGCGTGCGTGCCTGCGTGCGTTCGTGCATGCGTGCGTGCCTGTGTGCGTGCCTGCGTGCATGCGTGCGTGCATGCGTGCGTGCATGCGTGCGTGCCTGCGTGCCTGCGTGCGTGCGTGCGTGCCTGCGTGCGTGCCTGCGTGCCTGCGTGCATGCGTGCGTGCGTGCGTGCGGTGAGAGATAAGACTAAATGAGGGTGTAGATAGGAGCGTGAGAGTAAATGGCTGTCTGGCTCTCCGTGTGCAATGGGGGATGATGCTGCTACAGGGAACAGATATAGCCCATGGAGAGGCAGGCATGCATGAGAAGAGACGCTCACTAACACCAAAAGGTGCTCTGTCTTCCACACAACTGGACCATGCAATACAAAGACTGTCGGATATGAGCAACAAAATTGGCAGACCAAATGCTTGATGCAAGGCAATGATGCCCTCCCTAGAAAGGCTGCATCCACTTGCACATCTTTGAATTAAATATGATTCTAATATAGTGTCATTTTGCTTGCAATATTTGCTGTTTTATTGTTGATATCTTTGCCTTTCAGATTTCTATCCGATCAATCTGTCTGCACAGTTACAGGTGTGGAGCCAACATAACATGGGCACTATGGTGTATGTGATATACCAAATCCAGCTTGAGTCGTGAATATTGAATTCAGGGAGGGATTTAGTTGAAAAGCTTTTTCTAGGGTTGACCATTGTACATGTCACTGCAAATTGCATGTCACTGTGGTGTACTTACTATATGTGACAAATACCTGTGAATCTCTCCTGACTCTTGAATTTGGAATTCAGGGAAGCATTTGGTTGATAGCTTATAGAGCTTATACTAGAGTTGGCCAGACAACATTTCACTGTACATTGCACATGTTAACAAGTGTATGTGACCAATAAAATCCGTTGTTCACATTTATTAGTCTATTTGTAGGTGGCTTGTTGTTTGCAATATGTTATAACAAACAGGCGCTGCCACCTACACCTGACGAAACCTGTGTGAGTTCGAAACGTTGTGTTGAATAAATTGGTGAGCAGCAACAGAGCGCTTGTTTTTTTTCTAGACGGCTCTTTGATCCAGCACCTGTTTTATTGGATGTGCACACATGCCATACGCTGCTGCTGCCATTTTTGTCCAAAGCAATTCACCTTAATGTAGGTACAGGACATTGGTTACAGTCCCTGGAGACATGTGATATTAGGTGACTTACTCAAGGGAACTTCAGCCATGGATGAATGGATAGGGTCGGAAGACGACACACATTCTTCCCAATGGTAAGGCTGAGATTTAAACCGGCAACCTTGTGATCCCCAACACCAACTTGCTAAGCATTAATTTAGGTCATAGCTGCCTATAATGTGTGGTAATGTTTGGTTGGTTTGCTTGACTATGAGCGACCGCACTGATTTGTCAACGTGAAGGGGCTTCTTGGTGAGATTAACATTACACTCTTACATAACATTACACTTAGCTGACGGTTTTATCCAAAGTGACGTAAAGTTATTACTTTTCAGTACAGGGTATGGGTTACAGTCCCTGGAGCAGTGTGCCTTGCTCAAGGGCACTTCAGCCATGGGAATGAGGTAGGGAGTGGAGGGGTGGCATACAAAACTGCAACCCTCTGATCTAAAGCCCACCTCCTTAACCATTAAGCTATGGCTGCCCTATATCCATGGCTGCACTTCAACTAGCAACCGTCTGATGCCCAAGACTTCAAACCATTAAGCCACAGCTGCCCACAATGTATTGTTTTGGTTGCTAGGTAATAAGCACTTGCCGCTGGCATTCCCACCACCTGATTTGCCGATGTCTGCGAGGGTCAGTGCGATGGATGGGGTTCTTTGTGAGAAGACTGACTTTCTAACCATTGGCCACAGCTGCCCACAATGTGCTGCAACGTACGTAATGCTTGGTTGCTGGGTTATTATAAGAACTCACTTCCGCCGGCGCCACCAGTGCTCCCGCCGCCCGATTTGCCGATGTCTGCGAAGGAGCGGTGGATGGGCTTCTTGGTCTGGTGCCTGTGCTTCCTCAGCAGCACGAAGCTGATCTTGTCTCGCAGCTCTGGACCAATTACTCCCTCCTCAATCTGTCTCTCGATAATGTCATCTGGAACAAGGAACAATTTATACCATTATAAGACGAGCAGGGTGGGTTTGGTTTCTTTCACTCTCTCTCTTTCTCTCTCTCTCTCTCTCTCTCCCTCTCTCTCTTTCTCTCTCTCTCTCTCTCTCTCTCTCACACACACACACACACACACATACACACTCTCTCTCTCTCTCTCTCTCTCTCTCTCACACACTCTCTCACTCTCTCTCTGATCCAGCAGAGCAATAAATAACATTTGGAGAGCATTGGAAAAGCTAATGAATCACTTTTTTCCCCACTTCCTCCATCCTTTAGAGCAGAGAGAGTGACAAATAGGTGGTGACGCTCCCTCCTTACACTCTACCCAAGTGTAAAAGTCATATTGGAATCATTCATTTTCCCATATACCAAAAAAATCTTTAATCAGCAGATTTTTTTGTACTATCATAATTTTAATTCCAAAGTTTAGCAGCCTATGACATATGTAATATTGGTTACTAATGGCTGTGCTTGGCAACATCATAAAACCTTGTCACTGAAAATAAAATATTTAAAGACTGCTGAAAAAAGTGCTATTAAAACTGCCTGTTGTTTACAATTATTTACAGACTTTGAACTAGTTGATCGAAACACTTAAAAGGCTTTGCTTTACCATTGTTGGACACAAAGGACCGTATTATACCAAGTTTTTTAATTAGGTTGCGGGCTTTTGGCCATTAATCAGATGAGGACAGTGATAGAGGAGGATATACTGTAATTAGTCTTGGTGTGGATGAATGGGCAGGGACCAATCGCCAAATAACCTTGGATTTAACTCCACGTCTCCAGAATGGACACAGACACACAGACACGCACAGATACACACAGACACGCAAAGATACACACAGACACACACAGAGACACACAGAGACACACAGAGACACACAGAGACACACGCATGCACACGCACACACGCACGCACGCACGCGCGCGCACGCACACGCACGCACACACACAGACACACACAGACACACACAGACACACAGACACACACACACACACACACACACACACACACACACACACACACACACACACACACACACACACACACACACACACACACACACACACACACACACACACACACACACACACACACACACACACAAGTTCTACCCTTCCACAGACAGATTATTTGTGTACAGCATTGCTAAATTTGGAAATCAATCATGCTACCTGTGATTAGGTCTCCATATTTTCCTGTTTGTTTGATGGCACAGAATGTCCAGGTTCTGTTCGCTGCCACTGCCCACTCAGTCCCGCCCAGTAGCGGAACAATTGCACACAGGGCCCCAGGGCACTACACTAATGGAGGACTCTGGGCCCAGGGGCAAATACCCTGCTTGCCCCCCCCCCCCTATAGCTCCACCCCTGCTCCCACCAGTGACTCACTCACCCACGATCTGCGGTAGAGAGTAGCCATCCAGGTCGAGCAGCACAGCGCCTGTTTGCAGACAGGTACGCAGCTCGAAGAGGCTGTGCAGGGACAGCGTGGACACGTGGGGCTTGCTCCATCTCTCTCCACCTTCCTCCACCTTCTCCTCAAACTTCACCCACCTAGTCAGAAATAGCATGGGGAAGAGGGTAACACAAACACAAAGGGCACACAAACAAGGTTATTCATGGCCAGTATTAGGTCTATTGCATACAACAGTGTCTATAACTGTTGGCCATGCGGGTTTGCGCATGTGTGTGTGTGTACATGTGTGTGTGTGTAATGATTCTGGTGCATGTCCTGAGACTCCCAGTTGTCCAAGTTAGTTTCTAGTATTCCACTCATTTCGAATAATACTAATTCAGCTGTGTAATCTACCTACGACTCTCCTGATATTTCACTGATTCTTGAAAGTTTGGCAAAAACATGTCCCTGCAGTAAAATATTAATTCTGTTGAAAATCAACTAAATTTTCACAAACAAAATGAACCCAGGTAATGGCCAAGGGGTGTGTCACACGAATACACAGTTGTTTGAAATATTTAAGTGTAATTTTGTTACTTTTCATGGCTATAAACCTGTCCACACCCTGTAAAAACGCCTGTCCCAAGGACTGGCATCATCATTTCAATTGACTTAAAATACAAAAATCACTAACAGAATTGAACAATATCACCATGATGTGGAAGACCATATTAAAGTGGTTCTACAGATGTGCACATAGTGGATGTAAAACAATATTTACTATTATTTACTGATTGCTCAAAATGTGTCAGCATATTGGTCACCACCGTCAGATTTTTTCTAAAAGACAATAAAATCAGGTATGCACAAGGTAATTTTCATTACTGAGGACCCCTTTTCAAACCTTTAGCTCTACTGCCTACTTCACCATCACTGAAGCTTCTGTAAGTTTATTATTTTGTCCTCAATTTGTTAATTTGTTTGGACACTGGTACTGTCCCAACCATAAACTGTCAACACCGTCGGGGGTTTTAATAGTATTGTATTACATTAATGTTAATAAATATATTTTTTTTTCAGAAAAGGTATGAAGCACCCAAGAAACAGAGCGAAAATGAAATGGCTAATGTGAACAAACAATGCATAATATTTAAAAGAGTGTTTTTTTGTCTCACACCGTCAGCTGTCACCACCGTCAGATTTTGTTCTGCTCATCATGTTGTTCCATATTTTACTAAATTGTTTGGGGCTGGTTAATAAAACATTACTAGGCATGTTAGTAATAATTGTGATCCAAAATGATACTCTAGCCACCACTGAGGTGCATTTGGAGGTTTTTTTGTCAGAAAACCTGACGGTGGTGACATCTGATGGAGTTCACCAAAAAACACATGTTTTATGTGTTTTTGACATGTTTGAAGAATATGCATACAATAAGTATCTACAGTTATGTTGAATTGTTAAAGTAATTCACTTTAATACAGTAAACATGTGTTTTTACTTCTAATTCTGTATGCCGCTGTTGACAAAACAAGAAAGAGCCCATTTTATGAAAAATGTTAAACATGGGGAGCTTGGCCAATGCATTCACTGCACAGCCAAGACCTACATCTATGATAATAAACTCTATATATTTTGGATTTGAACAACTTAAAAGCTGTTTTTACCACATTTTCAACAACCAGTGGCTTACTTCCTAGATAATCTAACTAATGAAGTAAAAACACATGCTCATGCTGTGCACACACAAAAATAAAGTGTTTATGCAAGATGCCATTGACTTGAGAGGGCTATTTATTTTGCTAAATGCAGGTACTAATTAGGCCACTTTCACCACTCTCAGATTACTGTCACCACCGTCAGTTCTTAAGTCACCACCGTAAGAAGGAGTTTTGGACATTTTAAAGGAATGTGCTTACAACATTTTCCTTAGGAGTTGTTGAAATATCAAAGTAATAGCCAATTTAAGACTACACGAATATTTGTGAAATTACAAAAAATTGTTTGTTCTATTTAGGCGTTAAGTAAGCATCGTATGACGGTACATATTTTAAAATTAGAACACATGAAACAGTATTAAAATAGAACAAAAGTGAATTTTCAACATTTAAAGGCATATGTGTGAACCAAGAAATACACATAATCACTTAAAAACTCCAGATACATATGCAACCAAATCAATACAATTTTAATAACTTTTAATTGTGTCTGACGGTGTTGACAAAAAACAAGGTATGATCGGACAAAAGCCTGATTTCTGAAAAAAATACATAATGGGGAGATTGGCCTTGTGCATTTCTGAAAAGCCAAGACCTTAGTCTACGAGGATATACCATATAATTTTGTAATTCACTTTGTTTTTTTCTGTCAACATTACAACCTGTTTTAGCCACTTTCTCAAGAATCAGTGATTTCACACTCCTATTTCCGGTGTACCACTATACCAGAGATTCTTTAAGTATATAGAGATATGCCAATGTAATAGGTTGCTATGGGCACCTAACATGACCAGGTTCCGGTCTGCCTAAAGGGGCGTGTCATAATACTCCTAGCATTGAGTAGAACAGTCCTTAGGTCTGCCTAGGTCTGCCTAAAGGAGGATTCTCTCCCCCCCCTTGCAATAATAGAACCCGGAAACAATGGGCCATGGAACCTCTCTCTCTCTACTCTCTCTGACTATACTCTACTATATTTTTAAACTCAACGTTTCTCAAAGTGGGGGGCGGGGACCACTGTGGGGTCATGAGGGGATGCACCGATACCGATACTGGTACCGATATTGGCACCCGATACTACTCATGATACTCATACTCGTACTCGTCAAGCACTTGCCGATACCAGGAACGATACTGCTATTACACAAAACAATGCAAACTCATGTTCTGTGGACTTGAAAGCAGCATGGAAAAAAGTGCCACCTCATACATTTACTAACATTTAAATCTACATGGAAATGGACAATAAAAATATCACAGGTGGAAAAAAACAAGGCCATGCATTTATTTTCATTGTATTTTGGTGGTAAAAGGTATCGGTATCGGTACTCGGTATCAGCAAGTACACACATTAATGTACTCGTACTTGTATCGGTTTTCAAAAAAGTGGTATCGGTGCATCCTTAGTCATGAGGGGATGCTGGAGGCCTGTGACAAGTTGGCAGGAAATATATGACAAAACAAAACAAATAATTGAATACGATAAGTCACTACTGTAAGCAAAGCAAAATGAACACAAACAATAAGCTAAAAGTAATTCCCATTAGTTAAGAGCTTCATTACTATAATAAGCAACTGCATCTCTGGTGGAGGATCTACTGTGAGCGTGTTATCATTTTCTTCATCATAATGTATTTATTTTGTTTCCTGCTGTCTTTGGACGGGATGCACCAACTCCATTGAGCTGTGAAAGGGGGTACAAAATAGTGCAAGATAGTGCTCAATAGTGTTGCACGGCCCATGTCAGGGCTCATTTGTATGAAAAGAGGTATTAGGAGTGGGTCATACCAGGCTATTTAGACCCATTGATGAATTATTATATTTATGATGACTTTGGATGTAAATATGTATATATATTGTTCAGCACCTTTGTAGCTGATTATACATAAGGTTTTGGGATGGGTGCCCTCTGGTGCCCACTTTGTATATAGCTTACCCTTCACTTTTGTATGTGACACCCCCCCAAGCCATGTATATATACCACACCCTTTACACCTGTTCTGTGTTGCAATTTGGACGGTTAGTCCGAAACGTCGTGCCATTAAATATTTGGGAGCATTTAACAGTGTTGCGGACCTTTATTTTCTTTTCATACCAGGCTATGTCAGGGGGCCTTGGCTGGAATATGTGGGGCTGTGGTGTCATGGTACAGTTTAGGAAACTGGTCTACAGTACCTGGCCGATTCCTTCCACTCCAGTTCATCGCCCTCATGCTGCAGCGTGTCCATCTCGGTGAAGAGTGTGGGATTGGGCATGTCATCGTCATCGCCCAGGATGTAGCGAAGACGCTCTGCTGCAGGGGACACTGGAGGAGGAAGACACAAGCATTACAAGTAGTTGTAAACCATGGATATAGCACCATAGATATAGCACCCTAGATGTCACATGGACTACCCCCTGTTTATTGGGACCAAATGGCTGACTTTGATCGCCGCCATCTTTGTTCAGTAGGTAACACTGCTTGAATGTACATGAATTGGCAATGGCAACAACAGCGAAATGTTAATTAGGCTATCCTGTAGAGGGCGACAAAACAACGTTTGCCAATAACTAAAAAAAAACATAGTAAAAAAACATCTTATAATAGGTTAAGTTTATTCAAACTCCGCCCACTTAATGCAAAGGAGTGTGCTCAAGTTTGGTCTCCTAAAGGGGCGTTGTCCCTGTAAGTACACCAGTATTTTTTCTGCACGATCCTATCTGCACATGCGCACCACGCAAGGCTGAACTATCCGCTCTGCGAATGCGTGGCATGACTCGTGGAGCATTGTCGCCCTTAGTTTCGCTGATCTGTAAGGACCTACACAGTCTCTGATTAATTCCATCTTTATTGTGAATTGTAGCCTGTCAAGACGCTGACAAAACACACTTCATTTGTGATCAATAGGCCTCGGCTATCTTTGACAGACGGCCACAGTCTCCCGTTAATCTTTAACTTTAATAAACCCAAGAAAATGATTCCTTACACCACCATTATAATATTACAAGTATTTTCCCGATACTACATTTATAACATTACGTGGTGTGTCAATAAACCACGAAAAATGCCATATAGCCTTGGTTACTCGAATAAAACAAATGTAACATACGTTTTTTTAGCCAAACAACACTTACAGATCGGATTCTAGCGAAATCAAGGGTGACAATGCTCCACGAATCGTGTTGCACATGCGCAGGGCGGCTCGTGCAGCCTTGCATGGTGCGCATGTGCAGATAGGATAGTGCAGAAAATAATTGTGTACTTACAGTCCCCCCTCCTTCTTTTTCTCTTGCTGTGGCATTTGGTGATGGCTTGCATAAGATGTGCGCTACCGCCATCTACAGTGCCAAGGGAACTCCATTCATTCTCAAAATTCATTCAGTCTCCAAAAGTCTCCTTACCGAAGCTCTCCTAAAGGGGCATTCACCTGACATTACATCGATCCAGAAAATGCATGGGCTGGAAGTATCTTACTCTAATAGAACAGTGTTTCCCAACCAGGGGTACGTGTACCACTAGGGGTACGCGAGCACACTGCAGGGGGTACTTGGAAAAGTGTTATTATTATAACAAATGTATGGAGCAGCCACATCAGGACTGAGAAAATGATATAGAAAATGAATTAGGGGGTACTCATGGCACAACTAAGATGCTTAGGGGGTACGCAAGACAAAAAAGGTTGGGAAACACTGACCTAGAGGATGTTTGATAGTAACCTGTTGGCCTGGGCCCGCCCATCCTTAGTGTGACACAACACTCCATATTGCAAAACTTTGGTAGTCAGCGTCAGCCAGGCAAGTAATCTGTACCAATAGGCTGGCCACAGGAAAAAACCTTAACCTTAGTCTGGCCAAGCACCCTATCTCTGATATTTCAAGTCTTCTCAGGGATTTGGAACCAAGCATTTTCCAAAGGCTCAATGGGGAATGCTTACGGCAATGACACAAAACATAGCTCTACTTCCAAGTGAGGGAAAGGAAAGAGTGATATGATTGATTGCAGCTTCAATCAGTCGCATACAGAGGCATTTCATTCATGTGAGTCTACCAACTGAGAAATGGGCAACCTGAGAAGGGGATTGACAAGGTCAGTCGGTCAGACCAATACTCAAATGGAGTTGAGGTTTGGATAACCAGGCTAGTTGCTAGTTGTAAAGAACAGACGTCCTAAACTCAGGGTCCAAGTCAAGATGGATCATAGTATATTCTCATTTGAGCTTTATTGATTACTAGACATGTTCCAATAGAAAATAAAAGCATATTCTTTACTAACACAACTTTGTTGCACTCAACACAGACTTAAAATAGTGGCAGTGTCCTAAGTGATGGAATCAATGTACAAATGTATTTTTCACTCTTAACTAATGAGCACCTGGGCTCAACTCTTGGACTGCCTTGACCCTATAATGTACCCACTCCTGCTGATAGTACACCAGTGTATGGCAAGGTTAGTGCAAGGAGGGTTAATTGACATCATCAGATGCCCCTGTGTCGGTGGTATTTTAGGAGGAGCTCTGCTCCACTTTACTAGGCACTCCCTGGCCATGTGTGCGGCCATTCTCTCTCCATGCTCTCTCACTTTTCTGTTTTTGTCTGTCTCTCCTCTGTTCTGTCTGTGCCTCCCTTCTCCACTCACTGGCACACACTTCATCCATTCACTCAGTCCATGCCATGCTGCACCACACAATCATGCCCTAGACAAGTGGTTCTCAAACTTTTTGTGTGAAGTACCACCCGAGAAAATATTGAGCTCTCCGAGTACCACCTTGACAATATCGTAGCAAAGGCCTTCCATATTCACTTTTGCCAGTCAGTACAGGTTAATAACGGCATCAACAGCTACGGTCACATTCAGTGCAAATTTGTTTTTAAATGTCTTGCTTGCCTAGTATTATTCTGCATTATGTTTTCAGATTCATACAGTTCAATATTACAAAATGTGAGACCAAAGAGACATTTTCGACTGCAAAAACTTGATCAGCCTTCAAATCAATGCACAAAAAAATATTTCTTCCTTGCACCACCAGAGATGTCTCAAGTACCACCAGTGGTACGCGTACCACAGTTTGAGCACCACTGGCCTAGACACATTTGACCCTTTGCTGTGCTCCAACGAGCCGGGCCGTAACAGGACAAAGGATAAATTAATGCAAATGTGATTCATAAATAAAGTGGCTTGACCAGAATGGACAAGACCTTTCAGATCACTGGCAAGTCCCTGCTCTGATTAGCCAAAGCAAGACACTAATTTGAATACAAACACTATCCTCTCGTGAGTGACATGAAGTGGCCAATGGCAATGAATAGGATTTAGTAAAGCGATTACTGGGAGGCTTCAACACACATGTGGCTTTTGAATTACTGACACACCACAGACAAAGCCTCACAACATCCAGACAACTCATGGAATTAACCTTCAAAGAGAGTAAGCCCCAAGCTGTTTGTAGCTTTCTAAATGCAAGCCGTGTCTCAGGTCCTCGATTAGAGTACTCTGCTAATCAGGGAAGCCAACAGGAGGTGACAAAGGGGCCATTTGTCCCGGGCCGAGGGAGAGAGGGGGCCAAGAATTGGGTCCTCATTACATTGTATATATTGGGTGGGGTCCCTTTCAAATGAGTTTGTCCTGGGCCTGTCCAAAGCTTGCAGCTCCTAATCGGTGAGGAGAGTGGTTTATTTAGCATTTTGAATGGCTGTGCCTCTCTGTAACCTGCGGACTGCGGTAGGTCTGCCACAATCAGGCAAGCAAACTAGGCAATTGCCTCTGGCCCCCAACTTAAAGGGGGGCCTTGGTAATGACAGGTTATGTGTTTGTGTTCCAATGGCATTAGTGACAACTTTGTGAGTCAGGCAAAACCTCCATAAATTCAAGAAGCAAAAAGTGCAATGATACTGCTATCTCTCGCAAATAACTTGAAGAGAAAAAACCTCTCTTTGCCTAGGGGCCCAAACACATTCAAATGGCCCTGGACTAGCTCCTGAGCTCTTCAAGGTTGTGCTGCTGAGGGGTTTTAAGCTGAAATGAGCAGACAGGGGATGAGAGTAAGAATCTGCTCTCAGACAAGAAAATCAGAGCAGAGAGGGGAGACGATGATTCCTCTCCAATTTCGTTGCAGATTTAAGAGGAACCAGTTTCGTCCACTTTGCTGAAACTCAGTTGCCACTTTCATCCAGGCTAGACATAGAGACAGGGTAGCACAGGCTTTATGTCAGAAACGGAAGACACTTTATTTTATGATGTCCTTTTTAGTGTAACCACATTTACCACCAACATGAAACATGTACCTATTTATAACCTTAACCCTAACTCTAATGCCGTGTACAGACCAAGAGCGAACGGAGCGAATGAAGCGACGGAAGTCATTATTTCTCTATGGACGGCACGCGACCTGCGCTACCAAAGCGAAATCGCCAGGAGCGAAATCGCCAGGAGCGAAGCTTCTTGCGCGACCAGAGCGAATTTTGAAGATTAAACTAAATCTAATCGCAGGCGAATTCGCTCTGACGCTGTTCGGCGAAAACCAATCGGAACGTTCATATCTCCGAATGTCCCAGGCTGTCAAGCCAGAGCCGTTATTTGATTAGCTGAATCAAACATGTCAATGCTGCGTCTCGAGCGAATACAGCTAATTCAAGGCGAAACTTCTTCTGCTACCATCGCTACCAGGCAGCGTAGTTCGCTCTTGGTCTGGACACGGCAGTGGTTTTCAAAGCGGGGGCCGGGGACTCCTGGGGGTGGTACAGGGGTGGAGGAAGGAAAGGAATAGCAAAACAAAATGAATAGTTCATTAAATTAAATAACTAATGTGCACCAAAATGAATATGAATATTCCAATTAGTTAAGAACTGCATTATAAAATCCACTGCATCTCTAAACATTGCTACTATTATTGTTAAAGGTGCACTGTGGCCAGAGTAGATATTAAAACTACACTACTCATCGAGACTGCCAAATTTAGTGTTTTCATGAATATGTACTAAATAATAAACTAATATTTACTAGTATGACCAAAGTACAGTGTTTTGCAGCTAAAAATGTCAATTTCAGGAAATTCAAAATGGCGGACCACGGAGAAGATCCCCCTTTTCATGCATGAAAAGTGCAATTTTCCCAGTCATAATGAATACTTAGAATTTGACGATGTGGTAAGTATTTGTTAAAAAGGTAATACTTGTGAATGGGCAGCATGAACTCTGGAAATGAACTACTACAAATATTACACAGTTATTATTTCATTTTCCAGATCCCAGTGGGGCACTTATGAAAAGACCTCCGGTTTACCTCCGGCAAGGTATGGCGAATGTACAGTACATACAGTAAAACATGTTGTTTCATACTTTGTTACACTTGACTGTACCTAATCAATGTATCAGGGACAGAAAAATAAATAGAATGTAAACCAAAAATGACATATTACATTTGCACTCTGTCATTACTGATCTGTCCCTTTCTATCAGCGACCAATCAACAATCAATCAAATCAATCAATAACCTCTCATTTCCAGCCATTGCAACCGGTTGTGGGTTTTTTAAAAAGATATTTTTGGTCTTTTACACTTTATTAGTAACAGGACAGTTTGAGCGAGAGACAGGAAACGTTAAGGAGAGAGAGATGGGGAAGGGTCGGCAAAGGACCTGGGCCGGAATCGAACCCTGGTTGACTGCATAACAGATGAGCATCCTACTGTTAAGCCACGGTAGGGCCAACTGGTTGCATTTTTAAATATTGATGCCCAAACAATGGGTGCTAAATCTCTGATCACACTAAACTTGTATTTCCCCATCATCTATCTCCACATGCCCAGACTATGTCAAAGTAAAGAAACTGGTGGCCCAAAATGCACACCACTCTGCCTGTGGAACGCTGTAAGAGTAGTTGAAAACACTTTAGCACTACTGACACTACTATGGCATTGCACAGAGGCCTCAGTAATCGCCTACATTATGACTTGGTCATTGTCATTCTGGTGACAGCAAATTTATGACAGGAGCCATGTCATAACGGATTAATCTTTTTAAAGATCATTCACTACAATTTTTAAGTCAAGGGCTGCCGATTGAATTAGCTGGATGTGTTATCCAGAGAACAGCACACAGAAAACACTTTAACCATCCATCACAGTTACTGTGGGCAAACTAGCATTGTTAAGTCTTGCTACATATCTGAACAAGCTTGTCACTTGTACTATAATGTCGTTAAACAAAATAATTTGCTCTCACCATAATGTAAATATATCTAATGTATTTTATTTTAAAATATAACGGTGTGCTTTCCAGCTGTCCCTTCGACCCAGTGGTGCAGTGTGTGCAGAGAGAGAGAATGAGAAAGAGAGAGCGAGAGAGAAGGAGAGAGAGAGAGCAAGAGAGAAGGGGAGAGAGAGAGAGAGAGAGAGAGAGAGAGAGAGAGAGAGAGAGAGAGAGAGCGAGACAGATGGAGTAAATGAAGTATGGTGTGTGTGCATGTAGTGTATGGTGTCTATGGTGTCTATGGTGTGTGTGTCTATGGTGTGTGTGTGTGTGTGTGTGTGTGTGTGTGTGTGTGTGTGTGTGTGTGTGTGTGTGTGTGAGTGTGTGTGTGTGTGTGTGTGTGTGTGTGTGTGTGTGTGTGTGTGTGTGTCTGTGTGTGTGTGTGTGTGTGTGTGTGTGTTTCAG
Source organism: Engraulis encrasicolus (assembly GCF_034702125.1). NCBI lineage: Eukaryota > Metazoa > Chordata > Actinopteri > Clupeiformes > Engraulidae > Engraulis > Engraulis encrasicolus. Next base: position 19,213,666 of record NC_085859.1, read on the forward strand.
ACGACTTTGTCCTGGGCCCGGCCAAATCTGTCAGCACAGCGGCCCTGTGTATGTGTCCTGCATGTGTGTACGTATGTGTAGGCTATGTGCGCACTACACTGACAGTGAGAGGGCTACACTGATCGGTGCAAACACCGCCACGGGCGATGGGCGGCGCCATATTTTCGAGGCCAGCCAAGTGGGAGCACTGCAGGGCTCCGGCTCGTGCTCCGCAGTGGATAATTCGATGCTGAATGCGGTGACCTTTCAATAATGCATCAGAGGCCAGCTCATCTCCCTGCTCTCCACTTCCTCCTCCTACCACCAGCCGGGCACAGCCAAAACCACAAACACAACACACGACAACATAAAACACAATAAGAGCCCTGCTTGGGAACCTAAAGGGTCAGTCTGTTGTTCAATAATCAGGACAAATACGTACACTGGGATCACAGCCAGAGAATGAATGCTAAATGGCCAGTTTGCATTCACTAATGATGACAAATACACTAGTAGGAGCATACCCATGAATGTTAAGTGTCCATAGCAGGACAATAGACCTTGACAAGATGCGAAGGGGTCCATGGGAATAATGAGCATGGTCTCAGAATACAGAACATTTGAAAAGGTCAATTAATGCCCATATTAGATTTGATTTCATTCATTTAGTAAATGCTGTTTTTCTCGTTAATGCAATCTTCTACGTCGATGATATTCTTATTTATTTCACTGCACTGGTTCTCTCAATCACCATATATTTAAATATTATGCAACGGTTAGCAGGATTATACATTTGTGTGGGGTATATTTCTGGTTTGACCTTTACGCCTATGGCGGCATGGCTGCAATTCACAGCTTGCGGTTGATTGAGATAATTTGTATATGAAGGATCGATAGGGCATCGACGTGCCCTATTGATGTGAACCAGTGAAATGCTGTATGTTTTATCGTGTGTGCACATGCGAACAACTGACACTGCCGGGTGGTCCACTCGACAAGGTGGTTGGAAAGATATGACATGGTTTAAACTAGACCCGAATTCATTTTAGTCACACATCGCCCTCACATGTCGGGGCAGATACACTCGTACACACACAAACACATATGTGTTCACACATGTCCGTGCACACACACACACACACACACACACACACACACACACACACACACACACACGCACACTCGCTTGCACGCACCCACCCACACACACACACAGACACACAAACCCACAGAGAACAGAGAGAGAGAGAGAGAGAGAGAGAGAGAGAGAGAGAGAGAGAGAGAGATGATGCGAGGATCATACAGAGTGATCTTTGCACTATAATGACTGTAGTGTTGACCAGCATACTTTTATCAATTAAATGGAGTAGTTCCAGGAGTATGCCTCCACCAGTGGGGAGAAGGCTTTCATCTCTATGGCATCTATTAGTCCTGATCCGTCCTGAGCTCCGAGTTTAATTTACTTCACGAGCTTTCATCTTAATCTTTCCTTCAAGACATCTTCAAATTACGAATGCATTAGTTTTGCCGATAGTTCAGGGTGATCCATCATACTTTCCTTAATGGAAACATAATGTTATTTATCACGACAGAATCGCGGCAGCAGCCTCATTAAATTCCAAAACAGAACTTTTTGTTTCTGTCAAACATGTGCACGCTACACACACATATTTATGCATACCAACACGGACAGAGAGAGAGAGAGAGAGAGAGAGAGAGAGAGAGAGAGAGAGAGAGAGAGAGAGAGAGAGAGAGAGAGAGAGAGAGAGAGAGAGAGAGAGAGAGAGAGAGAACATGTGTGAACATGAATAACCAGACAGACAGACAAACCCACATACATACAGCACACTCAGACAGGATATCACAGGCATCATGCATGTATATGTGACACACACACTATCAAAACAACATAAATTCACACAACACCCCCTGCCCCACACACACACACACACACACACACACACACACACACACACACACACACACACACACACACACACACACACACACACACACACACACACACACACACACACACACACATAAACACACACACACATACACACACACACTGTACTACTCTGTACCCCACCCCTCCATCTCTCTTCACCACACACAGTAGATCGTTAAAGCCTTCAGGGCTCCATGTTCTACTGGGTGAGACATATCGCACATCTAGCGCTCCTCTCTGCTGAACATGTCCTCTCCAAAGCAGTCAGACACAACAAAGCATCTCATGCGTCATCTTCAGCACAGGCCTTGCCTTGAACACATAGCTGCATCACGTTACAGTATGTGTGATATTTTGAGGGAGGAAACCAACGCACACCAGAGGTTTCGAGGTGCAGGTAGCGGGTGCAAGATCAACTTGAGAAAGGCCATACGGGCCGAAACGTTGTTTGTCAATAAATTGCAGCACGATGGACAAGAGTGTGCGGTACCTTCTTCTACAAAACAGTATGTGTGATAACACTCAGATCCACCAAGCACTCGCCTCCCAACTTTGAGCTCTGAAGAAGAAAACAACTGCTTCCAGTACTTGCAGTGAGCAAAGTTTTATCAAATCAGTCTTAGCTGTGATGGGACCCCTCATGTGCCAACATGCACTAGCCCGATAAAAAAAAAAACACCTTGCACTGAGAGATGTCAAACCCAGCTCAACCTCAGCAGTCACTTTGATGTAAGTCTGACTAAAAAGTGTCAAAGGCCCATTACTTATTCATTAAAAACCCTTTATTTACTGTATATGGGCTACATATTCCTCTTCATCAGAGCTTGTACGTACATCAAAGTGCATATCATACAAAGGCTCAGGCTGTCATGTGTTTACTTTGCAGAAACATTTATTCCTGGAGATAGTTCCAGCTTCGTTTTACAGGTACGCTCTGCTGAACTTTATAATGATTCGCTGACGGGTCTGATTACAATTCCACTAGAGCAGGGGTGTCAAACTCAAATTGACTGAGGGCCAAAATCAAAATCTGGAGCGAAGTCGCAGGCCAAACTCTTTTTTTTTTTACGAAAATGGACTAAAATTGCTCATGTTTAAATTTATGTTTAAACAGATTCCCATATAGTTCAAATGTGCCTGCACATATTCTGTTGCATTTGAGCGTGAGCTGTTTCAATGGCCTGGGATCACTCATATTCCTGCGATATACACATTTTCATGTTCAAATCTTAATACGCTCCACAGATATGGTGTATGTGGGCCAACTGTAATACACATTTGAAATGATCTCGCGGGCCACATAAAATGGCTCCGCGGGCCATATTTGGCCCCGGGCCTGAGTTTGACATCCCTGCACTAGAGTCACTGTACCATTGTAGGGAAATAGTGATCTACAGTAGCAGAATAGTCAGACTATAACAACAAGCAAAAGAGAGAGGGAAGTCTGTCTCTTTAAGTCCTCTTAAAAACCTCAATTGGGGGTTATGTGGTGTGGTGCACGAGGGCACCTGCGCATAAGGGCACGATGGCACCTTGCATACCCATGGGGACCTCCTATCCATCCTATCCTTTTTACTTTATATTACATTCAATTGTTCAGCTTGTTGCAGGCTTCACTCTTAAATACTTCGACATTGCAAGGTGCTGTCCAAAATATGCAATTGAGTTCTTTAGAAAAGAGGCCGCACCACGTGCATAAGGTGCAAGGTGCAGCCTCTTTCCTGAAAAACTACATTACATTACACTCATCTGACACTTTAAATTTAAGAGACTTACAGATACAGTCCCTGGAGCAATGTGGGGTTAGGTGTCTTGCTCAAGGGCACTTCAGCCATGGAGGGTGGAAAGGATTGGTAAGGGTGGGGATAGAACCTGTAACCCTACGATCTACGTACAGTCCAACTCCGCAACCGTTCCACCACAACTGCCCCTGTAGACTAGCCTAGAAATCTAGACACCCCTAGTGGCTGCTTTCAGCTGTAGGGGATTAGCTCGCTAGGCTACCTGTATACTATATATGTAACACAAAAGGCACAAAAGACACTCACTGGTCCTGGCAATGTCCGACTGCAGGCTGTGGTCCTGCGGGTCCAGGCCGCCGGCCTCCATGTCGTAGCGGTCCCTGTCGTCCAGGTCGTGGTGGGGGTCATGGTGCCTCATGTGCGGCTGGTGGTGCTGGTGCTGGTGCTGGTGGTGCTCATAGCGCCGCTCCCTCTGGCTCTCCCGGTCCCGGTCCCGATCCCGCTCCACCTCCCCGGAGTCCCGGCTGGACATGGAGCGTCTCCGCCGCCGCTTGCGTCTGTAGCCGCGGGGCATGGGCACTCCGATGTAGATGGACTGGTGGTCTGCTGAGAGGAGGAGAAGGAGGAGATGGAGGCGTGGAGGAGGAAGAAGAAGAAGAAGAAGAAGAAGAAGAAGAAGAAGAAGAAGAAGAAGAAGAAGAAGAAGAAGAAGAAGAAGAAGAAGAAGAAGAAGAAGAAGAAGAAGAAGAAGAAGAAGAAGATGAAGAGGAGGAGGAGGAGGAGGAGGAGGAGGAGGAGGAACAGTGAATAGGTTTTTCATCATCTTATGTTTGTAACTTTTCATATCCCATTATATGAAGCTGCAGTCAGAAATTATTGACTAAAAACTACACGTCATTTGATCTTAGATTTAATTTGTGCATTTATCTAAATTACACTGAAATAATAATGAACAGTCCATTCAACTCTTAGTGAATAAATTGATGTGTTAAACCAAAAGCTCATTAAAAAGCAGAGTTGTCTTTTGTTGCCTGTGCCAATGTTAAAAACAGACTCCAATCATTTCAATTACAGAGTTGACTGTAAAATGGATTTGAAACAAATGCAACAGCTTGATCACAAACTGATTACATTTCTGTTACCAGCTGAACATATTGTATTAAAAATCAGAAGTAGAGGGTTTGGAGAGTTTAAGTTTGGGATGTTCCGTTGTTTTCAACTCATTTCACGCTTGTAAGTCTGTCTGTGCAAAACAGACAGAAGAGCAAGTCCTTTGCCTGCATAGTCAATAAGCCTACTGAACTAAAATTTTCTATGCATGTGATCCGTAAATCCAGAATTGTTTTATAGAGGTGAAAATGAATGGCCCTTCTCTTTTATCATTCAGCAGAGTGATGGGAACACGCTGCTTCAGTAGATGGCAATTAATCTTAGCGTTTGTGAGACGTACGTTGGTATATTTTCACAGAACCAATTAGGCTGTTATAGAGCCAGAACAATACAGGCAGATGTGGTTCATAACACAAAGTCCTGGCAAGCAAACAAGGGGTTTGTATACATCCCAACAAACAGGAAGCATCCTAATTTCGTCCTCCACCAGCGCAATCAGATATGGTCAGAACTTGACACTGTTTTGTGATTGGGTGTGGTGTCACCGGCCGGCTAATTGGTCATCCGGCAGGGTGTTGATCAGTGCAGAGCTGGTGGCACGTGGACAGCTGGGACTGTGAGTACATCTGGCTATCATGTCCTGAGCTCCACTTCCTCCCCCTTCCCCTCTTCCCCTATACTCTATACCCACACCAATACCCATCCCCCTGCCCTGCAGAGCCATAATCGACACCAGGCACGCACACACGGATCAGACAGATACACAGACATGGGCACACACTGTACAGTAGAGACCAGGGCATAACGGTCCATAGATGGGCTGCTAAACTCTCTTGATCTTTCGCGTTCGGCATCTCTCTCTCTCTCTCTCTCTCTCTCTCTCTCTCTCTCTCTCTCTCTCTCTCTCTCTGTCTCTGTCTCTCTCTCTCTCTCTCTCTCTCTCTCTCTCTCTCTCTCTCTCTCTCTCCCCTCTCCCCCCCCCTCTCTCTCTCTCTCATGTGTGTATCAGTGGTATGTCAGTGTGTGTGTGTGTGTGTGTGTGAGTGTGTGTGTGTGTGTGTGTGTGTGTGTGTGTGTGTGTGTGTGTGTGTGTGTGTATGTGTGTGTGTGTGTGTACAACAGAGAGAGAGAGAGAGAGAGAGAGAGAGAGAGAGAGAGAGAGAGAGAGAGAGAGAGAGAGAGAGAGAGAGATGCAGAAAGGCACTCTTAACAGCACAAATCGAAACAAATACCATTTCAGCACATGATCTTCCAACTACACAATCAGTCTTAATCCCTCATCCCTCATCAATTACCACTAATTAGCTGCAAATAACATCAGATTTGCCATCTTAATCTAAATTGATCTATTTAGTTGAAAAAATACTCATTGGAGACCATGACACAGGCAAATAAATTAGGATAAATATGCACAAGGACTTATTAAGCATCTGCCATTTGTCTTGCTAATTAACACCTAAGATGTATTAAGGGAAATCATTGGTCGTGTCAGAATTCTTCACTAATTAACTGCATTATGCACCAAATACAGTTACATCGTTTTCATGACTTAGTGCAATATGTGCGGTAGTGAACATTTAAAGCTTCTGTCAAGCTGAATTAGGACAAATATCCACAAGTGCATGTGTTACAAGTCTGTCATTTTTCTTAATAAAAGCGTATTAAAGGTGCACTGTGTTGGAACTGTGCTGCCTATTATCAAATTTGATCTTTCCATTAGTAATTGTTAAGTAATACAAATATTTACTACCATGACCAAAGTACAGGAAGTTTTGTTTCTGGAAATTTAAAAAGATGGACATGGAGAGGGTGGTGGTAAGTATTCATTAAAAAAGTAACATTTATGAATATGAAGCTGCAGCATGAAGTCTGGAAATACAAAAAATATTACACTTAAATATTACATTTAAAGGTACACTGTGCAAGAAATGGTCAAAAAAAGGTACTGCAACCATGCTGCTCATTGAAACGGTGCTGCCTATTGCCAAATTTGATCTTTTCATGAAAGCTTACTAAGTAATAAACTAATATTTTCTAGTATGGCCCAAGTAGAGTCATTTTTTTTTCAGCTAAAAATGGCTATTTCTGGAAATTCAAAATGGCGGGCCATGGAGAAGATCCCCCTTTTCATGTATGAAAAGTGCAATGTTTACAGTCATAATGAATACTTAGAATTTGATGGTGGTGGTAAGTATTCATGAAAAAGGTAACATTAGTGAATGGGTAGCATGAATTCTTGAAATAAACAACTAAACATCTTACACAGTGTCCCTTTAAGGGAAGTCAATAGGCAGTAGTTTGAGATACTTATTTTTCCCCTCCATGCCCATACTATATGACTTCCATGAAACTTCCAAGGTGTTAACATGTGAGGGAATAGTGAAGAAAGCCAGACCTTGTGAAATGCAATCATAGTATAGTGAAGAAAACATAGTATCAACATCAGTAGCTTCTACTGTACAGTATGTACAGTATGCACTGTACATCTCATGATCTAACATCCTGTCCTTGCCTTGTGCTTGTGGCGTCGTCATCGTGGTGTGCTAACGCCCCGCCTCTCTGAAGAAAACAATAACGTTTCCCCGCTGCCAGCCTGGGCAAAACAACTTTTGGGGGATTTTTCCTCATTCAGTATCATGATTGCTCATGAGAAAATCACCTTCTCAATGTGCTTTTGTGAGATATTGAATAAAACTTCTATTGTCAATGACGTCTTGCCTCACATCGCGAGGCCACATGCACAAGGCGAGGACGGAAGTTTAGATAATGAAAGGGACCCTAAGTTAGGTGACATCTTTGTTATGAGTCTCTCACCTTCCTCTTCCTCATACCGTTGCCGGCTTCCCATCATGCCCCTCTCATGGTCCATCCTGTGGAGAGGGGAAGAGACAGATGTGAAACTCCCTGACTGCACATAGACTTACAATAATTATGGAAGTGGAAGACACAGATATTATAACAAAAGAACATACAGAAACCAAATGGAAAGAGCAAACGAAACCAAGACACAGAATTATCATGAGAGAGGAACATACAAAAAAATCAAATGGCAAGGAAAAATGAAACCAAGACAGAAATGCCATGAGAGAAGAACATACAAAAATCAAATGAAAAGGACAAAGAAAACTAAGAGACAGAAATGCCATGAGAGAAGACATACAAAAAATGGAAAGGACAAACAGATTTAAAAAATGTATTCGACATGGGCACATTTGTGAAGAGTGGGAGAGATAGACAAGCACACATCAGAACTACATTTTGAAGAGATTCCCCATCCATTAATGGAAATGGCATATGCCTGCTGCATGGGTACATCTACACCTGTTTGTATATAATTATGTATATGTCTGTTTATAATTAAATAATGCATGTGGATTACATGAAGCACACCATCTGAATTCAAAGAATGCAAAGGCAGACAATGACAGGGGAAGATATTGTTTCCAATGAGCTAATTTGAAATCAACGAGTTCCAACAAGTTCATCAGCGTATCTAACTACCTTGAAGTATATGAACACCGCCTCAATGACACTAGGTACTATAGGTATTACTATAATACTGATGAATGAATCATTATAACCTTCTGTGTCTTTGTCCAAAAATAACATATTGATTGAAACAGGGAATGTAGTTTAAGTTCAACTAATTTGAATGATGTGTATGTGTGTTGGAGACTGCAGGATGTCCAAAATATGTGGCAAGTTTCGGGAGCCTACAGTACTGCTACATTTACTGTACTGTCAATTAGATTATCCTGCATATAAAATAAAATATTACCGGTACATACTTTTATTGTCAAGGTTTACAACCGCCCTGTACATGAAGACTATATTAGAGAAGCCTCCATGACTGACCCAGAAGCACGCATTGTTCATTGACCTGCACAGCAGGGGTCCCCATGCCTGACTTGTCGATCAATAGCCCATAATTAAACGGCCAGAAGCTCAATGGAAAGATGCATAATTAAAGCCCAACGGACAGAGGGACCAGCTGCAGCGTGAAACCGATACAATATGGCCGATATCCTCCCCATGGGTCGAGGGGCTAATTGGGAGCACATACATGTAATGTACAGTGCCGTGCCCACCACCACAGCGTTAAAGCCTGGCACCAGCCATTTTGTTACAGTGTTGGTGATGCATGGGGGTGGGCACACTGTCTGGTGGCTCGAATGTGTGTGGTGGTGTGTGTCAGTCTGAACCCACATGATTTTATCACGTGTATGTATGGTTCAATGATTGTATGCGTTTTATCCATTGTTTTGTGTAATATATATTTGTTTTATTATGTTTACTATTCAGTGTCCTTGCGTACCCCGGAAGGGAGTTATAAATAACATGTTATTGTTATTTATATTATGAACCAGAGATGGAACAAGTGGGGAATCTGTACCAGTCACTGCACAAACCAACTGGTAAAATTCCCTAAGCCACTGAACAAGTTATTGTTTTTGCTTCTGAAATATCGTGGTCACATTTTTGTTTGTTTGTTTTTTTTACCAATATTTAGCTGGTAGCTTGTGTGAAATTCCCAGCAGGTCTGAACTAACACTTCCTTCCTGTCCACTGCATCATTCACACCAATAACCGCGAGAACTTATTGACCTTTTTGTGAAATGTACAGTTTGGTATATGATGCTCTCCGTGTGTGACAACTGTATAAATAGCTTGTCACTCAACATCCGTTTTGCCAAAGAAACGGTGACTTTTTAGGCCACAAATCCACTGTGGCATTAGGCTCTGTGTGTATTGACTTCATCTCTATTGATTGCCATCTAACCAGTGAGCGCATGCACAAGGTCACTTCATGAAAAAAAAATGGTCAGACAACATCAGAATGCTAAAGCAACTTGGGTAAAGTTCATATCTCCGCTCTTGCATGTCAAGGCGGACTGCACTGTAAGTCGGAGGTGGAGGCAGAGGTGAGGAGGAGGGGAGGTGGTGGTTGGACACCAGCAAGCCGAGGTGTGTGTGTTGTGTGTGTGGGAAGGGAAGAAGTGGGTTGGGGGTGAGGGAGGGTTGGGGGTGGTTCTTGATAGGATGCGCTGGATGACAGTGTAATTAGCCCTGTCACTTTGGTGTCCTTCACACCCAGTGGACAGGCAGCGAGCAGGCCGCGGGCCATCCCCACTGACAGCTCTGATCAATAGCCCAGCCGTGGCACTCACACTCACACTCCCATCGCAGCGCAGCGCAGCACAGCACAGCACAGCACCATACAGCACTGCACAGCACAGTACAACACCACATAGCACAGGAGAGCTAAAAAGAGCACAGCATAGCATAGGGGACCTACACACAGCACAGCACAGCACAGCACAGCACAGCACAGCACAGCACAGCACAGCACAGCACAGCACAGCACAGCACAGCACAGCACAGCACAGCACAGCACAGCACACCTACACACAGCACAGCACAGCAACAGAACCGCACAGCACAGCACAGGACAGGACAGGACAGCACAGGGGACCTACACACAGCACAGCACAGGACAGGACAGGACAGGACAGCACAGCACAGCACAACACAGCACAACACAGCACAACACAGCACAGGGGACCTACACACAGCACAGCACAGCACAACACAGCACAGCACAGCACAGCACAGTACAGTACAGCACAGCACAGCACAACACAGCACAGCACAGCACAGCACAGCACAGCACAGCACAGCACAGCAACAGAACCGCACAGCACCACACAAAGTGGGGGCCCCTGGGGGGCCACAAGGAGGTGCTAGGGGGGCCACGGCAGGATGGCAGGAAAAGTATAGCACAACAAAAAACAAATAATTGAACAAACTGAATAACTTACAACATAAAACAAAAATAAGCAAAACAATAGTCTTATTCCTATTCCTATTGATATCTTTTTTTTTTTAAAAAATCCTAGGGGGACACTGCTTCACAGGCCGCACACTATGGTTGTGAAAGGGGGTACACAGAATAAATAGTGTGGCACGATCCATATAGGGGGGTCTTGGCTGGAATCTACCAGTATATGGGGGGGCCTTGTCATGGTAAAGTTTGGGAACCCCTGCTTCAGAACACTGTATACTGTGGTACAGCAGAGCCCAGTGTAGCTCTCCCATTGCAGGGCATTGGTCTATTTTACTTTTTCAATACTAAGGGGGGTGTCGGCAGGCTTATGATAAAGTCAAGGGGGTGTTGGAAGGCTAATGATGAGGTCAAGGAGGTGTTTGTTCAAAAAAGGTTGAGAATAACTGTTCTACACTGACACTTCCTACAAAGCATTATCCCTACAAAGCCGCCACCCCCCCCCTCTCTCTCTCTCTCTCTCTCTCTCTCTCTCTCTCTCTCTCTCTCTCTCTCTCTCTCTCTCTCTCTCTCTCTCTCTCTCTCTCTCATTTCCTGTTGCTTTCAAATTTCATCAGACATCTGTCCTCCGCTCCATCTGTCCCTTGCTCTACACCTCATGCCAATGGCCACTGGCCCACCCCCATCTCCCCCACTGGCCCACCCCCATCTCCCCCACTGGCCCACCCCCATCTCCCAAACACACTTGTACTATGCAAGGATGCAGCCACATGCACGTACGCACATACACACACAGATAGACAGACAGGCTGGCAGTCAGACAGGCAGACAAAAGAAGGGAGGTGAGGTCTCCAATAAATGAGAGGTAAAATATAGGGGCCATGTGACCACAATAAAGAAATCAGGACCATCCTGTGACCATGTGTCTGCTGTTGATGATTCTTAACGTGGTGATGCACAGGGCAACGCTTTGAGCAATGTTTCGGCACAACTTTATGATAAGCTGATATTTGAATCGTTTATGAACACTTTTATCAGCAAAATTTGGATCAGTTGCAAACAACTTTTTTAATCAATCCATCTGAAAATTGAGAGCCAATCACGTTGTTGCCTGGCAACATTGCTCTAAAGCTTAACCTGTGTGTCATTAAGCTTAATGTTCTCTCCACCCCTCTCGTGCACCATCCAAGCAGTCTCTGTATATTGCATAGAACAGGGGTTCCCAAACTTTACCATGACAAGGCCCCTTACATGCGCCACGCCGCACTATTTATTCTGTGCACCCCCTTCCACAACCATAGTGTACGGCCTGTGAGGCCGTGTCCCACTAGGATAAAAAATAATATCAAAAGGAATAGGAATATTGTTTTGCTTGTTTTTGTTTCATTTTGTTTTAAGTTATTCAGTTTGTTCAATTCTTATTTTTTTCTATATTTATTTTGTGCTATACTTTTCCTGCCACGCCATCCCCCTAGCACTTCCTCGTGGCCAACCAGGGGTCCCCGGCCCCCACTTTGAAAACCACTTGCATAGTACATTTTGCAGTGATGGTTCAAGGCTCATCAGCTGATCACTTAAATGTTGGCTGTGCTCCCTCCTTCCCCATTTCTTTTAATGTTATGCAAGTGCAGATAAAACTTTCAATCGGCAAAAAGTCATTAAAGTGAAATTTGCATGGATACTTTAGTGGTGAAATAAGCAGACAAGCATGAGAACGCACAACTCACAACAACAACAAACACAAACAAAGTCCATTTCAGAGCACATATTTAATTTCATACGGCCTGATATTAGACCCAAGAAGCTGACAGCCAACCCTATTGTGGAATTAGTCTGGCGTGCAACCATAATTGGAATTTTTGGGTATTTTGGCCTTCGCGCCTGGATAAAGGCAAAGAAATGGTAAACGGAAGAACAACAATGATGATTTCAGACAAACATATTGAAGCTGTGGAAAAGACATCATCCCACTTGGGTCCTGTCTGTGGCATGTGACGACAACCCCCCCACCCTTATCCCTGGAGCTGCTCACGTGCAGGGGGCTGACAACACGGTGTCAGAAGCTGTCAATCAAAAGTAGTCCAATTCTACGAACCAGCACAAATGGCATTATCTTCATCCCATTACCAATGAACTGAAATGTATTCAAATGCATTCAGTGCACAGAAAGAGAAGAGCAGGAGTTATGGAAATCTCACCTGAGACAAAAGTTCCATAAATTCCCGCCACTAAACAGCCATACAGCAGAGAAAAAAAACAGATCTCAAACCAGAATACCTGTTGCAGTGAGTTACCATGGAAATGGTGCTTAAATTAGCTCGCCTGTCAAAACCTTAAAAGACGTCATCAGCCATAATGAAGAGCTTAACTGTTCCACAGGAAGCAACCCATGAATTTAGATGCAGCCTTCAGTATTTATAAAACAGAATTGTACACTCAAAGTGTACAATTTTTGCTGTTACATTTCTGACAGTCTGTTTTTTCTAGTGGGGGATGCACTGCATGATATCAAAATTCTCTTGATGCCCATGATAGTATTGGCATATTGGGTGGATTAAAATGTCCCCTTAAAAAAATCCAATAGGCCCCAATACACGGGAATGCATCATTATGCGTTTTAAACCTATGGGCAGAAAAGATTATTCCTGAATCTAAATATTATGCTGTCATCCTCAAACAGAAACCCCAAAGCATTTTTAAAGCTTTACATAACTAATCTGAAATATCAATCAAGGTTTTTTTTTCTCTAAACAGGTCCTTTACACACTTTTGAATTTACAAACTGTCAATATCACAGACCTCAATTTTGGTCTTGTGAAGTGTCAACTCTTTGTCATACAAACGTCAATAAAAGGTTTTAACAACAAAGGAAAGTTACAGTTTAAGTAAAGATGAATGATGGCAATTCATATCTCATATCATCACTTTTGAATACAAGATATAGGCCATTACTGAAACATCTGAATACCAATAGTCTGCAGAAAGTGGTACGGTACAGAGAGAGCTCTTTACCTGACTTGAGTTGCGGTTTGTGGAACAGGTGAGGGGAGAGACACCGTCCACTAGTCCATCGGAGTCATCAAGGCGACTCGTCTTGTGGTGGCGACCACCTCCTGGAATTTCCTTTTGGGGCCCAAAAAGAAAAGTTGCGTCAAAACTTCCCAGCCGCTGCAGAGGACAAGTCAACTGGCCAGATTTGCTCGCCTTTCGTTCAGTGACAGGACAGAATCACCCCCATCCCTCCATCACATCCGCCAGATCTCTCTCTCTCTCTCTCTCTCTCTCTCTCTCTCTCTCTCTTTCTCTCTCTCTCTCTCTCCCTCTCTCTCTCTCTCTCTCTCTCTCTCTCTCTCTCTCTCTCCCCATCTATCTCTCTTTTGGTGACCGGATCGATGATGGCACCACAGTGATTCATGCAAGTAGGCCGCTGGGGACGGTAGGGTGGACGGGGGTTGATGGTTTATGGGGCAGTAATGACCAGTGCATTGAGCAGTGGCATCCCTCCCATTTATTGAGGAAACTGTACAATACACTGCCTCTGACCTATAATAAAAATGAGAAAGAAGGGCCACGGAAGGGACACAAAAGTACTTTATACACCAAAGAGACTTCTCCCGTTACTTAAAATGTCCCCTGTGCAACATTTTATTCAATAAGCTGGGTCGTTTTGGGCTAAATGTTAATCTAAATGCAAAACATCCAATTGATGGCATGTTTTGAGCAGAACAAAGTTTTGAAAAAGACTTTCATGAATAATGCAGAGACTCTGTCTCTTTCTAAGAAGACTCCTGGAGTGTCTCTTTCTAAGAAGACTCCTGGAGTGTATCTCAGATAAATGCAGATGAATAAATACCAGAGATAAATCTACCCAAGAGACTAGGGGGGTTGACCGTGTGGTGGATACCTGATGAATACATATTATACATACATGGTCCATGGCAAATAATGTGGCACTATGATTTGCACATTTTTACAGGATCACATAAAATGGGAAGGTCACCGTCAGGCTTTGTAGCGGCACCACACACGGGTGGAGTGAAAGGATTTCCATTTCATCTACTATTTACAAATGGCTTTGAAATCAACACCACCATGGACAACAGAAAGCCCACCCCACCCTACCCACATATCCCCATAACCACAGTTCCCACCATTAGCATGATGCATAAGGCCACCCAGCGTTTTAAGTTTTACCAAACATGCTGCATAAATACTGACTTTTTATTTACCAGTACAAGGACACAAGGAGTGTTCTTTGTCACATGCATAGGAATAGAAATACAGTGAAAATAAAGGTCTTTACAAAGATTTTATTTATTTGTGCTGTCTCTCTATCTCCCATTCCAGCTGTGGTTCCAGTATATCACATTAGTGTCTTGTCTTGTCTTGCCTAGGTCTGGTCATGAATTTTAAAGTCTAAAGCTTGTCGGCTGTATCTTCTGGATGACGGCTGGGTGAGAGGGCTACTCTCTGCTATGCACTGGCACTCTAAACATCATGTCTGTCCACACGAGGTCATTATTGACCATTGTCAAAGGAACAATGCTTTGGCACTAGGTCCTGATTGACTCTCCTCTCTCTCAAGCAGGGAGGCCAACAGGGGGAGACAAACGGGTCATTTGTCTCAGACCCAGGAAGAAGTGGTGCCCAGAACTGCAGCAGGGTGGCCTTACAGGTGACTTTGTCCCGGGGCCGGCCAAAGCTGTCGGCGGCCCTGCTCTCAAGAGATCGCAAGGGTTAGAGCAGAGATTCTTTAAGTATATAGAGATATGCCAATGTAATAGGTTGCTATGGGCACCTGACGTGACCAGGTTCCGGTCTGCCTAAAGGGGCGTGTCATAATACTCTTAGCATTGAATAGAACAGTCCTTAGGTCTGCCTAGGTCTGCCTAAACGGAGATTTCCCCCCCTCCCCCTTGCAATAATAGAACCCGGAAACAATGGGCCAATGGAACCTCTCTCTCTACTCTCTCTGGTAAGAGAGCTAGTCATGTATATTCTGTTCTTATTATTACCTTTGCCAGAAGGTTATGTTTTGCCCGCCGTGTATTTATTTATTTGTGAATATGTCTGTTTGTTTGTTTGTTTGTTTGTACTTCGTCTAACTCAGTCAAAACTGAGCCGATTTTTATGAAATTTTGTGGGATGATTGGTCATGACCCAAGGAAGAATCAATTAGTTTTTGGGAGTGATTGGGTCAAAGGTCAAAGGTCAAGGTCAAAATTTTTGTTTGTACTTCGTATAACTCAGACAGAACTGAGCCGATTTTTATGAAATTTAGTGGGATGATTGGTCATGACCCAAGGAACAACCGATTACTTTTTGGGAGTGATTGGGTCAAAGGGCAAGGTCACGAAAAGGTCAAAAACGTTTTTCTTTGCCAAGCACTATATGCCAGAAGAACGTGTGCATGCTGAATTGAATAAGAGGTCAAAACTGGGCCAGAAATGTAATATTACGATATTCCGGTCCGATTTAAATGAAACTAACACCAAAATTTGGAGAATGTTATGCCCCACACTTTGAAGATGGCCAGAAAAAAATAAGTGGCGTAGGCGAAGGTTTGCGCTCTACCGAGTGCCCATTCTAGTTAGGGGTTGCTTTACCATTCATCTTTTTTTGGTCTCTTTTCAATATGTTATTCTTGTTATTAAAGGTCCAGTATGCAATATTAGTTGTTTAATTTCAATATGTTTGCTGCCCATTCCAAAATGATCTTGTCATTCTCCAAGTAATAAACCATTATTTACTGGTCAAAGATGTCTGTGACAGGTACCAGTAATTAAAAATGGCGGACATGGAGAAGATCCACCTAGTCATGTATAAAAAGTGAATTGGAAAAGGGAATTGATGGCGCAGCTAAACTGTCATGAAAATTATAACATTTATGAATAGAGCTCTTCAGTAACGCGGAAGTATGTAGTAGACTGTAGTCTTTCATGATAACATTTAAGGACTTCCTGGTTCGTATCGGCTTCCGGCCTCCCATTGGGAATGAATAGGGGCCAGTTTCAAATAAGCTCCGAGTGCAAGCACGCGCTTAGCGAACCCCCGCAAGCTGTCGAGGGTGTTAAAAATAGGCTGTAGGTATGACATGGTTGATCATTTTGTGTCAAACTTCGACATAAATACGATGTTGCGTCCATATGCTAAACCCGGAAACTTTTGGCGACTACAGAAGCGGCGCCTGTATCTAACGTCATGTACGTGCGGAGGGTTGTACCCATGGCAACCAAAGGAAAGTATGTAGTTCGGAAGTTTTAATGATCAGAAAGGGGTTAGCAATATTGAATTAAAATCGTCATGATTTAACATGTGAATACACCAACATGATGATACGATCCGTTCCACTAATGAGAAAGGGATGCGGGGACACGCTAATGTTCGTTGTTGGCGTGCAACTTATATTTTTGCCAAACCTGAATCTCTATGGCGTGTTGCAATGTAAAAAAAATCGCCATAGAACCGGAAGTCCAACCGCCGCATACAAGTTGACGTCAACGCTGAAGAGCTCTATTGCCATCATAAATTCAGGAACTACTAGAATATTTTTTAAAGAAAAAAATACATATTTTACCTTGAAGGTACAGTGCTGTATGTTGTTTAGTCTGACATGACTGAATATTGTATATTATTTAGATTCTTACAGTCTTTTGTTTATTTGCTTAGCTGTAATCATCATCTTCATTGAAAAGTATGTTGGTGTGTAAATAATCTGACCTCTAAATGAATTATAATAGTTATTGACATTGGCAGTGAAATTCTTTGAAATCCTTTACTGTCCAAGACATACTTGTTTAATGTTGGAACAATAATCAAATAATAATGACTTCATTTTAAAAATGCGTACCTTAACCATGTTTTCCTTTTCTTTTATCTTTACTCCCATGAGAGAATTCAGCAAAGCCTGCTAGTTCCTCAAATCATGCCAATGGATCCTCTCTCATCTTTTATTTAACAGATATTCATCTCTTCTGTCAGAAGATGAGGAGCAATGCATCCTTACTTGCCATCTGTAATCCTTTGAAATTTGCTTTCAAGAGACTTTACTTTCACGGTGTTGGAAAAAAACTGAGCGTTGGCGTATGTTTGAAGAATTTTTCTTATGCAATATACAACTTAATTCAACTAACTCCTCAAACGTTTGTCATCACCCTGCCTGGCTTTGTCAAAAAGGCTTCCTCTTTCGTTGGCAAACGTCAGAAATGTTAATCAGGAAACAATAAAGAGTCCAAATGTGGGAACTACCAGACAACGAACCTCCTCTCAACTGCTGACAAGCACCTCAGAGGCTCTTGCTGTCAGAGCACAGAGAGAGCAGGTAGAGATGCTTTAATGTCAAGCTAAACTGCTTCCCTGCTCTGTTCCCGCACCAATTCCATTAGATACGATGGCGGCTTCAGCCAACCATCAGCCCTAAGGTACTGTGCTGTCATTGTGACCTTTCTTCAGAGGGAAGGGGAGTGTTTGGTCGAGCAGCTCTAGGCTACCTAGACAGAGACAATTTTCACACATCCCATATGACACTTTGCAATATCATGCGCTTACAGTATAGCCAAGAGTACAGAACTGGTGGATCCCATGCAACAGCAGGCCTAGAACAAAACTTGAAGTGTATTTGCTTGGCAAAATCGAATGAAACGGAATGAAACTACTTATTCTTGTTTCCTTCTGACGTTAATTTTAATGCCTTCAGTGCATTGACATTGTCACAACAGGTTGACAATTCAAAGCAAAGTTTTCCCCAGTCGATCTATAACTTTGTGTTTATGACAGTTTGCAGTTCTACTTCTGTCATAGCAGACTGCCCAACTCTTCAGTCATGCCCTTTTTTTCCTTGGGGAAAGAACCATCCGGAATGGGCCAAGCCTCCGGGGCCAACAAATTGCAGAGGCCATCCTTTATACTTTGCCCCTTGACAGATGTTGTGGGGGAACATACGCCCCGGCTTTCAGCTTTCCTTTTTCATTATATTTTTGTGCCTTTATTGAGGATAGGACAGTATAGTAGACATTATGATGGGAAGAGATGGATGGAGAGAGAGAGAGAGAGAGAGAGAGAGAGAGAGAGAGAGAGAGAGAGAGAGAGAGAGAGAGAGAGACCCAGGACCTGGTACGGACTCAAGCCTGGGTCCCCATGGGCATGCAAGCCTAACCGTGGTCAGGTATTTTCTGAAAAAAGGTTCGCACACTCCTTTGGATTTTTTTCTTCTTATTATTTTTTTCTTTTTATTCATTCATTCACGTTTCGACCTCTCGGTCTTCCTCAGATAATAATAATAATCGTGGTCAGGTACCTTAGCGCAATGCACAACAGCAGCCCCACGTCGTCATTTGCCTTCTCTTTTCACTTTCAGAACAAGAGGCGTGCACAGATAGGGACAAAGTGGTGCTAAAGCACCTGTCCCTTAGCCCTGGGCTAATTTATAGACTCTACAGCTTAGTAAGGCAGCAGGAAGTTCGAGCCCTCCAAAATGTCTGTGCACGCCACTGTTCAGCACCTTAATGGTGGTCTGGAGTTGAGCAAATTGGATGTTGTTTACACATCTAACAGTGTTTCCCATACATTGAGGAAACTATGGCGGCACGCCATAGTTTAAATTTGGCCGCCATAGTTTCCGAAAATGTAAAAAAAAATATATATATATTATTTTATTTTTATTTTTTTACTTTTTTTTTACGATTGCCGTTTTTGTTGAAAACGATTTGAATTACGATTTCCTTCGCATTTTCCTCCTGGAGTAAATACATCCTATAGAGAAAACCACAAGTGCTTGAAAGACAGAGGGATCAAAAGCCTAGTCAAGTTGTTGTAGTTAACTTGGGTTTTGGGAGCAATAAAAAAAACCTTTCAGATCGAAACGATTGTGTAGAACGTAAGGCAGTATGGGTGTTCCCAGGCTAGTGACCAGCACCCCTCATGTAGAATGTGCACGCCTATGTGTGTGTGGGGAAAAGGCATAGCCTACCCTCTTAAACCCTTTTTGTTTATGCGTAATCTTAAATTCTTATCTCTGCTCCTATTTTGTTTTATTATTTTTTTCATTACATAGACCCCTGCATGTGTATTATGTAGCCTTATTTCTCAAAATATAAATGGCTGAAATGTAGGCTTAGGCCTATAGTTTCTCCATGCGCCAATGTCATACTGTACTCATTGTTTTGCCATTTTGCATTTACACTGCGCGAATACCCCCACCCCCCCAAAAAAAAGGCCAGCGTGAAAAGACACCCCTCCCCGGACAAAAAAATCCCGGCTGCCCCCATAGTTTCCAAAATTTCTGTGGGAAACACTGCATCTAAGCATGGTTCTGTGACCAAAAAATCACCAGGTTCTTTTGTCACTGAGATTGTGCGGGAGTAACCATAATTACAAGGGAAGCTATCTTATGCTGGTAGTTACATCATATGACACACAACAGAATAACTTTGGTCTGTGATGCTTGATAACACACAGCTGCAACAATGCTAGTTGCTTCCACGATAGCTTTCAACACCGCCCTCCCTGATAGTCCTCCACCATCGAATCACACTTATGCGTGACCAGTGCTTGTGGTTACTCTGGATGGTGTGTGTGCGTGTGTGTGCGTGTGTATGTGTGTGTGTGTGTGTGTGTGTGTGTGTGTGTGTGTGTGTGTGTGTGTGTGTGTGTGTGTGTGTGTGTGTGTGTGGTCATTACCATAATCAAAGCTGTCGGGATGCAGCCCTGCAGCCACTCCTGGTGTTAGTCGGCAGGCTGTTCTCAGCTCACTTCAGCTCATCCCAGGCTTCCCCTCAGGGTCGCCTGGCCGTCTGTAATCATTCCAGCCACTGGCTCTTCACTTCATCATCTCTGCAAAAAAAAATGGTGAAGGGGGAGAAGGCAGCCTAGATGATAAGTGAACACATGGTCAGCAAGTGCTCAGTGTGAAGCTATTAATTAATGCTCTAGAGAACAGGAACCATTGGCGCAAGGGATTTCTTTTTGTCATAGCCGGACTAATGGTTACACACAATTCAGAAGGCGTATGCATGGGTCTGTTAATTGAGTTAGTTTTGGATGACTAAGCAATGTGTTGGCAATGGGCTTGGCGAGATGAAGTGTTCCGATGTCACACACACTTTGAGAATCGAGTTACCATGACGTCCATAGGATCCGTTGCAGATGGATGATCTTGCTGGAGTAGGAGACGTCCTTGGCAGCTGCTGAAGACAGTCACCTCCTGCCCAGTGCCTGCTGCTGCACACCCCTCCTGGGATGAATCCCGTCTCAGTCCTCCACCAGCGCCAGTCTCAAATGATTCCCGAGTGAATGCTGTGAATGATCCATGCTGACACTGATGACTGCACCTTCTGTGTGCATTTTGGCAGACCACTCTCACATTTCAGAAACCATGGTGGGACAACAGAAAAATAAACTATGCACACCAAAAGAGTAAAAAGTCTGAAATTTGTTTTGTTTCTTTATTGAGGATGGCAGTCAATGTCAAGGATTAGATAACAGTGTTAAGATAAATGCAGGCAAGACACAGCTCTTGTGTCCTCGAAGCAGTTCATGTCAGTTTTATGTCTTTACAACGTGTTTATGAGTGTGATTAACCTGAATAGAAAAAATGATTTTGTGAAAGACACAGTTTCCCATCTAAAACTGGTGAAAAAATAAGCAAAGTAGTTCCATTCAATTTGAAATTCAGATATAGATAATACACAAATCACGTACTGTTCCATAAACAAGGCATGGTTGGTTGGTAAACCTGAAAGACTGAAATAACAGTAACACTTTATTTGAAGGGGTCTACTTCATGGCGTCATGTAACCAGGATAAGAATGACATGATGACCCACATCAGGAACATTAATGGCACATTGTTGATGTTTATGACTTACCAGGCGAATATACCAGCCTTGACAAGATGAAGTGAAAGAGAATCGCTGGACTGTGCAGCAAGAGTGATAGGAGTGATAGGAGCGATAGAAGCGACAGAGTAAATCCGTTTAAAAGCAGAATGCGAGCATTCCAACATTCCATTGGCTGTGGCGGCTGTCGCCGAACCACATCATAGCTATTTTGCACAATTTTCACTCAAGAGTCCAACTACACGTACAAACTGTCGCTCAAGTTGCGCAAATCGCCTCTAGTCGCCCAAATCCCTTTGTCACGCGACTCAATACAAAGTCAATTACTTCCATCGCTGGAATCGCTCATGTCGCGCTTAGTCTATTCTTTATATCATGATGAGAAATTCCCTTTTGGAAAAGACAAGTTCACATTGTTAGGGTGTCATGACATTCAAAAAACCAGATGACACACTGTGACAAGTTATAAACTTAATAATGTGTCACTAATGTTCCTGTCATGGGTCAGATCATTCTTATGATGGTTAAATGGTCTCCGTCCTTACCCTTCAAAAGAAAGTGCTACCAAATTGTTTTCTGTGATTCTATATCCATCCAAGAGACTGGGCCATCATTTAGCCCTGAGATTAACAACTAAAACCTTCAAAAACTTCAAGTAAAACTTCGACACCGTTTTAAAAACGACTATTACAAATTACAATGTAATGCTACCGATATGTCATAAAAGCTCTTAGCAAAAACACATCATGTCATTGTCAATGCACATTTGTCACCTACAATACTACGTAATCCACAGTGTTTGTAGAGAATCCTAAGTTAAAAAAGACTCAAAACAGAGACAAAAATAGCCTAATATCATAAAACTGATGTACTTTCAAACGATAAAAATTACTGGAATACTAATCAACAGTTATAACAGTTTTGATATACATACACAAATGTATACCTCAAATAAAACAAAACAAAACATAAACGCACAATAAAAATAAAAATGAAAAATATAAAAACACTTCCTGGATTTTCTAAACCCTTCATCATACAGTGCAAAATAACGAAGCTCCTTTAAAAACCCTGAACAAACAAAAAAACAATTGATAAAGAGAATCTACAATGTGTTCCCTCATTATGATTATCCCTCATGCATGAGTGTCTACTTCATCGACACCAATCAGTGATGCCGACGTCCCCTGCGTCTCGGGCATGGAGTGTAAAACCGGCTCCTGGATTTTGACTTGGTCCACGTCAACAAAGGTGACGTCAGGGGCCGC
This sequence comes from Engraulis encrasicolus, assembly GCF_034702125.1. Lineage (NCBI taxonomy): Eukaryota > Metazoa > Chordata > Actinopteri > Clupeiformes > Engraulidae > Engraulis > Engraulis encrasicolus. The sequence goes on from NC_085859.1 coordinate 19,236,332, forward strand.
GGCCCAGGTGTCCGGTTCGTGCTCGAGCTCGGGTTCAGAGTCGGGCACGGGCAGGTAGCCTCCGTCGCGGGGCAGGCACATGCACCAGCCGGCACCAGCGAGGTCCAGCTCGCCGTACTTGTAGCCGGCTCGCTTCAGGATCTTGAAGTCCACCATGTCCTCAGACTCGCTCATCTCCACCAGGAGGTTCCAGAAGGCACAGCTGAGGAGGATGCCAAACACCTGAAAGACAATTATAGCACATTACATTACATTATTACATTACATTACATTACATTACATTACATTACATTATATATATATATATAATTATAGCACATATTAATAATGATATACTAAAAAAATAACTACATTACATTACATTGCATTCCAAATGGGGTTTGGGTGCCTTTGCTCAAGGGGACCTCAGCTTTAGTGTGTGGTAGGGAGTGGAAGGGTGGAATTAAGCTTACTACATAGATTATAAGGCATTACCCTAGGATTTATATCTTCATTATTATGCAAGAGCCAATAGTTTGTTTTATTTAAGACCGTGGTTCTCATAGTGGGGTCCGGGGACCCCTGGGGACACATTGTCAGGAGGCTTGTGAAAACGTTGGCTGCAAATTAACGCAATGCACAACAATGCTGCAGGTGAGTGGGTTTAGGTGGATCTCTGACATTTGTCTACAGAAATGCAGTCATATTTCTTAAATTTGCTCAATAACAACAGTTGCCTACTACCTCTTACCCCACTTTTTTTTTTAATTAACAATGACTATTTAAAACAACGGTGCTAACTTGGTGGTGCGGTTATGAGGAGATCTCTGGGGGAAAAAAATCCTGCTCAGTTAGGGGTCCCCTGATCCAAAAAAACTTGAGAACCCCTGATTTAAGAAAGGGCAACTAAATGAAATGCCTATAGTACACTGCACAAAATAGCGTTTTGGATAAATAGACATTCAGTGAGCAATCAAGGACTCCTGTATAAATACACTCTGGATTAAGACTTCAATAACAAACTGACCTTTAGACTGTAAGCTCTTGACATCCATCGCTGGCTATTTAAAGATTTCCTTTTGAACAACCATAATCATGCAGACTTGCCACAGCAGACATAATTTCATGCAAATTTCCACACAGAGACCATTTGAGTGGGCAAGGAGCCTACTGTGCGCAATAATTTCAGCTGTTAAGATTAAAATGATGCAAGGCTATATTTAATGTGCACCATTGAGCTGCTTTAAAAATCCTGATTTTCACAAAAGGTTACCTTCACCCCTTTTAATATTCATCATGCCTTTCTCTGGAGCAAGACTCACTGTTCAGAAAGGGCCATTTTTGTTCACTTGCTTGAGTGGTTTATGAAAATATGAGCCAACAGAAACTTCTGAAATACTTTCTCGAGTCACGTCAAGAAAAACACCATTCTAATTGTGTTTTATAATAGTTATCTATAAGATATAAACAAAACTACTGGTGTGCAATGGCATGCATGGAATGTACAAAATATGGTTGGTGTAATTCAGATATCCTAATGTTCCGAAGAGTCTGCCAAAAACCATCTGTGTATCGTAAGGGGGAAAAAAGAAAAAAACAAAAACAAAATTTCATCTTGAGACCCAAGGGACATTAGCAAAACACAAAGTCACTGTCCAGGCAGGAACCCTCCAAAATGCCAGCTTATTATGGGCTTGTGGCCAAGGGCCGCCACTGTCACTCACTGGGTTGAGTGTACTCACCCCTCCTCGTGACAGCCCCTGTAATCACACTGGGCGTTCGGGGTGGGTGGTGACAATCACCTGGGGAGCACGGCGCTGCCCTACTGCCCCTTTCACCTTCCCATAATTGGGCTAATTATCTAATGGAGGGGTCCGGGGCTGCATAAAACCCCGCGGGTGACCCAGCTGCCCTCTCTGCTCTCCACAGGACACACACCGGCAGTCAGGGTGAGTGAACAGGCTGTGCTTCTGTCTGTCTGTCTGTCTGTCTGTCTGTCTCTTGTTCTCCCCCCCCCCATCTCTCTGCCCATCTGCCTCACAAAGTTTCACTTCCTCTGTTTTCATGTTTAACGGGGGTGAGGGGTGGGGGGTGGGGGGTATCTAATTATCTTTGAGAATGTAGGTAGGCAAGAGAGGGCCCAGAGACGAGGGATGTGACAGAGAGACAGACCGAGTCAGACAGACGGACAGACCGAAAAAAAAGAAATGAGAGAACAGGACAGCAAAGAGACAGACTATGGTGCGAGAGACTGGAAGTGGAATCAGACGGAGGAAGTGAAGATAATGAGGAAGGGAATGGAATGAGGCGCACAGACAGGCAACTTTCATTATACCAAAAAGCCTCTGATGACATAAAGTGACACGTGATGAGATGAGACGAGACGTGCGCTGCCGATGACAATGACGATGAGCACGATGATGATTGAGACGGCGAGGAAGATGAAGAGGATGTTGCAGAATGGGATGCAGAGATGGATGGATGGATGGATGGATGGATGGATGGATGGATGGATGGATGGATGGATGGATGGATGGATGGATGGATGGATGGATGGATGGATGGATGGATGGATTGGAAATCATCTTAAATTGTGCTGACGGTGGCGAGCAGCACCAGCCAGGGAAGCTGACAAAGGGGTCAGTTGTCCTGGGCCCAGGGAAAGCTAGGGCAGAGTTGGGTCCCTATTACTTTATATGCATTGTGTGAGGGGGCCTTGCAGATGGCTTTGTCCCGGGCGAATGTATGTGTATGTGCCCAATATACAGCCCTCACACCTCAGTGGTATGCTCCCCAAATGTGCGTCTCCATGCCTGCCTAGTACAATGCCCATTTCCTTTGTTTATTATGTACGGGTAGCTGTTAATGAATGGATAGACAAACAGAATGACAGGAGAAGCAATCAAAATGGAAATGGAGCTGGGGATGCTTGAAAAGCTCTAGAGAGAGGGGACAGAGATAGACAGGACAGACAGAGAGAGAGGGGGGGGGGAGAAAAAAAGAGAAGCCGAGAAAAGAGATAGGCAGGCAGAGAGGGAGAGAAAGCGTGAGAGAGAGAGAGAGAGAGAGAGAGAGAGAGAGAGAGAGAGAGAGAGAGAGAGAGAGAGAGCCTATGCATGTATAGCAGAATGGATAATGGGTTTTCGTAATCATACCTCCATTCACACCCCTGCCCAGTCAATATGCATCTCCCTTACCAGCCAACAATTTAGCTTGCTGTGGTATTTCAATGTGAGGTAGGTGTGTGTGTGTTTGCGTGCCTCTGTGTGTGTGTGTGTGTGTGTGTGTGTGTGTGTGTGTGTGTGTGTGCCAACAAACCTGGCCTCTTTAGGTATTCTGCTGGGTGTTGGGCTTCCTTATGAATATACGGTAAGAAGAGGTGTGAAAAGTGGCTGCTTATTGCTTAAGAAGTAGAAGAAGGAGGAGAAAGTAAATAAATGGCACCCACTCTCCCTGCACTCTCATCCACAGCTGAAATGTCAATGAGCAAAGGCATCATCTATCTTGACATTTCTCAAGGCGGTGACCAGACCATGTGTCTCATATATATGGCGTTGCTCTGAAAAAAAAGTAGCAGCTAAATGTAATTAAAAGTAACATTTGAAGTTTGAAGTTTCACAAAGGGACAGCATAACATTTAAAACTAATGCAAAATATACAAAATTATAGCCATAAGGCTAATTTCTATCTTTTGTCCCATTTCATGTTTTTGTCCTACAGCTTTGATGCAGAATGATATCTCATGAAAAGTAAAGAAGTAACCTGAGTGAGTCATCATTTAATGAAAGCCACAAGACTTTGCAGCATTTGGGATTTGTTCGCCCCATTTTAGGCTTGTACATTTTTAGCTGACCAATCCCTGCCGTTTGGAGTCTAAACCACAGACGGAGTTTGCTAAACCACAGACGGACCAGGAGAGACGACATGATTTCATCCCTCTTCTGATTGGCACTGTGGTGGTCGGCCTCCTTACTTCCCGGCCCTGGTTCCTTACTGGAGTGGATTTCTCTAGCTGCTGTTGTTCCTGACCTTCAGTAGTTGCTGGAGTGAAATTAAATGGAGTGGAGGCGATCGTGGTGCTGGCAACAGCCTAGCTACAGAAGGAGAGAGCAAGCTCCTCTAAACGTTCTTATAGGACTAGTGGCCTATGGAGGATTAACAAGCGCCTTACGCCCTGCGATGACCTCTGAAATTATGCTCACAACTAATATTGGAACAGCTACGTACCATACTTGGTGTTGTAGGGGGGGGAGGTTTTGTTGTTTTTTGTGTGTTTTTATGACTTTCTTTGATGATTGCGGAGAGAGAGACGGGGAAGGGTCGGCAAATGACCCGGGCCGGAATCGAACCCGGGTCGCTGTCGAAGCAGCCCAGTGCCCTACCATTAGAGCCACAGTAGGGCCAGTGTTGTTGTCTTTATGCAATGGCAGCACTTCTGTGTTTTACTTGCGTTAGTACTGTATGTGTGCTTGAGTGTGTCTTTTGCTTTTACCTATGCTTTTAGTATTGAGAGCATTCTGTCCAGATGTTACCATACCTGTGGCAGGCCCAGTGCACAGCAGAGGCCAATGGTGGCACCAATGTTGTCCCCCATCCACAGGTTGACGGCGTGGATGCAGCCACGAACGTGAATGATCCCGTCCAGAACCTCACGCTGGCACCGCAAATGGCAAACAGAATGACAAGAGGAAAAAACAGACATACAGATGAACAAAAGCAGTCCCAAAAAAGAGCAGCACAGAAGCGTCTAGCCACCGCAGCGCTTGCCACCACAACAGACTTTGAAATTGTTTTTACTCATTGCAGAGATAAGCGGGCATGATGGAACCATTTAATTAATCTATGTGTTTGGCTGGCTTTGGGTCCTGTTTACCAATAAAGAAAGCAGGGAGCTGATATGACAGCCGAGGCAGCAGGAAGTAGGGGAGAGCAGATGGGATGCCGTCAATGCCTCTCTACAACTAATAATTCTCGTCTGCTGCTCCTATCAACATAACCTCAACTACCCTCCATAAATGCACTCTTCACAAAATAAGAGACAGATCGGCTTGCTACCCTCCTTTAAAACTCTTGTTTAAAGAGGACTCCATACTCTTTAAAACGACACACACATCTCATTACAGTCTCATTTAAAGGTACACTGTGCAGGAAATGGTCAAAAAAGGTACTGCAACTATGCTGCTCATTGAAACTGTGTCGCCTATTGCCAAATTTGACCTTTTCATGATAGTTTACTAAGTAATAAACTAGTATTTTCTAGTATGGCCCAAGTACAGTCATTTTTGCAGCTAAAAATGGCTATTTCTGGAAATTCAAAATGGCGGACCATGGAGAAGATCCCCCTTTTCATGTATGAAAAGTGACATTTTTCCAGTCATAATGAATGCTTAGAATTTGATGGTGGTGGTAAATATTCATGAAAAAGGTAACATTAGTGAATGGGTAGCATGAATTCTGGAAATAAACAACTAAAAATCTCACACAGTGTCCCTTTAAAAAAACATTGTACTTGATTATAATGACAACAAAGGCATTCTATGATATTATACACGTATTCTACATGCAGAGCACCATTACAGAATCGTACTATACACCTGCAAACCGGTCAAATGTTGGTGAAATTTCAGTTTGGTTGGAAGGGAAAAAGGCTTACTAGCCCCTTTCACCCATTAGAGAGTGTGTGTTCAGCTAGTAGTATTAACATCTACCAGCCATTTTGGCTGGTGATGAAAAAAGTTAATTTAGTGCCCTGCTATACACACATCTGCTATATACATTATCTCCTGAACTTTACAGACAATAAATACAACAAATATGCAACATTGTTTCTCACACTGTTAATTTCTGCCCAAAGCTTTGGTCTCAGAAGGGGGGGACAATCGCTATTCCGACATAGCGCTATTCCGACATAGCGCTATTCCGACATGGCACTATTCCGACACTTTTTAAGGGTTAGGGTTAGGGTTAGGGTTAAGGTTAGGGATGTCGGAATAGTGGCATGTAGGAATAGCGGCCGACGGTGGAAAACGTGTCGGTATTCCGACAATAGACATTAACGTCGGAATAGCGACATGTCGGAATAGCGCCACGTAACCCTCAGAAGGGGTAAAAATCACTGGCACTTCAACAACCTGATACACTCACCTGCTCTTTCAAAGTCTTGTAGCCACAGAGTGTGTTGACAACCTCTCCCGCCTGGTTTGCACAAAAAGAAGAAAGGAAAAAAAAGAAAGAAAGGAGGTCCATCAGTGTAAGCATGCATGAACTGAAAAGGTGAGAGCAGCAGAGACGCAGGCGCCATGCTGTGCCAGACATGTGAAGGCAGGCAAAGCACCTTGGGAAGGCTTTGTGTGCCCATCCTGACGCGCGTCTGTCTGGCGAAATGGCTAATGAAATGGCTTCATTCCTTCGTGCTCCATGTGGACAAACACAACACAACAAAATGGCCGCCGCATTGATGCCAAATGGCTCCGTGTGTGGCTCTTAAGTGCTGTGGTCAATGAGCAGTCACTCAGTCTGCGTCCCTTCAGTGTTCTCTACCTCCAGCTGAGCCATTGGGCCAGATGCGGCTTCAGAACTTCGTTGGCTATGGCGGCTATTGCTGCAGGCGGCTCATTTCGCTGGGATTAATTTCAAAGGCCCGTCATCATAATGACTCGCTAGGCCACAGCCTCGTCCTCAGCCGCTGTGTCAAACTTCAGCAGCTGTGCGTCTGACTGACTGACCAACACAGACGGGATCTGGGGGCTGCTGATGTGTGATTATAATGGATATCATGGAATATCAAACACAACGATCACAGGGGACTCTGAGCTCCGCCATGCGTTTCAGGAACGCAGCTCTCCAATAACGGTTGATTTACTTGATCCTTTGATATGAAGAAAGTCTGAGTGACACACACATTTCTAATCCCTGACTCCTGAATTTCAATAAGGCAACACTGTTTAGCATAGAAAGATTCCTAAACAACGGTTGTAGATGTACTACTTGAGACATGTACATTGTTATTTGATGGCCAAAGCCCTACTAAGTACCCTGATGCACTCATCCGGTGAGTAAATTGACCATACGTATCTTTACATAACTAGACACTAATACAAAGGACTCAGGAAATCAATTCCTAGTTGCAAAAAAAACCCCTAATAAAGCAGCACGGTACAGCTCTTTAATTAAAATACCATCGAGATTGAACACAATTTGCAGACAAATGGCTGATTAAATTGCAGCTGGGGAGCGATTTGAGGCCACAACACAATCAAGGTGCTAATGCAATTTATTATCAGGACGGCAATCGTCTACGGTCAAGGCACGGCAGCACACGAGCAATGACATAGATTAGCCCATACATGAAACTCACGACATGATTCATGAGACTTTACAATAAGGGAATGTATTCCAATAATAACCTACAGCCTACTGTATGCATCTTCAGATGTACTGTATACTATGTGTGTACTGCATAAACCAATAAGCTACGGTTTAGTCATTCTCTCTGAGCATGCGACTAGCCTCCCAATGCATTAGCGGACCATTACCGAGAGATAAAATCATTAGCCCCATATGATCCTATGATGAGAGGCACTTAGACTCCAGCATGGGGTCTCCCTATCTTTCTCTCTCTCTCTCTCTGTATGTCTCTATATACCTATTTCTTTTTTCACTTGCCCAGTCTCTTTCTCCCTTTCTTTCTGCCTGTCTCGTTTGGTCCATCTCTCTGTCGCGTTCTCTGCACTTCCCTGTGTCACTCTCTGTCCCTTTCTCTGTCTTTTCCTGTTCCCCTCCATCTCTTTTTTTCCCTCTTTCACGCGCTTAGTCACTCTTTCTCGGCCTCTGTATCTGTCCATGAGAGCAAAGGCTAATCCAATCCACAGCCATATTAGAGCACTCCACTATTTGCCGTGGAGCAGGATCATGCCCCAGACATTCCACTCCAGAGGCTGCACCAAAACGCCAAGTGGAGGAGGGCCATCAATGCAGCATTTGCCGACCTCCCGTCCCGATCTGGTGGAGCAGATGGGAACATCCTTGAAGAGGAGAGAGGGAGACCGAGAGAAGCTGAGGCAGAGACGGTTGATAAGGAAGAGAAGGTTCACAAGGAGTTTCTTCCAGAATTAATTTGACATCAGGTTCTACGCCGCCATGCCAGACTGTATATAGCCATGCCCCCATCAGGAGACTAGCGTTGGTTCAGATTAAATGGAGTTCAATGGGGAAAATTTTAAAAGTCACGACCATTTAAAAGACCAGAGTTGATGCCACTTTGTTGCATTGGCGATGCGTTCAGCACTAAATTGGTTACCATGTTTAGACTCTGACTGAGACAGGCCGGCAGGCAGTGCTCACCTTGTGACCAACACAGCACGTGTAGGGGACCCCACATGCCAGGGGACCCGTCCCGTTGCAGAAGTGGTACTGGTTGACGGCCCAGTCCTTGTACTCGTCTCCCCCGCAGCAGGAGAACTGGATAGTAGAATAGAATAGAATAGAATAGAATAGAATAGAATAGAAAAAGGGTAAGGTTAGGAGGGAATTTTACATCCTTCAGCTGGCAGGTGCCTCACAATAGGACAGTGTCAGTGCAAAGGAGGAACATGAGCAAACTACAGTTTAATTGTTTCCTTTTTCATTTGGTGCTAACAGGTTCACAAATCAAGCTAATTATGCTGCATGGAGTCTGGTCTGGAAATCCTCACACATAGAGTAACAGGGTGTTTTCAGAGGTGGGGATCTGTGGGTGTTTAACAAATCCATCTAGCATAATACCAGATAGAGCTACAACCATTAAAAGCACTTCCTTCAACTACAAGATTGAGCTACAACCACTCCGATCACTGGCTTCAATGGTGTATGCATAGCATTCCTTTTGCATCAGTGCCCGGTTTTTCAGAGAATGAGTACGAAGAAGTGAGAATAGGCAATAACTGGCAATAAGCATTAGTCTTGAACACAGAAATTCGACAGACATCAATTGGGTGTTATGAGCAGGCCCAAGCTAGAAAAGAGCTGAAATTAAAATAACCATGCAGCCAGTGGCATGGCAGAGGTGCGAATTGCCCGAAATTCAAATAAGTCTGAAATTAATATCCCTTTTGAGATAGGTGGAACCACCTGTTCTGAGAACGTTATGCTAAATTATCCCGGGTATTCCCGTGAAAATATCATTATGCTGTATGCTGATAACATTCTGCAGCATCCCTTCAAGAGCGCATTTCTAAAAGCAGAACCACCTCACTTCACCCGTTTGCTTAGCCTGAGAGATCTCTGTGCAATGTCACCTCAGAGCTGCTGTTTCTACCAATGAAGAGATATTTGAGGAAAATTGCCTTTGAGCGGGCAAATTGAGCAAATTGAACACTTTGTTAAAAGCTCCATTTCATTCACACGCTGCAATAGCAAACCCAATCTCCACGTAGCTGAATGCTGCACGAAAATTACCCATTTCTCTGTCTTACATCACGCCTGATAGTTACATCACGACTGATAGTTACAAACGCCGTCCTTGGCCTGAGTTTCTTGCTTACATGTACTGATGTGAAGCGTCTTTGAGTGTTTAAGAAAAGCGCAATAAAAAAAAACGTATTACACATATTAATACAGACGTATTAAAAATTGTATTACACACTGTGATACACAGCATGCCACATCGGTACCAATGTCCTTGGCCCCGTGTCACTCACTGCATGCATTCATCAAACAATTATTATATACACTCGATTCCACCACTTCACTGCCGTCACCTTTCGCTGCACATAGTCCAGGATGTTCTTAAAGTCCAGGTCGTCGTAGTAGTGCTTTATCCCTTCACGAATGGTCTTGTGAAACAGGGAAGATGTCTGTGAAAGAGAGAGAGTACAAAAAGAGAGGGCAGAGATGCTGAGAACAGGGATGAGGTTATTCTTGAAATAAATGGTGTGCTTATAAAAACGGGTGCCGCTGCAATATGTGAGAATATAGCCGTGAGTGGGTATTATCACCTTCTTCTCAAAGATGAGCGCAATGATGAGACCCAACGCCTGCAGGGCCAGAAGAGCACACAGCACACAGAGGAACTGCAGAGAGGCCAGAGAGAGAGAGAGAGAGAGAGAGACAGGGAGAGGGAGGGAGAGAGAGAGAGAGAGAGAGAGAGAGAGAGAGAGAGAGAGAGAGAGAGAGAGAGAGAGAGAGAGAGAGAGAGAGAGAGAGAGAGAGAGAGGAGAGAGAGAGAGAGAGAGAGGGAGAGAGAGAGAGAGAGAGAGAGAGAGAGGAGAGAGAGAGAGGAGAGAGGAGAGGAGGAGAGAGAGAGAGAGAGAGAGAGAGAGAGAGAGAGAGAGAGAGAGAGAGAGAGAGAGAGAGAGAGAGAGAGAGAGAGAAAGCAAAAGAGAAAGAGGAAGAAAAAGAGAAAAAGGGGAATGGGAATGGAGCAGAAGAAAGAAAAGTGAAAGAGAGATGGTGAGAGATATATGTACGTACTTACAGAAAACAGAATCTTAACACACCGCCATTATCAAGATAACCAATACCACATAGTAATGACCCACACATTTATTTATCTGGAGAAAGAGCCATCTATCGAGAACACAGACTAAAAAACCTTGCAACCATACACTAACCAAATTACCCCTGAGTGAGTAGACTCGTATCCCCGCCCCTGCCCCTCTACTTTCCCTCCAATCCAACCATTGCCTCTGGACCATGTTTCTGATATTTTGCCTCCTGCACGCACGCACACACACGCACGCACGCACACACACACACAGGCACGCACGCACACACACGCACGCACGCACACACACACACAGATACAGACACAGACACACAGACACAGACACAGGGGAGGAGAAAAGAGAGCGAGGGGAAAAAAGAGCGACACAACCCAACCATTACGGGTGGCGTAATAGCGGCCATTACTCACTCACCATGTGCAGGAGGGTCTTGTTGTCCCGCAGCGAGCCCACCATGCCCACCAGGGACACGGTGAACATGACCAGGCCCAGCAGGATCAGCACCACGGCCGGGGCCAGGAACACGCCCTCCAGGGTGCGGTTCCTCTGCCGCTCCACCTCCGCGTACAGCCCCACGCACAGCACGCACAGCCCCACCAGCTGATGGATGGAGGAGGTGGGTATAGTAGTTAAAGAGAGAAAAACACGCACAGGACCAGCAAAAATACCATGAAAAACTGAAAGAAAAGTCTGCGACACCAAGCTCCCGTTGCTCTTTTTTAAATGTGACGTAAAAAAAGAGCAACGGGACCTTTGTGTCGCGGACTTTTCTTTCAGTTTTTCAAGGTGGGTACATTATCAGAAGGAGAGGGTTGGGGTTGGGGATGGGGATGGGGAGATGGGGGGGGAGAAGAGGGGAGAGAGGGAAGAGTGGGGTTGTTAGATGGCATGCACACACATCCTGCAGTGTTTCCTATACAGTACATAAACCATTCTATGGTGCAGCACCACACAATAGAAACCGAGCACCACAAATTGAACAATAGCTGCGTATGCATGTCAATGGGAGTATGTATAATGCTTGGACTGGTCCAATGTTCTTTGCTTGTTGCACCACACCATGCTACTTGGTCTATGGGAAACACTGTCCTGGCATGCACAAGTCAAGACAACCGACTTGTAGTTCTGCAAGACCAAGGACATATAAATACTAGTATAAGGGGACAAGTGACTTTCAACCAGGGTTTGCTCTCTCTGTCTGTCACTCTGTCTCTGTCCCTCTCTCTCTCTTCAAATCGGTGGTTAGATGGTGGGAAGGAGTTGGCAGAGGGTGGGGGGAGAGGGGTGGGAATGGTGAGGAGATGAGTCAGAGAGAGGAGAGAGATGGAGGTGGTGGTAAGAAGGCTTCATAGATGAGCTGAGTTTGGAAGTGGGTTGTGGGTTGGAGGTGGTGATGAGATGGAGAGGCAGAGGAGAGAGGGGAGGAGACACAGGGAGTGGTTGGACGGTTAGATGGGCCGTGGATGAGGCGGAGTCAGTGGGGTGAGGCTTGGAGTGGGTTGGGGAAGGAGTCGGGGGGCCCCTGGGGGGCCACAAGGGGTTGCTGGGTGGCCACGGCAGATTGGCAGGAAAAGTGGCATAACAAAATACATAATTAAATTGAATAAACTGAATAGCTAACATAACACAAAATAAACCGAAAGCAATATTCCAAGGAGCAAGGTGGCAAGGAGATGATGAGAGTAGAGGAGAGTGAGGAGAGACAGGAGAGGAGAGACAGGAGAGACAGGAGAGGAGAGACAGGAGAGGAGAGGAGAGACAGGAGAGGAGAGGAGAGACAGGAGAGGAGAGACAGGAGAGGAGAGACAGGAGAGGAGAGGAGAGGAGAGACAGGAGAGGAGAGACAGGAGAGGAGAGACAGGAGAGACAGGAGAGGAGAGGAGAGACAGGAGAGGATAGGAGAGACAGGAGAGGAGAGACAGGAGAGTAGAGACAGGAGAGGAGAGACAGGAGAGGAGAGACAGGAGAGGAGAGAGAGGAGAGGAGAGGAGAGGAGAGGAGAGGAGAGGAGAGGAGAGACAGGAGAGGAGAGACAGGAGAGGAGAGGAGAGACAGGAGAGGAGAGGAGAGACAGGAGAGGAGAGACAGGAGAGGAGAGGAGAGACAGGAGAGGAGAGGAGAGGAGAGAGAGGAGAGACAGGAGAGGAGAGACGGAGAGGAGAGGAGAGACAGGACAGGAGAGGAGAGGAGAGACGAGACAGGAGAGGAGAGACAGGAGAGGAGAGGAGAGACAGGAGAGGTTACAGTAGATGGTTCTTTGGATGAGTCTCCTTAAGAGGGTACATGACATGACAGGCTGCAGTACAGTAAGTTGATTGGCAAGGGGCCATGTGTTCATGCATTATTTACACACACCTGTGCTCAACACGCCAGCCAATCTACTGTACGTTTGAACATCTACTGTTGACACTACTGGCACATATAGATAGAAACAACATATGGGCATCACTGCATCATACATGTGTACATCATTGATAGCCTGTATGCTGCAGTCAAGTTTGGGAACCTCTGGCTTGGGGTACTAGTGAGGACTTGGAAAAAAAGGCAGAGGAAAGAGGAAAGGAACGAGAGGGGTGGGTGGTTAGATGGTATCGTGGAGGAGGTGAAGTGGGGTGAGGAGGATGTGTTGAGGTGTGTGTGTGTGTGTGTGGGGGGGGGTGGTTGAGGAGATAAGAGGCAGGGGAGAAAATAGAGGCCAGAGGGGTGGATAGATTGTACTGTGGTTGAGGTAGGTAAGGTGTGAATGAGACAACATGGGGTATCAAGGAGATGCACAGGCAAGAGGCTACAGAGAGGAGAGAGGACACAGGGGAGGTTAGCTTGTACCATGGTGGAGGAATTGGGGTGAAGTGGGGGAGTTGGTGTGTGCAGTAAGGAGCGATGGAAAGGCAGTGGAGAGAGGAGAGAGGAGACAGATGAGAGAGAGGGTAGGTAAGACAGGACCGTAGATGGGGCGGAGTGGTGGGTGGGGATGGGGGGAGATAGGGAGGGAGGGAGAGAGGAAGGGAGAGGACAGGATTACATTTGGAAGCGAGTTGTGGTATGGCGAAGATGGAAAGGTTGAGGAGAGAGGAGAGAGAGGAGAGAGAGAGGTGTGGTTAGTTACAGTTTGTAAATGGTACCTTGGATGAGGTGGGGTGGGTGTTAGGATGGGTTGAGATGGGGAGGTAGAAGGGATGACAAAGAGAGGGCAGGATAGATGGTACCATGAGTTGGGGTAGCAAGACAGTACCATGGGTTAGGGGTAGGTATTGGCAAAGGCAAAATGCAGCGATTCGATTCTATCATGATGCATTGCGATTCATGTACTACTGCGATGCATTGCGATATTTACTTCAGTAAATGTGTAAAAACACAGCTTATTTGTCAGTTGCTTTGTAGCATTCATAAGTCAATTCATTTTATTTAAGCATATTAGCATATGAGAGAGAGCTTCCATCACAATAGAAATACCTACTCTCTACTGAACAAAATGAACCACTGGCATATAATTTTATAATTGCTCAATGATCAATCGTCATGAATTGATGCAGTATATTGTGAAAATAAGTATTGCGATACTTTCTCATGAACTGATGCAGTACATTGTGATAATAAGTATCGCTATGCACTGTCATGATGGGGTTTTTTTGCATTACCTTGAGTTGGGGTAGCGAAGATATTGAAATGTAGAGGACAGCAGAGAGGAGAGTGAGAGATGGAAGGCGATGAGTGAGTGAGTGAGTGAGTGAGTGAGTGAGTGAGTGAGTGAGTGAGTGAGTGAGTGAGTGAGTGAGTGAGTGAGTGAGTGAGTGAGTGAGTGAGTGAGTGAGTGAGTGAGTGAGTGAGTGAGAGTGAGAGTGAGTGAGTGAGTGAGTGAGTGAGTGAGTGAGTGAGTGAGTGAGTGAGTGAGTGAGTGAGTGAGTGAGTGAGTGAGTGAGTGAGTGAGTGAGTGAGTGAGTGAGAGAGAGAGAGAGAGAGAGAGAGAGAAGGAAATGAAGAGTGGCTGTTGAGCGTGGTTGAGGTTGGGAGTGGGTTGGGGTGGCAAGGAGATGATGAGAATAGAGGAGAGCGAGGAGAGCGAGGAGAGTAGAGGAGAGGAGAGGAGAGGAGAGGAGAGGAGAGACAGGAGAGGAGAGACAGGAGAGGAGAGACAGGAGAGGAGAGACAGGAGAGTAGAGGAGAGGAGAGACAGGAGAGGAGAGGAGAGGAGGAGAGACAGGAGAGGAGAGGAGGAGAGACAGGAGAGGAGAGACAGGAGAGAGAGACAGGAGAGACAGGAGAGACAGTAGAGGAGAGACAGGAGTGGAGAGGAGAGGAGAGGAGAGGAGAGGAGAGGAGAGGAGAGGCAGGAGAGGAGAGACAGGATAGGAGAGGCAGGAGAGACAGGACAGGAGAGGAGAGACAGGAGAGGTTACAGTAGATGGTTCTTTGGATGAGTCTCCTTAAGAGGGTACATGACATGACAGGCTGCAGTACAGTAAGTTGATTGGCAAGGGGCCATGTGTTCATGCATTATTTACACACACCTGTGCTCAACACGCCAGGCAATCTACTGTACGTTTGAACATCTACTGTTGACACTACTGGCACATATACAGTGAGTCCAATATGTATTTGATCCCTTGCTGATTTTGCCGGTTTGCCCACTAATAAAGACATGATCAGTCTATAAATGTATGATAATATGTATTCAAACATGGAGAGACAGAATATAAAAAATAAATTCCAGAAAAGAACTTAAAATAATATATTTTAATTTATTTGTATTTAATTTAGGCAAATAAGTATTTTACCCCTCTAGCTAAAGAGGATAAAGTGCTTTGTGGCAAAGCCCTAGTTGTCTAGCACTGAGGTCAGATGCTTTCTTTAGTTGATGACAATGTTTGTGCATATAGTAGAAAAGATTTTTGCCCATTTTTCTTTGCACATTATCTCTAAAACATTAATAGTTTGTGGCTGTAGCTTGGCAAATGGGAGGTTCAGTTCTCTCCATAGAATTACTATATGGTTCATATTTGGAGACTGTCTAGGCCACCTCACGACTTTAATATGCTTCTTATTGAGCCACTCCTTCGTTGCTTTGACTGTATGTTGTGTATTATTGTCATGTTGGGAGATCTAAAAATGGCCCACCCTTCAGTGTAGTGGTGGAGGGAAGGACGTTTGCACTCAGGATTGCACATTACATGTCTCCCTCCATCCATTCGTTGACGATATGAAGTTGTCCTGTGCCTTGGCCAGACAAACACCCTCAAACCATAATGATACCACTTTCATGCATGATGGTGAGGAGGGTGTTCTTGGGATCATAGACAGCAGTACTCTTTCTCAAAACACATTGAATTGTGATAATGCCAAACAGCTTGATTTTGGTTTCATCTGACTACAGCACCTCCTTATCATATCCTAAACCAGTCTGATGTCCATTGGCAAACCTCAAGTGGGACTGCACAGGTTCCTTCTGAAGTAGAGGTACCATGTGTGCACTACAGGATTTTAAACCTCTGTGGCATTAAGTGCTACCAGTAGTTTTCTCAGTGATTTTGGTCCCAGTAGCTTTGATATCATTGCCTAGTTCATCCCGTACAGGTCTAGGGTGATTTCTTTCTGTTCTCATGATTATCAAATCCCTACAAAAGGTCAAATCTCGCATAGAACCCCAGACAGGCTGATGGATAGTCATTTTGTATTCCTCACATTTTGGAAGAAATGCATCAACAGCTGGGTAATTAATACTCAGTCTCTTTCTTGTGGATTTGCAGCCCATTTAATTTTTGTTCAGGTCTAAAATCGTGTCCCTGATATCATTTGACCACTCTTTGGTCTTTCCCATGCTGCTGAGGTTGGAGTGTGACTGATTCACTCCTACTATGGACTGATTCTGCTGATTCAATGTGTCTTTTATGCATGTTAGTATGTACAGGTGTCTTTAATTCAGATGACAAGTTGATCGGAAGTGCCCATCTGGTCTGTGGGCCCGGAACTGTAATCAGTTGGCAGGGGATCAAATACTTATTTTGCTCGATGGAATGGAAATAAATTAATATATATTCTCTTCAGTTAATTTCTGGATTTTCTTTTTGATATTCTGTCTCTCCATATTAGAATACATATTATCATAACATTTATTCACTGATGATGTCTTTGTTAGTAGGCAAACCAACAAAATCAGTAAGGGATCAAATACATATTGGACTCACTGTAGATAGAAACAACATATGGGCATCACTGCATCATACATGTGTACATCATTGATAGCCTGTATGCTGCAGTGGGGTGGTTACATCATTGGGACAGCTATGAGTTGGAAGTGACTTCAAAAGAGCCAGAGACCTCCTTTTGAGAGTGAGTTTGACATGAGGGGCTGGGGGCACAATGTAATCTAATGTGGCTTGTCATCATGTTGTGACAGTCCCATCCAGGGCAATGCTAATTGATTTACCATGGTGGGCTTCACTGTCTTGACTCTGATGGATCTCTACAGCTCATTCCGTCAAAAAATGCACATTTTCTACCCCATCGACTGACAACCGTTTGCAGTCTTTTTTTAATCAGTGTGCTGCAGTACAATCGCACGAATGATGGTTATACACATCGAGATTGACTTACAGCCATTATAAACCGACCACGACACCAGTCTATCGAAGATTTTAGCTAACCGTTACCGATGGTTACGAGTTGCCATAAAACTGTTTCTTGTCTTTCTTTTTTCATGTCTACCCTTCACATTGTGCCTCTTCTTGGGCTCATCCCTCTAACACAGGTGGGTCGACAAGAGGAAAACACGACAGGCGTGTTGTTGCTTGGCACATTCTGAAAAATGAAAATCTCAGCTGGCGCTGCTTTGGTGAAAGGGCCGTATAGCCCCACAGCGCGTTGCAAATCACTGTTGTCCCAGGGGGCCCAGGGGAGCCATTTGCAGAACCGTAAACAGCTGGTGGCCACCTGTAAAGCCAGGGACATAAAGCTGTGTCGTGCGCCCCCACCACTACCTGCATATCGATTCTGAATTTATGGGGAAGGGCCATTTCCCTAAACGTCCACGCTCTCGCTCTGTTTTTCACCCTCTCTGTGTCTCTCTTTCACGCTTTCTTTCTTTCCCTCTGTCTCTCGCCCTCATGCCTGCATCTCTTTGAGTGAAATGAGCAAGCGGGAAGCAATAAAAGAGCCGCTTTGCCACTTTGCTGCATCAGAGTCGGGTGGGCTATTGTTGCGCATAGAGAGGCCACTAAATCACCAAGAGGTAGAGAGAGGGAGAGAGAGAGAGAGAGAGAGAGAGAGAGAGAGAGAGAGAGAGAGAGAGAGAGAGATTTAAAAGAACAAGTGAGTAAATTACACTGAATGTCAGAGGTGTCTGGCTCTAATATATGACACAGGACAGTAATAACAACATAACAACAACAACACAGGAAAAGAACCAAGCATGAACCAACGGCAAAGTTATTACAATACAGCCCCTGGGGTGAGTTTCTCAAAAGGGAAGTTGTTAGCCTGTTAGCAACTTCGGTAGTTGCCAATGGGAAAATGCATTGAAAGCAACGAAGTAGCTAATGTAGTAAGCAACTTTGGTTTCGAGAAATTCACCCCAGGTCGCCTAAAAAAATGACTTATCACATCTGTTGGAAGTTACTCACAGGACAAATGAAATCTACACTGGAAAACACAGCAACCTCGATTTTTTTTAAAATAGTTCTGATCACTCACAAACGCTTCATGAGAACTACAACAAAATGTTGGTGACTAAAATTAAAAATTAAAGCCAGCTCAGTAAAATCTGTAAATGACATGAATAAGTAGAGCAGCACTTTGGCTAAACCTGATATATTGAGGCAGAGAAATGACATACAAAACAACAGATGTGGTAAAAGAAAAAAAAAGTACCAATTACAAGGCACAATCCTAATAATTAAAACCAATTCGGATATACTGTATATCTGGACATTGTGCTAATAACACTTCAACACTTCAAATTACCTAGTTTGCACTAGCTTTGAACCTAAAGTTCTAGTCCTAAGTGCCACAGGGGTGAAAGTATCTCAGTTAAATCTCTGCGGGTTGGACGAGTAGGCTACTGTGGAAAAGTCTGGAGGGAGAAATGCTTAGGCCACAAGATTTTTGACAGTCCTATTAGTGCCCAATATGGTATGTTTAACGCAACCTTTCACTTGAGTTGGATAAATGTAGATCTTTAAAAGGCAAGTTAAACCGTATTTGAAGACATGCCGGGCAAAAGTTTCTTTTTTATTTCTTATTTCACTGCTGTTGTAAAATAGCCAAAACTATTTGGAGTTCCATGTCTGTCAGCGCAGGCAAGCCTGATGTAGGAGTTTGAAGAGTTTTCTGAGGCAGCTATTGCAATATTTAAAGTAATACCATTGGTATTAACCTATAGGACCAAAAATATCAAGCAGCGCCCATGGACCAGTAATACACTCAATGCGGATGGGATGTCTGAGATAAGGCAATAGGTTTGCTTGATGCAGGCACGTGCACTCCAATACGGCAGGGGAGGCTGTGCCTCACCTGTCTCTTCTAGACTTCATGAGAATGATGAGATGCAGTAAATGTGAATAATAGTAACAATAATAACTACTGTTTTCGAGCATATTTACCATAACTACCATTTGTGCAGTATTTAAACAGTTTCAATCATTTTCAATTATTTTTGTGGCCAAAACCGCACTATTTTCCCACCTCCTGCTCCGAATACACTGAATTTGGGGCAACTCCCGAGTTGGCCTCACCGCAGATTGCGCAATCCCTCAGTAACAAGCTTCAGCGCATGCGCCATTTTGCTCGTTCTGTGTATGCAATTCGTAATATTGTATTAAACGTTTTTATACACTTAACAGAAATATGTATGGTGTGCCCACATTTTCCTGATATTTGTTTTCACTATTTTCTACGTGTGATTATCATTTCTTTACTCTGAGCGCTTTGGCATAACCCCATTGAAAAATAGAGTAGTGCGGCGAGCAACACATTGGCCTCACCCTCATTCTGCCGTTGAGTCTAGCCAGAGAGAGTTTAGATTGGTCTAGCTTTGTCAGTGACGTCATAGCGCCACTATATGAAGTTCAATACAGTCAGTCATTAGTGTTGGCTAGCTTGTTCACGTTGACTGCTACCATCGAAGTGGATTTCATAACGAAACTAAGATCATTCTCAAAGTTGGATTTCCAAGGGAAACAAGACGTGATAAAGAATGGACGACCGACACCAGAGCTGAGGAAATTGTTTCAGGAGATTGGACAGAATATTATTTGATTATTTCAGTGAGTGGTACAACCGAAAAGACTGGCTATGTGGAGAGGGGGGCAACAAGCAAAACAACGTTAGCAGTTTGCTAGCTGGGTTGGATATGTCAAACCGTGAGAATATTATTGCGAGAAGCCCTGTAATCAAGACAGCATTTCAAGGTAAGGAAATTTGATTATTACATTTGCCCGCCGTGGCGTTGACTTGGGTCTAAGTTTTATTTGATTTTGTCAAGATGAAGGAAGAGTTGTTTGAAAAATAGTTCGGTTGCATTGGTTTTACAGTAGCTATGTTTCACATATGCATTTCAGGCGTAATCTTAACCTGCAACTAGTGAGAATGTTTTGAATGACATAGCAATGGCTACATGTCTCAAAGAATAATTCATCACGAGTGATGTTGGCAACAGAACGAACTAGGGGTTGTGGGTTCCTGGATTTTGGTTTGGTTTGCAGCTGTGTGTTCACTTTGCCAGTCCCAGTATGCCCAAGTGATAACGTTGCTTGCTATCCTAACGAGGCAGTTTAAAATGATAATAATCAAACGCTGTATAATACACGCTTTGAGGTTCGGCTCGTCTGACATTCTTTGAAATGTCCATCCTCGAGATGAACGACTGTGGAAATATTCAGCGTCATTGTCTATTGTTTAGCCTATAGTATTTAGGTTGAGTTTGGGTCCGCAGTGGTATGATGTGGATGAGTGGGATAGTTGACGGTTCTCAGGAGGAGTGTCCTCAAATGACGCACCATGTCGTGCCTATTTTCTGTCTACTCTAGTCTTTTCTACCGGAGGTGGTAGCTGTCCATGATCACGGCCACGTCTGGCTTCATTATCTATTTCACAGGCTACCAGAAGGATCATCCCGGTGGGGTGATATTCTGCTGTTGAATGCATAATGTGAATTGTTGCTGTGTAAGCGGTAGCCTATTACAACGCAAGCATCGGATCTGTAGGCCTATTTTCGAGTGGTGGAGTGAAAGGAACGCTGATAAGCAGACCTCAAAATTCACCATAAGAGCATTTTTGTCCAAAATGCTCGTGTGGCTTGGGGTTATCAGCGTCCCCTCTTTCAAAGACCAGAAAACACTGAGAATGGCCTTGTATCTTGACGGCCTATAAAAATACAGTATAATCCTGGACACATATCGCGTCTGATCTGTATGTGGTGTCCACCTTTCTAACAGACATATTGGTGTAGGGAGGAGGAGTAGGCCTAGCAGGCCTAGTAGCGCAGCCTGTGCAGTAGGTAGCCTAGGTAGAACTAAACGTGACTCTGCCGCCAGTTATATGGTGAACTTGACTCAAACTTGTTAAATGGCACTGTCCCACCGTTGTTTACCCACGCCCCCTGCGCCAACGCCGAGTCTGGACCACTGAATCCTGTGTGTGTGTGTGTGTGTGTGTGTGTGTGTGTGTGTGTGTGTGTGTGTGTGTGTGTGTGTGTGTGTGTGAGTGAGAGAGAGATATCTCTAATGGCATTTTCTCTAAATGCAGTATGTTTTAATATGTAGGCCTACCTTATGTTCAGAAAGCGACATATGAAACTTATAGGTATTTGGCAAATATTGATAAGTCACTGCCTCACCAGCCATAAAGCTGACCGCACGTTACTGGCTTGATGTGATATGCACTAANAAAAATAATTGCATGGAAACTCACATGGAAAATTACATTAGGCCTAACCTTGCAGCCAAAAGCTTTAGGCCTACTGAGTCCAACCCCGACAGACAGTTGGTTGGGTATGCCGAATAGCAGTTTGATGACTTTGCATTTCTTTTATTGCATGGCTACATCTCCACCCTGGAGAGTCGATGATTGAATTCTGGTGGACGGAGCTGTACCATCTGTCAAAAAGGTTCTCCGCTTCACAGAACTTCACAATCTCTTTAGGCCTAACTTACTTAAAAAATGTCAGAGGGACTCATTAGTTCCTGAATTTCTATTAACTGTAAGTGACTGCCGGCTGAGAATTGAGACATGAAACGCACGTTTATCCTATAAAAACCCTTCCCGAAGGCTGTCGTCCACTTCGGCCAATAACGCATCCTGTCTCTTTAAATCTCCGCGTGCGCGCTTCCTTGCTTCCACGCCCTGTCTGATTCAAGTTGACATGTCAAAACAAAGAGCCAGTGTTTGCAATGACAGTTTACTCTAAAACGGAGCCTTAATAAGAGCGCTTCAAACAATATTACACATTTAATATGAACAATTATATCACACAAACGGGCAGAGGGGTTTAGATTACTCCACCGTACGCTAATTTCATTTTGAAACATAAAATAGCTTCCTGTCATTGACCCTGGCAAACAACAATGAATTACTTATTAGGAACAATTCTCCATATAACCCACTGATATTACAGCAATGTACGCTGGAAGCAGTACTATCGGCATAGGCTACTGTGCAGTTTATGAATTTAGGGGAGAATGGATAAGGGGACTGGGTTCTGATGAATGGCAACGACGAACAAACTATTTGGTGTTTGTGGCACCGCGCGTGCGGCTGCTGCTGCTGCTGCTAAATAAACTGTCTGGGCTAACATCAGCCAATTTGTTTAAACAAAAACCACACTGTGATACTTACCGAAAAGAGCATAGAGTACACGTTAAGTGTAAACTTGACGAAGTAATAGTAGCGGATGTTGTCTTTCCATTTTGTGTAATAATCAGGCATGACTGAACAGCAGCTATTCTATTCTACCCTCTCCACAAATGGTTCCATTCATGCTAGTTCTGACATAAAGTTCACTGCTTCCCTAGGTCAAAAGACAGCTGAATTAGTATCTTTCATTTCCAATTAAACGAATTCGAAAGCGATTCTGCCGGTGGACACAAAACACACCCTAATAGTCCAATGAAATATTCAAATTGTTCTACCGTCGTAAACAAAACAACTTCCGTACCGCCGCTGTGTCCATGCCTTTACAGGACAGCTCTTAAAGGGCCAGCAGCTGTATCGGCTGCACTCATCTGGGCACTGTGAGACATGCCACTGATGACGTTATCCAGGTTTAATCAAGTAGAGCCAAAGCCACTTTAAATAATCCAACCCTGTAAATCTACCGCCATGCGTTTACCGGCGAAATAAACAGTAAAAGACGCTGTGTACATGCTGTAACCTCCCCTTAACTGGGTCAGCATCTTGCTTAGCTGCTTCTGACAATTTCATTGGCCTGGGCTGTACAACAGACACTTACAGGCAACCACACGTCGTCTATGGACAGTCCTGCGCCAGTGACACTTACATGTTATTGCATCATCTCTCTGTCCTTATTTAGACCTAAGCAACAGGCCGTGTTGAGATTGGACGCAACAAACAAGATCTGTTTTCATAATATCCTAGGAAGGGAGGCTATTAGTCATGAGGCTGGATAGGAATAGGCCTACTGGAAGAAAATGGTAATTGCAGGACAGGTCCCTATTTCATTGTGGGGGGAAAAATGCAATATATTATTATTATTATTATTATTATTACTATTATTATTATTATTATTATTATTATTATTATCATAAGGTCTATTATTATAAAGTGTCTTAAAGTGTCTTATTTTTCATGTAAGCCGTTGTCTTGCTTTGAGACAAGTTAAAAGAGGGAGCATATCACTAAGCTAGTGAAAGTCAATGGATCCGTGTAGCATACTACATGCTACACGGATCCATTGACTTTCACTAGCTTAGCGACATACTCCGTCTTTTAACTTGTCTTAAAGGGACAGTTTGGTCAATTTCAACATGCAGTTGTATTGCTCACGCTACTCTTGACTTGTCAGTACCTGGTGATGCTACATTTTTCGGCTCAGCCCTTTCCGAGTTATGAGCAATTCTAATGGGGGCAGCGTTTGTTTACATTTTTAAAAAATGAAACATAGGCCAACTCCAAATATTTTCCCAAAAGGTACTGCTGTTTGCTAGTTGTCTGCTGATGTTTTATAACCTTTTGGATGTTTTTGGGAATAAATAAAAATGTTTTTTTGAAATGTAAACAAAGAGCTGCCCCCATTACAATGACCAGGATCTCGGAAACGGCTGAAGAAGAAGAAAAAAAAATCTCAGGCACTGACAAGTCCAGGGTAGTGTGAGCATTACAACTGCATGTTGAAATTGACCAAACTGTCCCTTTAAAGCAAGACAACACTTCACATGAAAAATAAGACACTTTACCACCTATATAAACTCCAGCCAACGATTTTAACTGTATTAAGCCCCAAAATAGTGGCATACCCCTAGGTAGCCTAGAAAAAGCAAAACTCGGACCCTGTTTCGACACCCCAGGTCATAGTCTCATGCAGACCCAGAGGCACCAAAAGAAAACACGTGTGGGCTACATGTACATCAGAGAAAGACCACAAGAATGTCTGCTATGCAGCACTGAAGTGCTGGTGATTTGTTCAGAGTAATGTGGCCTTTAACCCTCTTGGCCTCTCCCTTATTCGAGTTAAAAAAAGATCAATAGTTTACGCTCTGTGTTTACTCAGCATCTCTTTGCTTACAGAAACGTGACATATTTGCGCAAGGTGCTCCACATTTATATAAACCTGGGTGCTGTTTAGGGATTCCTCTGAGATCCTCATTACATGTAATATTGAGCTCTACAACCTGTAACACTTGCGTGTGTCTAGAAAAGGGTCATTTTGTTGTGAAAATGTCTTTCATAGATGTGTTTATTCACTTTTTCCATGACACATAAGACCACACATACACGCCCTTTGCATAAAACAAAAAGTAATATTTGTTTTTTCAGCGTAACTGCTGCTTTGTTGGGGCTACCTATCACTGCAGTGTACTGTTTTACCGCAGAGATACACCAGCGGCGATCTGAGCGAGTCGAGCGACGGAAGTAATTGACTTTGTATTGAGTCGAGAGACAAAAGCGATTCTGGAGACTAGAGCGATTTGCGCGACGAGGGCGACAATTTGAAGTTGAAATCTTTTCAACTTTCTATGACGCGGTTCGGCGACAAGCCGCGACAGCCAATGACTGTATAGAGGTCAGTGACCACAGCCAATGGGAATGCTTGAATGCTTTGCCTTCTGCCTGTACGGACATACTCTAGTCTCCTCAATCTCTCGTATCGCTTGCTGCTACACTCTGTCGCTTGAGTCGCGTCGCCGCTGGTGTATCTCTGCGGTTATAGCCTACACTTGGAGAAGACTTAGGAGGCCTCTGTTTGTCATTTAGGTAGGATTGTGGATGTTATTGTATTTATGAAAAATTGTAGCTGTCCTCAGTCATAACAAGTTGAAAAGCACTATCCCTGGCCCTCACACAAAAAAATGTGAATGTCTTATGCGTTCAGTCAATAAAACTCATGAATCATAGCCCCAGTATTCATTTCGTCAAGCAGGACAATGACGAAAATACTTGGTCAATGCCCCTTTTTGATTTTTGTCATTTAGACTAAGACTAAAACTAAATTAGGAAGGCAATGACTAAATATGACAAAGACTAAAATTGATTTTCGACATTGTGACTATAAGACTAAATTTTAAAAAGATGACGGAATTAACACTGGTGTTAAATAAAATAGAGAAATAGAGAACCAGTGTCTGAAGAAGTTTTATTCTGTACAGTGTGATATATGTTAAAAAAAGAAGCAGTGTGCGGAGGTTTATTCTGTACAGTCAGTCATATATGTTAAAAATAGAAGCAGTGTGTGGAGAAGTTCTATTATGTGTTGACTAAAATGACTAAAATTTTGACTAAGAGTAAAATTGATTTTCATCATTTAGACTGAGACTAAGACTAAATTGGGAAGGCAATGACTAAATATGACTAAGATTACATTTTTAAAAAGCTGACGAAAGTAACACTGCATAGCTCCATGCAGAAAGACCCTGCTTTCTCTTTTGCCTTGAATTGTGTTTATAAAAGATTTGTGACACCCTTATAAGGCAGGGATAGACAGACTGGAACGAGAGAGTAAGGAGCTGTTTCCACGTATATGTTTGTAAATGCAGCTGTTTTGGCCTATTGTATCCATGTATACAGAGATTTAAAATCTGCATATCAAAAATCCGGATTTAAAGGTGCACTGTGTAATAGTTTATCTCCAGAATTCATGCTGCCCATTCACAAATGTGACCTTGAATATCACCACCATCAAATTCTAAGTATTCATTATGACTGGTAAAATTGCACTTTTCATACATGAATTTTGAATGTCCAGAAACAGTCATTTTTAGCTGCAAAACATTCTGTACTTTGGTCATAGTAAATATTAGTTGATTATTTAGTAAATATTCATAAATTCATATTGTCATATTTGACAATAGACTGCACAGTTTAATGAACAGAATCAGGATTAAAAATGTCCACATTTAAAAATATCTGGACACCATCCAGGTTGCCCATCGTATCACTATCACCATTATTTTGTATTTTCATGGGCCTGGTGGACCCAGCAGACTTCATCTAAATTTCAACATATTTTACACAGAGTGATTTTACTGTGCATAGAACATTTTTATCACAGAGCTGAGGCAATATGGGTTTTTTTGGGTAGCTTGATGCAACGAAATTTCTATTCCAAGATTTTGACTATCACCATTATTTTCTATTTTGGGGCTGGTAGCCCCAGTAGACTTCATCCAAATTGCTAAATATTTTACACAGTGTTTTTTACTGGGTGTAGAACATTTTTACTATAGGGCCAAGGCCAGGGACGTGCACAGGAATTTCAAAGGGGAGTTGCTCTAACCTGAAGAAGGGGCAAGCCCCCCCCCAAAAAAAAAAACCATCAACAATGAGCGGCCTTCAGAAATTTTTAGGAAACTGCACCATGGGTATTATTATTTTTAGTAGTAGTAGTAGAAGTAGTATATTATTGTCATAATTATTAATATTATTTTATTGTATAGTATCTTGAATGCGTACCATATGATATAACATGCTAGTTTTTAAACATGTAGGCCTACCTGATAATCATATCAGAGATGATCAGCCTTTTGCCCACCTGCCCTAAATGTCTCCTGATCCACATTTCCTCATGTGTGGTATGTGGCTGCCCCTAAATTAAATGAAATTATGAGAAAAAGCCTTGATAGTTTTTAAACCTGTAACTTATCAGTCACAGAGATGATCAGTCTTATGCCTACCTGCCCTATGTGCAGAGGTATGTGGCTCTGAGTCATTCTCATCTTAAATGAAATGAAATGATGAGTAAATTAATAGGCTAAATATGGGGATGCTTAATCAATTAACCCACTGCCATCTTTATAATCCTTGTAGCAGCCAAAGTAGACTTTAAGTTATAATAAATAGAAATAGTTTAAAAATGGTTAAAAGATCATTTCATTTGAATTTGAAATTTCGTTAATATGCATATTCCATGATTAAAATGATGAATATTATATAGGAAAGCTAAAACAATAAGAATTCACAGGTTTAGGTCATTTGTTGGGTCTTTTGTAGCCTATATTAAAAATGTGTACTGTCGCTTTAAGAATTGACGAGCCGGCTTTCATTCAGACCGCAAAGAACCGTGGCGTGGGAGCGACCAGTTCTTATCTGTTGCTCTGAAGCCCCGAGCTTCTCGCATACTTTATAACCTTTTATTTTCATTACAGATATTTTAGTTAGTTCATGCACATTTTGTAGGCCTATGTCTTGAGAAGAACAGTAAACGCCAGTTATCATGTGGAGTGGATTTATTTCAATTACATGGACATTGACAGTGGAAACATGGGTCGGAGAATATATCAGCGTAAGAAAAAGCACTTTCCAAGCGGTCTCACCAAGATCAAACCTCTACAATCCTGAAAAAGATTCTCTGCCTCACCTGCACCTGTTCATTTTTTTTCGCAGCCAACTCTGCAGAGATGTGCTTCCTTTAGCTAGCCTACCCCCTTAAGTTCTCTCTTGCTTGATAAAACGACATGTCATCTGCACGTTTCTTAGTTGAGTTAGCCTTCCACAAAACAACCTGAGCCATGTAAAACGTTGACAATGACTGCAAGCTAGCTGGCTGTCGTTTTTCCCCAATATCTGAACGTGGCACACCGGCTGTCAGATTAGGATCACTAAACGTCCTAAACTCGACATCGGCTTTAAGAGGCATTAATTGTGGTCATGTAGTGTAATACTGTGTAGTCTGCTATGTTTCCAGCTCACCTCAGGCCGCCAGGGCAGTCGCTCTACTCCCACGACATCTTCGACATATTTTGCGTCTCTGCCCTGGTCGCATCGCATGCATGCTTGCTCCCCCCTCCCTCCCATGTAGAGCTGCGCGTGCCCCCCCAGCGCGCATGCTGCCCCTCCCTTTGCCTATCTCTCGAGGTGCAGGTGAATCTGAATTTGAAAACTTAATTTAGGAAGCTTCAATCAAAAATACGAATTGCAAAGCAAATCAGTTGAAACATGAAATCGTTTTCCTATTTCCTTTCCTATTTTTCCGAGGCATATCTACAGCTGGCTGTCGGGGGTTTTTTGCTACCTAAACGCTGGCTGGCTGTCAGATGTATGATAACTAAAAGTTCTAAACTCAACATTGTTGATAATAGAGAGGTTGATTGTGAGCATATTTTGTACCCTAATATGTAGACTGTGTGTAGGGCTCTAGCCGACACCCAGGCATCTTCAAAATCTTTCGTGTCTCTTATAGCCTAGGCGCTCAAGCGCCTGTCGCGTGCCTTCTCCCTCCCCACCGGAGTTGTTGCGTAGCTACCTCACATCGCTTGTGCCCATAGAGTTCTTCAGCGGAAGCGGAAGCATGTAGTAGATTGTAGTCTTTCATGTTAGCATTTAACGACGTCCTGGTTCCTATCGGCTTCCGGCCTCCATTGGGAATGAATAGGGGTAAATTTCAAATAAGCTCCGAGTGCAAGCACGCGCTTAGCGAACCCCCGCAAACTGTCGAGGGTGTTAAAAATAGGCTGTAGGTATGACATGGTTGATCATTTTGTGTCAAACTTCTACATAAATACGATGTTGCGTCCATATGCTAAACCCGGAAGCTTTTGGCGACTACAGAAACGGCGCCAGTATCTAACGGCATGTACGTGCGGAAGGTTGTACCCATGGCAACCAAAGGAAAGTATGTAGTTCGGAAGTTTTAATGATCAGAAAGGGGTTAGCAATATTGAATTATAATCGTCATGATTTAACATATGAATACACCAACATGATGATACGATCCGTTCCACTAATGAGAAAGGGATGCGGGGACACGCTAATGTTCGTTGTTGCCGTGCAACTTATATTTTTGCCAAACCTGAATCTCTATGGCGTTTTGCAATGTAAAAAATCGCCAGGGAACCGGTAGTCCAAACGCCGCATACAAGTTGACGTCAACGCTGAAGAGCTCTATTCTCGACGGGTCTGATGAATTTGTATGACTGACTTAAGTCTTTATTGTACAAAACTTCAATCAACATTATGAATTATAAAGAAATCAAATGATATTGAAATATGAAATTATAATTTCCAAATTATTTTCCCCTCCCTTGGAAGGGCAATATCAGCCAATGTGGGCAAAAGGGCCGTTGCTCGGGCACCGTGGGCAACTATGCTGTGCACGTGCCTGGCCAAGGCAATATTTTTATAGGGGGCGTTTGATGCACCCCAGAGCCGTATGCACCCTACTCCTTATTGCCATGGCGATTTCACTAATTAGCTCGTCAACCTGGCTGAAGCCGGCTGATTGACTGAAACAAATATGTGGCTGGGATTTTACTTCTGAACCCGGGATGTCTGCCTCTGCATTCAGATAAAGGGTGCCTTGTTTATTGTATGTGTGTCTGTGGTTACAGCAGTTACCCTATAGAGCACTATATTTCAGAAATAAAATGGAAACGTCTACTTGTTTTAGCCCACACAAAAAGGAACAGATTCAACAACCAAGGCCTCGGGGCGAAACCATGTTTTTGTAATGTAGCATTGCTGGGTTTGCCCTGACTTCAAATAGGCAAGGGGGAGTGATATTTGGGAGTAGTTGGGGGGTGTTCGTCATTGTGCCACAAAAATGCTGAGGATTTTTTTTGCTTCTTCTCCTGAATGCGGCTGACCAGCAAGTTCCTCCAGATTGAATTTCCCTTGCATGACATGAGGAAATGTACCTGCAGAACTCACAGGAAATTGCTCCAGCTTATACCCTATTCAAGGCAGCAGCACTGGAATGAGGAAACCTAGATTCTAGATCAGGAGGTATCCTCTGAGTATTGTCATTATCAGCATAAATACATGTAATCTGATCTGATTTCATTTGTGAAAACAAAATAATTATAATTAGTCCAGTAGCCTAATTATTATGGTATTTTATGTTCCACTCCAGTGTAAAACTGTCACAACTACATGGATAAAACATACAGTACGTACATACAAGAGGCAGGGCTGAACTGGTCTGGAAAACGGGCCAGGCATTTTCAGCAATGATGAGAGAGACAATGAAGCCTGACAACATTTTTAGTCTAATATGAGCTGTTTTGGCCGCAACATCCAAACGGCTTTATTTATATCTGGCTGTTTTGGATAGGCCTGTTGTTGTGGCATGAGTATTGATACCTTTGAGGATAGGGTCTGGCCAAAATAATCAACAGTGCCATATGGCCAATTCAGCCATGTGTGTAAAGGAGTGTTTGGAGGTAGGGTGCGCACATCCACAGGTAGTCAGGCCCGTTGCGTTAAGGTACGCAATGTAGGCAGTTGCCTAGGGCCCCCGAGTAGGTGGGGCCCCCAAGGACGACAGGTTATGTACCCAACGGCAATGACGATTTTAAATAGCTTTACAATAAGGCACTGTCATCTGTATGAAGGGCTCTGCTGCGAGGGAAGCAACAGCGCCTCTCTAATACCCCCTGCTCGAGGGGGCCCCCCTCCCAATAGGTTTGCATCAGCGACAACGTGAAAATAGGTGCATTCGAGATGTGTCAACGCATGCATGCACATTTAGACAGCAATGCACCCTGGATGGAAAATGCTGCATGACGGTTAGATTTCCTGTCAAACTTCGAAATTTCGTCGACGTTGCGTTGACGAGGTGACATGTCACATGGTGTAAAACTATCGCGGGATGAATGCGGCTGCAGTCAGATCTTGCAACCTCTGCAGTTGCTTATCCCCTTCAACGCTCATCGACGGACTGCCTCCGAGGTCACGCGCCCATGAACTGGTTGGTCAACAACTCACTCACGTGTGTATATGGGTCTTGTCTCACACCTCTACACAAGTTTGCGCAGGTCCCCACTTCAGCTCCTCCTCACTGCCTGCCCCCCCACTCCTCACACGTGGTGTGTTAGTAGAGCAAACCGGTGCGAGCTCATCGTCTCGTTCATATTTGTGGCCGACTTTAAATGCGCTGTATTTAATAACACCCACATCGTGACAACAAGTTCTCGCTCACGTGCTTCCGTCAACGTTGGTCGTCAGCAACAAAGTCGTATGGGCTTATTTTCAATTGCCAAACAGCGCAACGACAATTTAGTCAGTCAAAGTACCCCCAGCTGGAGGGGGCCCCCCTTCCAATTGGTTCAAGCATCAAAATCCAGCGCAAATACAAACTGGAAATCAAGCGACATAATCTCTCACTGGATGTTGCGCAGACGCCAGTTCAGCCTACAGTACGCTCTACATTTTTGGCTCAAGACAGTTGCTTTTATAATACAAGTTAATTTTGAAGACGACACATTACTCTCTGTACTGCCAAACCACTAAACTGTCCCAGGCCAGTTGACATCGCACAGACAGCAAGGTGCTTCATTTAGCCTACACTTTACAGTGTACTGTGTTTTCAAAAACGTCTGTGAAGCATTAATCCACATCCAATCCACTGTAACAAGCACTGGGCAAACGTCGATTGTTCAGTAACGCGCATTTTCCCGACACGGAACTGTTTTGGATGTGGACAAACGCAAGAAGAAACGAATGAACAATGTAATGCCTATCGGATAACACGAGTCACACAAGTGCGTTGAGTGGGATAGCTAAATTGTAGCACAATAGCCTTTCTTGCTATTACTATGGATTACACCTTGGAATTTGGAACCATGATTGTGGAAACGCGTGGATTACAGTCAGAGGTTGGGATACATTCTGGGATAGGCTACATTCTGCGGTCAAGACAACTCAAGGTAAGGGCACCGGGAAATTGGTCCCCTATAATTGACACCGTTGTCAACCACGGAGTAACGCAGGTGGTTGTTAACTTGTTCAGTGATCCTTGGTCGCTACAGTAGCCTATTCGTGTTTGCTGCGACACTTTTGGATTTGGATTGTATTTTCAAGTGCGTGATGGATGCAATACGAAAAAAATCTCGTCGAGGAGACCCCCATTGGGTTTCTTGCTTACCAATATCACATCCTTCCAAACCCCCACTGTGCCTGCTCATTCGACTCAGCCTTGAGTTTCTGGACTGTAGGCCTGTTGTTTTATGAGTCAATATTTCGTTTTGCACAAATGGAGCACCCTCGGTTAGATTTTAATAGTGATTGGAAAGATTAGACCATTCTTTATTTGTGCACTGATCATGATTTTCGTGGTGGGGCAAAAAAAAACCTGATTTGGCATAGGCCTACTTTCATGTGAGAGGTTAAACAACTGATTCAATTAGCCTATGGCCTACTTCATGAGAAATGAGCCTACTGAATGGAATGGGCTTTATTTGCCCAGGTCTTTCTTCATAAAGTTTCATAAAATGAACTGTAGGGACTAGTTATCATAATAATTAGATTGCATTTCCTCACAGAAAATGCTGGTGTACACATATATGCTTGCTTTTTATGCATTCATTGCCCTTCATGCATGTGTTGCCCTAGCCACAACACTGTCTGTAAGGTGACTTGTTTGTTCCTAGGTTTCCATGGATTCTGTGACATTATGTTGTAATGGTAGGCTATGTGACAATGACTGAAGTGCCATCCAAAAATGGTCTGGCCCATCCGAAACAGAAATTCTTTTGCCCCATCAGGTGCCCCCCCACCCCCCCCCCCCCCCCCCCCCCCCCCCCCCCCCCCCCCCCCCCCCCCCCACCCCCCCCCCCCCCCCCCCCCCCCCCCCCCCCCCCCCCCCCCCCCCCCCCCCCCCCCCCCCGGAAAAAAATAGCCTAGGGCCCCGACAACCCCTTTGCCTAGGGCCCCCAAAATCCTAGAAACGGGCCTGCAGGTAGTTGTCCAGGTGCCAGACAAAAGGTAGTACGTAGTGTGATGAAGCGGTCTGCACACTATGTATTAATTCCAAAAATACTTTATTTCATTTTATCATACGGCAACGTTTCGATCCAACAGAGGGATCTTCCTCAGGCTGTATGGATAAAGGAGACACTGGTTCAATAAGTATTGGGCTCGTAGTGGAAACGATAACTTTTCATTTTGGTGTAGCTTGAACATTGATGCTAGATATCTCAATTAAAGCATGCTTTCATTAGATGAGCACCATATCTACCCTTAATGTGAACTTCATCCACATCTGATGAAATTGTGATATTACCAGGGGTGTCTACAATGTCTGTGCTATACATATCCAAAAAGCAAGCATACGCCTCAGCCTATGTGTTTGTTTCTTTACATGATGTAAAAATTACCTTATGACCTATGGTCGCATAACTACAGCTCCGAAACGTTCCGTTGGTGATGCTGAGTAGCTACAAATGCTAACAGGAGTGACAGGGCGTCTGACTGACTGGGAGGTTGCATCTCGTCTCACTTTTGAGAAGAACATATTTCATTGTACGGTGGACTGTTCTTTTAAGAGTGACTGATTTCCTGGACACAAGGCCCTCGCAAATGCTCTAAGTTTTCTTGGAATGAATGCACAAGGGTGGGATATTAACTGGAATACTCTCTCATATGCTAATTGGGTGGGGCAATGCACTCAACTGATGCATCCACCATTCTCCTATCAGGGGACAATAAACACAGTGCATGCTCCATAATCAAATAATCCCAAGAAGTGTCAGCATATTGAGGTCCCTTCTGTCAGGCCAGGCTTTCATGTGATGGCTGGCAGACACCTGTTTTACGATGGTAAAGTAAAGTGGGATGTGTAATGGTGACAGGCAGTGTCATAATCTACTGGTACCGACTAAAACTGGTTTAATTAAAACAGGCAGGCACACATCAGAGCCATCAATCACAAAAAAAAAGATTTCCCAGAGGTCTCACATGTCAGAGCCCTGACAATGACATACACGTGCACGTGTACACACATACCCTCCTCCTGGCTCTGACTATGACTATAGCAATAGGCACACACACACACGCGCGCACACACACACACACACACACACACACACACACACACACACACACACACACACACACACACACACATACACACACACACAAACATACACACACAAAAGCCACATTCATACATAAACAAACATCTATACACATCAGTAGATCATGACAATGCCAGGGACCATTGAGCATGTCGTTTTACCATCATGCAGCAGCAGCATCAAACAGGTGTCTTCCAGCCATCATACACCAAAGACTGGCTCGACAGAACTTGCTCCAGCTAATTAGCATAAATGTCCCACTCCGTGCAGTCATTCCAGGAGCACTTTTTTTTCAGGCACATTTGCAAGACCCTGTGTCATTATGTCCATAAAATCAATCAAAGCCACAGGAAAAGCAATTACACAACAGTAAATAACATAATATAAAACAAACAAGCACATGCTGAGTGCTTGCTTTTTGGAAATGTTTAACACCGATAGGGCCTACATTATACAGTAACACACCCCTGGTAAGACCACAATTCAACAGTTGTGAATGAAAATCTCATTTAAGGATATCCTATGGTGCTCAGCTAATGAAAGCATGTTAATAGAGATATCCAACATCAATGTTCAAATCATACCAACATGAAAAGTTATCCACTAGCATGGGCGTATCTACACAGGGACCAGGGCCCCTGTAGAATTGTTCTTGGAAGCCAATTGGAGCCAATTTTGGTCCCCTAGGGGAAATTCTTTCTCTGCACTTTACCCCATTTGGACTGGTAAATCACATTGAAGTACACATACTAGTCCGTAGCAGTGGGCTGCCTGCTGAGCGGCGCCTGGGGAGCAGTGTGGGGGTAAGGTGCCTTGCTCAAGGGCACTTCAGCCGTGGTCCGGTCAGGCATTGAACCGGGAACCCTTGGGTTGCCAACCCAGTGCTCTGCCCACCTGCCCACGGCTGCCCTGGTCCCTGCTATGGCCTCCGTGCAGAACAGCAGATGATATCAAAAATGCATAAAAGTTGAATGTTTTGCAAATATATTTTTGTCATAATAATAACAATGACTATAGTATAGCACAATTCAAACAAGGCATGCAGTTCATTGTGCTTTAAAGGTGCACTGTGTAATATTTTTAACAGTTTCTTGACATGGGGAAATTGCACTTTTCATACATGAAAAGGTGAATCTTCTCGATTGTCTGCCATTTTGAATTTCCAGAAATAGACATTTTTAGCTGCAAAACTTACTGTACTTTGCATCTTTTATGTTGCATCTTTTATGTTATTTTAACCATTTGTAACTTTTTGCAAATAAATGCTCTAAATAACAGTATTTTCGTTCGAAATTCAGAGGAAATGTTGTCAGTAGTTTATAGAATGACAAAACAATGGTCATTTTACTGAAACACATGCCAATAGGTGGTAAGACCAGAAAAACGGCTAATTTCGAGGTGGTCTCTCACATTTTTCTGCGGCGGTATGTGAACCCCTAAAAACATGTTGGCCCCTATCCAGCCCCCCTGGTAATTTTGGTCAAGAATCGCCACTGTCCAAGACTTCTTGGACCTTTCTGAATGTCACTCACAATCACCAAAGCAGCTGCAACGCATTGAATATGCAACTTGCATGCAATAGGCCTATGTTGATGTGTGCTCTGCTCTGGGGGAAAAAAACAACACTTTGATCTCCAAAGATCCGCGGATTCTAGGACGATCCTATTCCTGAAACATATTACGCATGCGTAAAACTATAGCGTTACCTTTCATTTTTATGTAGATTCCTTTGGGCTGTCAGCCTGGATGCTGCGTCTTACGTCTCTGATTGGCGCTCCTAGGCTGCGTGCTGGTAAGAGCTCTGGAGTTCAGAGAGTGGATGCAGACGCAACCTGGCGCCTGTAGCAGATGAGAGGGACGCGTGTTGCAGCCACACTGGTATCCAAAGCGCACGCCTGAACTGAGTTATCACTTATCCTCCGGTCTTGCAAAAGGAATAACTGATTGTTGAAAGAGAGAAAAATCGAGGTGGATAATTTACAATTTCTCTGCTGTTTTCCTCTGGCAAAAAGTTTTTTTGAACATTGACTTTGCTTTTGCGCATTGCACTGTTGCAGAAACCATAATAGAATAGGCATTCCACCAGTTGCTGAAAGCTTCCAACTGTTTACTATCTGCCCGTTTTAATGCCTAGATTATGGATGTTTTGGTGAAAAACAACGACACGAGATAAGTATTGATTTCA
Organism: Engraulis encrasicolus; assembly: GCF_034702125.1. Classification (NCBI taxonomy): domain Eukaryota; kingdom Metazoa; phylum Chordata; class Actinopteri; order Clupeiformes; family Engraulidae; genus Engraulis; species Engraulis encrasicolus. The sequence goes on from NC_085859.1 coordinate 19,272,430, forward strand.
CACGTGTTACCTGGAAAAAAAATGGATCCCCTTTACAATTCCACCGACTCACCGATCAACTGGACAAAGACATCGGAGACGAACGACACCGATTATGGGAACCAATTTGTCCAGGCAGTTTGGCAAGTGGCGCTTTGGGCACTAGCCTACAGCATCATCATTATTGTCTCCGTTGTGGGAAACATAGTTGTCATCTGGATCATACTCGCACACAAGCGCATGAGAACTGTCACAAACTACTTTTTGGTGAATTTAGCCTTCGCTGAGGCGTCAATGTCCGCCTTCAACACCGTCATTAACTTCATTTACGGAGCGCACAATCACTGGTACTTTGGCATGGGCTATTGTCGCTTCCACAACTTCTTCCCCATCGCCGCCCTCTTTGCAAGCATCTATTCTATGACCGCGATTGCTTTAGACAGGTAAGTGTATCAAACTGTCTTTGGGATTTACTTCTAGTTCCAACAGGTTCGTTGTTGTGGTCATTGTTAGAATGTGCAAACGCCTGGTCTTCACCAACGGAATGGAATTATTATATCGTGTTATAATTTGCAAGATGCTATAGCCTAAGTACTAATTTTCTTTATAGATTGCAGGTTATTAGTATTGGACATTTGAGTTATCAACCTGCTTGACATTAGAACTGGTCCGTGTAAAAAAAAAACCTCAAAATGATTAGGCGAACACATTATTTATATGGTGGGCTTTTGTGATGGATTGGCAGTTGCGTTTTGCCTAGGTACATTGTAAACCTAAATAATTAATACTCGTTTGTATGGATAGTCGTGCCAAGCTCTCCATGAGGCAACTCATCATGTTTGACATGCGTAATAATGCTCATGAAACTGAAATGAGTTATCAGGGGCTCGCCAAATAATCATTGGTGGCACGGTGCTGTGCGGACGGTCACAGATACCCGGGGTTCCCCTCTCTGCCATTGTTTCCAAGTGACTCCACGGTTATCTCACGTTCTTCTGGAGACAGTATACTTCATCACTGTTACGGCTTGGTTAAACGAACCTGAGTGGATTGGCCACTTTGTATGCAAGGAGTGTCCTGAGTGCGCACATCGTGTTTGTTTGTTGGCACAGGGGTCTCACTGAATACACGGTGGAAATTAATTACGCATCACATTAAGGTACTGCTACACAATACCCTACACACATGTGGGGAGTGAGTGTCACATATGATGGCATTGCACAGATTAGTTACACTTACACAGTCTCCTCCTCACAGTAAATGTCCAGAAACAACATTTACAGAGTATAGATATTGTCTTACCTACTAAAAGTTGCATGTTAAATTCGATTTGTGTTTAATAAATACTGCCAAATATACCATGTAGAAAATTCAAAAGAAAACCAATAAGTATCCCATCATTAAATGTGTACTAAATATATACAATGTACAATACATGTACACATGTTGTGTCACATTCCACACTTATGTGTTAACCATCTTAACACAATGCATGTGTCAAAAAAATGACATTCCTTCTTAGTGCAGTGGCGAAAAGCCGACTGTTGACTCTGGCAATCAGTCTGGCAAAAGCCATGAGGAATCCGTCTCCGTGGACGGTGGGAGATGATCTGATCCTATTCTATGATTTAAATTAATTGGAGTTCCAAACTCAAATTAAAGCCCATATTGTGCTTTATTAGCGTGCCTGTTAAGTTATAGCGTCGCAAAAGCATACAAATAATAAAACGAAAGTGTGAATATAGTTACCTTAACCAATCAGTAACGGAGCTCGCGGGTGAGTTCTACGTCACCACTCTCAACTGTTTGCTGATTGGCTAAACACTGAGAGAACCGAGCTCGAGGCTTTCGCCAGAGCCAAATGTCGCCTTCACGGGCTCGGGACCTCTCGAGACAGCTGACGACACTGCTCACGTGACAGCCAAGTTCTGGACTTTGGCACATGAACGCCACTGATCCCGGAACAATCGGAAATCATGCGTGTTTTGTTTTGGTTCTCTTTTCTTTTTTTTCACCTCCACTTGAGCCTCCACACCCACGACATATCATTTTAGCTGAAGTAAGCCAAATTAAACAGTCAGAGACCAGCATTGCTGTCATATATGCATCTGCAATTGAATGACATCAACTGGTGTTGTTGATAGTGATTACAAGACGATATTTTAGCTTTTATGATACTGTTTACATGTCAGTTGCATGCATGGGCGCCATGTTGATGATGCGTGTGTCGTCACACAAAACACAAGCTCGGGAACTCGTTGTTCTATACTTCCGCCAGAGATCAACCTCGATAATTATCGATCTGAGATTGCGTCACCAAATGTTCACTCCCACTTTCCCGAGGTTTTAGGTCGGCTTTCTGGGGATTCTCGACTTTTTGAACGAGGTAAAAATCTTTGGGTGGAGTACATGGATGGCGTCACCAGGCTAAGTGACTGTGGCAGTTGGGGTGATAATTTGGGTGGAAGTCCCATCTCAAGAAATTCAAGAAAACCAAAAAGTACCCCCAGAAATAAATGTACTAAAACAGCATAAAATAGACATTTGTATGTATGCATCAAATACATTTGCAAACATACGGTAGCCCAGTACTTCATAAAGCAGCATTGCTGCCTTTATGCAGGCTCACATCACTTGGACGCAGGGACGTAGCAGCACATTTTGGGCCCTATGTACAATCATCTCCAATGCCCCCCCTCCACACACACACACACACACACACACACAGTCATACAGTACATCTTCATAAATCTGACTGTGTGCATAGACAGGGTGTGTGCTGTGACCCATCACCTGTCCCCCATGCTAATTAAGATCTCTACCCATTCTCTTCCCCTAACTGCGGACATGTGAGTCAATAGGCTATCACTCACCACCAGCACCCATTCATCTGCGTGTGCACATGCAGCATAAACCTGACCTTTTGCAAGCTTTTAAAAATTCAATTACCCCTGAGAGTTGTTGATGATGATGACGATGGGGGTGGAAGTCAAGTCAGTAGGTCTGGAAGTGGGATGAGGTGCGGAGTAGTGGGAGCAGGACTGAATTGGGGCAAGAAACCAGACCGGGCATTTCCGTCCAAGACCAGCTCGCCTGACAATTGAGAGAGACGATGGAGCCTGTGACAATATTTTTAGCCATCTTTTGAGCAATTTTGACCACAACAGGCAAAATGACTGAAATTATTATTTAAATCTGACTTGGACAGGTCAGCTGTAGCGGCATGAGGACTGACACCACAACAATGAGGGGGGGACCAGGCCAAAATCATCAGCAGTCCACCGGGAAAATGCCCTGTATGCCTTATGGCCAACCCAGCTATGGGTGGGAGTGAGTGTTGGTGTGGAGATGGAAGATAGTGGAGGTGGGGCTGGGAGGAAATGGCAGTGACTGTCATGGTTAAACGATGCCGGCGTCAGACTTGCAGCCCAAAGGTTACTGGCTCGACTCCGGACCTGCCAGGTTGGTGGGGGGAGTAATTAACCAGTGTTGTCCCCGATCTTCCTCCATGACTGAGGTACAGTGAGCATGGTATCGTCCTGCTACATTGCTCCCTTGGGTCACCATTGGGGGCTGCCCCCTTGCACAAGTGAGGCATGGGGTCAGAACAGAGTGGAGTTGGGGTGGTGATGGGGCATGGAAGTCAAATAGGCTTGGTGGGAGTGGGGTAGTGGAAGTGAGAGATGGAAGGAGGAGGAGGAGGAGGAGGAATGACTGTGAGAGTCAGGATGATGATGATGATGATGATGATGATAGTGGAGGTCATTGAGGTGTGGAAGTGACTGTGACCGTGCGGTCACACCGCTGGCGTTGAACGCGTGGACAGATGCGGAATTGACTTTGTATGGGAGAGCAGGAGGCAGAAGCGTTAAAAGCCACAAAGCGTGTCTAGACTCAAAAGCGTCAAAAACTGAGGGAGTCAAAAGTTGAACTTCATCTAAAAATATGTAATGAGCTCGGCGGTGGCAGGCGTCAGCCAATGGAATGTTCACATTTTTCTAAACACGAGCTTCGGTTGGTCGAGATTCTTGGTCGAACGCTTCAGGTTGAATCTTTTGCCTCGTTCAACGCCCCTGACCTGTGCTTTCCAGGCAGGAGTCAGCAGCGTTTTAGCTCTTTCAACGCCGGCGGTGTGACCGCAGCATGAGAGTTGGGGCTGGTGGGTCTTGCTGTGGGGTGAGGTGGGGTTTGAGCCAGTGGGAGTAAAGGCACAAATAGACCAAGCACGACACGAGCGATTCCAGCGACGGAAGTAATTGACTTTGTATTGAGTTTGTATCGCAAGGCAAAAGCGATTAGGGCGAGTAGAGGCGATTGGCGTGACTTGAGCGACAGTTTGAAGTTGGACTTGAGCTGCTATTATGCAAATCAATTATTATGCGGTTCGATGACAGCCACCACAGCCAATGGGAATGTTAGAATGCTTGCATTCCGCTTTTAACGGACTTACTCTCTCGCTTCTATCACTCGTGTCACTCTTGCTGCATTCTCTGAAGCTCTCTCGAGGAGGTGGGAGTGACTGAGACAGTTGGGGTGATGGGGATAATTGGGGTAGAGGACAGTGCAGTGAGATGTGAGTTGGTGCGAGTGGGGTTGCAGATGTGAGAGTTGGGGTGATGATGATGGCGGTGGAAGTCGGGTCGGGAGGGAGGTGTGAGAGGGAGGGGGGGGGTTCTTGGACGTCAGTGAGCCTGGGGTTGTGAGAAGATGGGAGTGACTGTGAGAGTTGGGGTGATGATGATGGTGATGATGATGGCGGTGGAAGTCGGGTCGGGAGGGAGGTGTGAGAGGGAGGGGGGGGGTTCTTGGACGTCAGTGAGCCTGGGGTTGTGAGAAGATGGGAGTGACTGTGAGAGTTATGTAGGTAATGATGGTAATTGAGGTGGAAGTCCGTGGGTCAGGATGGTGGGGTGGTGTGAGTGGGGTGGCAGGTAGTGGTGTCAACAGTAATTGATTCGGCAATACATCGCAATGCTAGGCAGGAAATGTCAATAATCAATTTGGCAAATGCCATAATCAATGCGGCATATTTTTTTTTCAAGTTTCAATTACCTCCATGGGCAGTTACTGAATAAATTAACTTTAAATTAAATCAAAGCACTTGAAACCTTCGAAAACTGCAGGACTGATGCACAGAACAGCCAATAACATGTTGTTCAGTATCTGACTACTTGTATTGCCTCATGACTGATTAAAATTTTGCCTTGATTTCAGTAGAACTGCAATGCATTGTAGAATCGGACTGAATCGAATCGAATCGTTACCTCCCAAATTGTAATCGAATGGAATCGTAAGGGCAGTGCCAATGCCACACCTGGCAGGTGGTGGAGTTGTGTGGGTGTCATGGTGATACATAGGGTGAAAGTCCATGGGTTGGGTTTGTATGGTGTTTGTATGGTGGGGTGATTGAAGCAGAGTGGACGGAGTGAGAGGTTGGGGTGACGATGGTGATGAGGAGGATGGTGGTGATGATGATGACGATGATGATGATGATGATGATGATGACGATGATGATGATGATGATGTGAGTGGGGAGGAGGAGGAGGAGGAGGATGGTGATAATGGTGATGTTGTAGCCCATCATGGCTGTACCTAATCAGTATATTACTGGTAATTGGCAGTGACAATGACTTGCCAGCTTAAGACATCAGGAGGATATTGACTTTGATGTGTGTGTGTGTGTGTGTGTGTGTGTGTGTGTGTGTGTGTGTGTGTGTGTGTGTGTGTGTGTGTGCGCGCGCGCGTGTGTGTGTGTGTGTGTGTGTGCGCTACAAAAAGTCCCTTTCAGGCCCACATACTCGCACGCTCGCACGCACGCACGCACGCATGAGTGCGTGCATGGGAGCGTGCATGCATGCGTGCATGCAAGTATGTGGGACTGAAAGGGAGTTTTTGTAGAAAAAAGAAAGACAGAATGAAAGAAAGAAAGAAAGAAAGAAAAACTTTAATTAGCTTGTGGGTGTGTGTACTGACAGCATGTGACTATCTGCTGCAACCAGCCGTATTTGAAATAATTGGCTTTCACACAAATACTTGTTTGTTTCTTTTTTCTCAAGCCGGCTTGAGGAGGTGTTCTGCTGTTTTTTTCTACCTGTGCACAGGGGAAACCCACAGTGGAAATTGAAAATGGCAACGCCAAGCGCTTGCTTTCCCCCCGTATTTCACATTTCCATTGCAAACATGGTTAAGACCCAGAGTACGTATAACCTACTCTCTCAGATCCAGCTTCTGCTGCCTTCCATTGATATGCAGCCGTTCAGGGACAGATTTCTGGGCCCAGCTCCAGGGGCCCAAGACTCAAAGGGGCGCGGAAGCTCTAGCCTCTATATTCTCATATTACGTTAAAATCACACTTTTAACAAGTGTATTTTCAAATCTTCTCGGGGAACAACCCCGCACCCTCCCAACAACAGACTAATACACCTGTCCTAAAACCCTGAATCGTTTTGTAAGCTAGCTACACCTACACATAGGGTTTCCGTTTACAAACAGTGGCGATATGACGAGGGCTAGATGCTAAGCAGCCAACCACGTGAGAGCATTGTTTGAGTGACAGCAGTTCAAACAGTCAGAGGTTGAACAGGGGTTGTTTACAAACGGTAAACCCGTGCATCTGAGGGTGGCCTTTCTTGTTGTCTGGCGCAGGGATCCATAGAATCATAAACCGTCCCTGCATCCATTGAGTCATCATCTCCTCCTTCAGCATCGCGCTTCCAGACATAGCACTAAAGCTGTCAGCTCCTGGGCGCGAGCAGCAGTTGCGAGACTGGTGTTGGTGGTGGTGGGTGGTGAGGGGGAATGGGGGTTGGTGGTGATGTGGCATTGTGCTGACATTGAGGCAAGTCGAGAGTTGAGGAGGATGAGGAGAAGGAGCATAGAGGTAGAACATTAGACTAGAGGTGAGATGATGCTGCCCCCTTCCTCATGGCAATCCTGGCAGCCATTATGTGTAGGTAGACCTGAGCAATGGAAATGAATGGAGAAGCGGTTTCACCTCTTGTCAAAAATGGCTTCATAATTTGAACATTTCCATCGACAGAAAAACTGAACTGATTTTGACCTTGAGCCTGACATTTCAAATCTGGTCCTTGATTGATGCGTCACTTTATATTCACACAGTTTTAGGCCATTTTTGACAAAGGTGGGTGTGTTCTCCATTTATTTGCATAGACTGAGGAGCACAGGTCTACCTACACGCCATGGAAGCTGTGCTTGCCATTTTCCAGTGCTAACTCGAATTGCTCTCCTCTAGTCTAATGTTCTACCTCTAAGAGAAGGAGGCTGATGTGGCAAAGCTTATGTCTATGGGGGTGAGGAGGAAGAGGAAGAGGAGGAGGAGGTGGATGGGGATGATGATGATGATGATGATGATGAGTGTTTACTTTGTCAATTCTGAGTTGATGAAGAGAGAATACTACTAGTTTATTATAACAATGATGATGATGATTATGATGATGATGATGATGTGGCATCAGGTTTACGTCATGTTGAGGATGAAGAGGAAGAGGACGAGGATGAGGAAGATAATGAGGAATTGTATGCTGTTGCTGTTATTGTTGATGCTGCTGCTGCTGCTGCTGCTGCTGCTGCTGCTGCTGATGATGATGATGATGATGATGATGATGATGACGACGATCTAAAGACTGTAGTTGTAAATGTAGAGGGAATGCTAGTAGAAGTTTGCCTGGTTAACACCAGATGATCTCATAAGTGAGGTCGTCTGGAGCAGCGGTGGTCAATTGTTTTGGCCCAAGGGCCACATTGGGTTTAGAATATTGGCCGAAGGGCAGAAGGCGCAGACCACTTGCCCAAGTCAATACTAAGAACTAGCGTACGCTAACCTGTCAGCTATGCCATTCCTGCACATTGTAATAATTTATGAACTATGAAATGTATTAAGAGTAGCCTATGTTGGTTAATCTTAAATTGGCAAGACCCTTGTTTTAGGTAGGCATTTTAGGAACATTGAGTGACTGTATTAATGTAGATATAAAAGTTGTCTTTCTTTAAAGGTACACTGTGCAGGAAATGGTCAAAAAAGGTACTGCAACTATGCTGCTCATTGAAACTGGGCTGCCTATTGCCAAATTTGATCTTTACATGAAAGATTACCAAGTAATAAACACATATTTTCTAGTATGGTTCAAATAGAGTCATTTTTGCAGCTAAAAATGGCTATTTTTGGAAATTCAAAATGGCAGACCATGGAGAAGATCCCCCTTTTCATGTATGAAAAGTGCAATTTTTCCAGTCAAAATGAATACTTAGAATGTGATGGTGGTGATTAGTATTCATGAAAAAGGTAACATTAGTGAATGGGCAGCATGAATTCTGGAAATAAACAACTAAAAATCTCACACAGTGTCCCTTTAAAGACTCTGCAGGCCGCATGAAATGGCTCAGCAGGCACATCAATTCTGAATGATGTAAGGCACAAATCCCGCCCATCCGGGCCAACATGGCCTAGAACTATTGAGTCCCCATGTGCCCCCCCCCCGGCCCACAGTTTGCCCAGCTCTGGTCTGGAGACTAACGACTGTCTATGCAGGTGATCTGGTGTCCTTGCTGAGGGATAGAATCCATGCTGTCTTTCAGATCGGAGCGATTGTGCAACGCAGCATGGGATTTCTCAGGCTAAGTAGAAGGAGGATGATTATGATGATTATGATGACGAGGAAGAAGGATGATGAGAATGATGATGAAGATGAGACATTTCTTGTTGATGTTGTTTTTGACAGTGAGGATGATGATGAGGACGAAGATGATGATGATGGTGATGATGATGGTGATGATTATTATGACGATGATGGTCCAAAGAGTTTAGTTGTCAGCTCCGGATCAATGTAGAAGGAATTATTGTAGTAGTAGTAAGCTGATTAATGACAATGATGATGATGATGATGATGATGATGATGATGATGATGATGATGATGGTGATACTGTATAACAATGATGATGACAACAATGGCGGAAATAGCAGAGAGGTGGTCCTACCGCGATAGTAGCATTCAGAGACATTTGATACACATCGTGGGCAAAGCCTGCACTGTGAGAAGCGTAGAATCATTGCCGGTTGGCTGCCAGACTAGAAAGTCAGGGTTGGGAAACCCTCATGCATTGAGTACTACATACACACAAACGTGATCACACAAGCAAAAGCAGTTAATATAAGAGACGTCAGCAGCAGCAGAGCACCACAATACCGAGCCACTGCTGATTGAAAATGTGCTGCCTAAAGGCTGTGCTTTAGTTAACATTCGTTAGGGGAAATTGGCCCCAGTCATGATGAAAGTGGAGGCTAGAGCAGAAAAAGGTTAGCAGTGTTGCGGAGAGCAGCACAAACACTGGAATTCTAGCCAATCAGTCATTATTTTGTGACATTTCCAGGTCACCAAGGGCCCTGTCACAACTCATTCACAACCCTCTCTCTCTCTCACACACACACACACACACACACACACACACACACACACACACACACACACACACACACACACACACACACACACACACACACACACACACACACACACACACACACACGTACACAGTAGCAGGAGAGGCCCTAAGGACATTTTGTTTGAAACCCAAATGAAATGGAAAAAAGAGAAAGCGCTCCTAGCATTCAGTCTTCAATTAGACCATACCCATATACCCCCTGTAATTACTTTAGTGTCCTCTGGTGTGATTTTATTAGCTTTGAAGGCACTTGAGATGTCTACCTGATATATGCTATAGTGTGTGTATTGTTTCACTTCTAGAAAAGGAAGGGATGCTTTATTTAATTCTGTCTGAATTTTTGTGGGTTTTTTGCCTCTTTGCCCCTTAGCGCAGAGCCTCTGTTATAACCTTATTGTCTGGAGATTGCCTGATGAAGGTCTAGTACCGAAACGTCGTTTATTAAAGAAAGAACAGCGAAATGGTCAGTGTGCGGGAGTTTTTTTAAACTATAACCTTATTGTCACCAAAATGGTATGACCAAGTCTTAATCGATTACTTGACCCCTTTGTGCAGAGAGAGATGTTACCAAACTGTCACCAAAATTGTAATTGTTATGTCTTAATCTGTTACTTTAGGCTCTCTGTAATGTCATAGCAATGTTGTTGTGAAGTAGTTGAATATTTTCAGCAAATAGTGAATAGGCCCGTCAGCGACCCCATCTGCACAAAGAGGCTACGACTCTGCATTGTCAGCAATGTTGATAAGATATAGTTTTCAGCAAAACATGAGTAGGCCCGTCGAAGGGCCCATCTGCAGTAAGTGGTTACCATTTGAATGCCTTTGAGGTCCCTGATTGGAAAGGCCATTGCACCCCTTTGCATTTTTGAGTTGGACTTGCAAATTTTGTACATGATTTCCTCTAGCAACATTCATTAGAAGCAGTATGCCAAATTGGGTGTGCTATTTTCCTCTTCTGAAAAGCCGGGTGCTTGTTGAAGACAGGCAGCATAAGTCTTTGTGAAAAATGTGTTGCACATTTACTTCTCAGCCATCCTCTCCTCCCACTCTGTCTTGTCTCATACAGCAGCAGTATTTCAAAATCTCTGTGAAAGAGCATAAAAGTTGTTTTGCGCATATACCTTTGGATGGTGTATGTTCCATTTGATGGAAGGCCAAAAAAATACCTATTGACAGATGTGACGTATGTTCGATCATCCAAAACAGGGATTTTCGCACAGTGAACTTGTCTGTACTCATTCTATCCTCAAAATGTAACACTCTTGGGATTGGTCCTAGTACTCTCTAGTCCAGTGCTATTCCAACGGTGTGCCGGGGCCTTCTGGTTAGCCCTGAGGGCATTCCAAATGGGCCTTGAAATAATTTTCTTTTCTTTTGTAAAGATTGTGTTGATCTTTTAGACTTAATTAGTGACCGGACATTTTGAGAGAGAGATAGGAATCGTTTCGGAGAGGGAGAGACGGGGAAGGGTTGGCAAAGGACTCGGGCCGGAATAGAACTCGGGTCAGCCATGTAGTAGACGAGTGCCCCACCATTAAGCCACAGTAGGGCCGACATTATTGTCTGAAAATCAAAATAATATTGGTGAGTGTGGTGCTGTTGACTATATATTTCAGTTCAGGTTGGAGACCCCTGCTTTGGTCAGTGTTTCGGGTGGTCACCATTGGTGGGTTTTTGAAGATAGGTCTATTCCAAGAGGTCCTTGAGATAATTTTCTCTAAAATAAAAAATATTGTGTGTGTGTGTGTGTGTGTGTGTGTGTGTGTGTGTGTGTGTGTGTGTGTGTGTGTGTGTGTGTGTGTGTGTGCGTGTGTTGCTATTGCTGTTGAATAGTAATGTGAGTTCTACTGTTTATAGGGTCAGAGGTGGGGCCCCAAACATTTGTGAAAATTTCAAGTGGGTCCCAAGTTGTTAAAGGTTGGGAACTAGAGTCGAAGTGCTGAATTTGCACTGCTAATTCACTATTAGAGCCTTCACTACACAGCTGCTGATGTGATGGCCAGTTAAAGGCACCAATTAACCCTAAAGCATTTATTAAGGGCTACTCCTAGTGTTTTCCAGAGTTGCAAACACAAGAGCTGATCTTGCTGGTTTTCGTCCTATGTTCTTACTACCCCATTAATGTAAAGTCTGTTTTAAATCACTGCTCCAGTTAAAGGTTAATGAAAGAGGACCCATACATTATTTAGCCTACCCTTTGTTGCGTTTTGTACTGTAGTTTATGCATTTTTAGAGGGGTTAGCATGTAAGCTTTTTTTGTCAGACAAGCACAAGTTTTTTTGCAGTACATCTTTTGGTATATGCAGTAGTATATTTATAATATCAGGTTTTTGCGCAGCCTCTTTGTGCAGATGGGGTCGCCGGTGGCCCTATTCACATTTGCTGAAAATACTCATACTACATCATAACAATATTGCTATGACAAACCCGAGAGCCTTAAGTAACAGATTAAAACATAGCCATTACAATTTTGGTGACAGTAAGGTTATAACATAGACTCTGCACAAAGGGTATAAGTATTTGATGGTCCAAGCTTAGACTGCTAGACTGAATCTCACAGTTTTTAGTTTTTAAAAGTCTGAGCCTGATTGGTATCGGCACATCCCCTGTCTACACTGCTTCTGATGGAACATACCACAGCTCTGCAACCCAGAGAGAAGACGGCATGCAGCTATAGCACATGACGTAAACAAGACAGGCGTCACCATGCATTACCTGAGTGGCAGGTTATAGACTCTGGATCGGCACACTCCTTGCTGAGTCATTGTCTTTGTCTTGCTGCTTATGTTGCTGCACTCTGTGTGATAAGAAAATCAGGACATGTCCACAGAAATTGGACAGGTTCTGCCATTTTTGTCAGCTCAGTGTTTTCATTTGTGTTCATTTTTGTCATCTTGCGCTGCCTTGTTTGAAATGCACTGCACTACATTACACTGAAGTTTCAAATCCCCTTCCGGCCGTGTATTGACGAATGGTCTTTTGACCAAGAAGATCAGAAGTGAAATCAAGGGTGTAAAGAGATGGTAAATGTGTCTGTGTGTAGCCAGTGGTCCTGCAGATAATTCCTGTAGTCACCACTCAGGGGGAGATCCTCACATATCCACACATCTCACAGTTTATTTACTGTTAGAATACCGATGGTGCATGACAAATTATTCACCCGCTCACGCAAGCATGAAATATTTCTCTTTCTCTGGGGGAATTACCCACCTGTCGTTTATTTTTTCACCTTTCCCCACCGGCTGCTTGATCTCCAGCCTCTCAGACGCCGTCACCGATGACTGAGCAGCAGTCTCCAAAGGGACATATACGCCTGACAAATCTCGTCATCTTCCACATCTCCCCTCTCTCCAAACCAGAAGCCCATGCGGCATGCAGCAAACACTTGACACCGCCATCCGTTAGCCTCCTTTGTGCCCGCACCTCAGCACCAATAAATCAAAATGAGAAATGACATATTCTTGGCCCTCTGTTCTGTATACTGTATGTCCTCAGATGACTTTCATGCTGGATAAACTTGATAAACTCTTCATACTCATCAAACTAGTGATTACCACTGAGGAGGCGGTCATGTCGCTACACTGTTATACAGTTGTAACACAACCTGACCGCTGATAAAGTACTATCTGTTGTTACACATTCATAATTGGTAAACCTGAGCCTAAACCAGAATTGGTTAGAGTTTGGTCTACTGCGCCAACTTTTGCAGTAGGTACATTTGGTGACTAATGTTGAAAAATAAGGGATACGCAGATTTTTATGGGGATGATCATTTGCACACATTTCCTGTAAAATTGCAAGTGTCAGATGAAAAGGAAAATAAACCCAGAAACACACAAACGTAACACGTTTATACAAAGGCCAACACATCATCTTGACATACTCATTACACCAAAAGACAAAGCAGACAGCACAACACAATAAAACACAGTGTCTGTCCAGTCAGGGGTCTGTGGAGCGTACCGCAGCGATGGCTGGAGGGACAACATCCTCTCTTCTTAAAATGAACATTTGTCCAGCCAAGACCTGTGTCTGCCACTAGACAGAGCAGATAGCATCACACAATGAAGCAGAGGAGACTGTCAGAGTTTAAGTGCAGTGATGGCTGAGGAGGGGGAAAAAAAACTTGAGGACTTGTGTCTTACGGACTTCTGTTCAGTTTATGGTTCTGTGTCTGTGGGCAGATGGGCGTAGAGTGAAGAACCAGTTCACACAGCTACTGTATATGATGCATATGGTGGCTGTCACTTGTGTCAGTGGGAAAGTGTGTTATTTTGGATACTAAGTGGGATTTTTGTATATTTTGGGGTTTTTTTTGCCTTTGGTATGCCAGGCAAATGAAGAATGTGATATAAGAAGTGGGAGAGAGAGAGCTAGGATATAGGGTTGGAATATGATCCAGGCCAGACTTCAACCTGAAGCCCCCGCCAATTGCCTGCACATGGTACGGTTGCCTGATTTTTTTAAAAAAAGGTTCGCACACTCCTTTGGAATTTTTCTTCTTTAAGTTATTTTTTCTCCTTTTTATTCATTCATTCATTGGCAATGACGGTTGCCTGATTATCATTGACTTTCGAATCTCGTACCGAGCGTCTCTGCACCACGTCACTGCCTTGAACACGCCTCTACTCAGGGACATTGGAGCTGCTCAAAACTGATTGCTTCCCGACCAAGAGGGCGGAGTTTCCGATTTCTCCAGAGCTCAGAAACCATGCTTGTATTGCTTCTGGCCTGACTACAATCAGAGAAATTAGAACACAGGGAGAAGGCTCAGTCTCAATGGTTCCCATTGTAGCCAGTTAGCTTTGCATGCATACTGCAGTAACGAGCGTAGGCCAGTCCTTCATGTGGGAAAATGTATGGAATGGAAAGGGGAACCCATGCTAAATACATTGCTACTGCCATTTCCAGTCACAAATATTATCAACAAAACATTCCTGGTAAGCACTATGACTGTTGTTTAACAATAGGCTGTATTGACAAATCGTTCAGGTGTGTAGTTTTACAGCAGGTTAGAAGATTTCAACCTGTACTCGCTAGCATCGTGCTAATGTTTATGGGTTTGGCCCCATAACAATTGAGCTTTGTGACCCAGTATATAATAATCTAGTGGCGCAAAATAATCGAAACGCTACTCAAACGGGGTCTTATTATTTCTAGCTTCGAACTTAATATTAATATTTCAGGGCAATTTTTTTTTTTTAAATCACAAAAATTATAATGGTAAAAAACACATTACCACACCCATTCATTTTGCACTGTCCCGTGGTTAGGGTTAGCCAATTGTGGCTAATAGCAAGTTCCGTGAGTGAACAGCCCCTGCTACAATCAACTCCGCGACGGTGTTACATCACTAGGAGGGTGTGGCCTGGCTAATGGTATGGGTGCATCAGTGCAGGGTGTCACAGCAGCAGCCCCTGGGTTATTTCCATTGGTGATTCCAAGATAGTTAAAAGCAGAGCCATCTAATAACAGAGTTGCGCAAACCGGGGACCAGGAAGTCGGTTGGTGATGTGATTCGTGTAGATTAAAATGTTTCTTAACAGTAAACTTCTGTTTGTTGGAAACTAACACAGAACCATCACATACCAAACAAAGATTAAGTACAAACAAATTACATTACCTTTACCACTTTTTCTGTGTTCTACGGCCACCTCCTGGAACTAAGTAACTTCTAATAGAACTAAAGTCAATGGGGATTTCCATGTTAACGCTCTGTGAGGCTCCATGAGAGCCGCCATTGCTGTGGAAAGATTGGTCCATAGAGGTCTATGGGAGTGGCGTAACTCTGTTATTAGATGGCTCTGGTTAAAAGTATTGACATGCTTGTAATGTCTAGCCCTTTTGAGTAGGCCTATGTACCTTTAAGGATGTTGGGAGTTGTGGGATAGGATGATAAAAGTAGAGCTACGGGGCGGGAGCAGGATCAGTGTTTGGGCAAAGCTATGTTTGTGAACATGCCATGCACTTAATGCCTGTGAAATAAACTATGATGGAGAATGTCACCTTTTTTTCTTTGACGAGTTTGCAGGTCTGAGCGGTATTACATTTACTGCTGGTGCACAGTACCAGTAAGAGAATAGGCTTAATGCTGCCCAAGAACCCACATTTGAAAAAAAAACAAAAAAACTAAGGTCTGCTATTTAAGTAGAGAACACACTGTACAACCACACTATGCCATTTGAGAGAAGTGAAGAGACACCCAAAATAGTCATGCACAGTGATATCGATCTGTAGTACACATGCTTATTTTGTTTGTTTATTGTTTGTTTCGGGGGGAGGGGTGGGGGGTAGCATCAGTAAGAAACAAACACTACTTTCACCCCTGGTTGGGAGGCAGTGTGTGGTGACGTATAAGCGAGGCAGGCAACTTGGAGTTGTAATGAACTTTAAATATTAAGGAGAAAACTAGATCTTGAAGAGAGATTGGAAGTAATAAAACTTTTGGAGTCGATAGATCTAGCCCACTCTCTTGTGGGTCTTAAAATGGCCTCCTTCCATGTGTCACGTTCAAACAAGCCCAGTGAGTAGTGGAAGAATTTCATTTTTCTAACAGTGGAAGCCTGCTTTGTTGTCACACGGTTCTCAGCCAGCCCAGATCTGCAGGCGAGGGGGAGGTAGACGATTTTGGTCTCTCATCAGCAGGAAACTGCTGTGCTGGCGAAAAGAGAAGAAAGACAAAAAAGATGAATCATGCATGACTACCTGCCACACAGCCACCATGCTGTGGCACGCAAGGTTAATCACAATTCCATTACTATTAGAGAACAAATTGCTTGCAGGGTAGCATGAATGATGCACAAACACCTGTCATTCACAGTTGACATCATACAATTTTGCAATGATATTGGATCCAGAACATTGGACAGGCCAATTTAATTAAATGCTGTATTTACTGCATCAGACACATGTGCGTAGTCCATATTAAAGTGAGTGAGGGGAGTTGAGAGTAGAGAGTGAGGCTGAAGTTGTAATGTTGGGATCCTCCTGTATCTGGTTGCCATATGACCGCAATTGGTCTTGCTAAAAAGTGAGTCCCATTGGCATTGTTAGACAGCAAACCACAGCACACAGTGAACAACAAAATTGCACGAGGAAGAACGCTTGCTGTTCACTCACCACCACCCCCAGTGGTGTCGGGAATCAAACCAGCAGCCCTTGGGACTCCCTAAACCAGGGGTGCTCAACTGGCGGACCCAGGTCCGGATGCGGACCCAAACGCAATGTCATCCGGACCAAGACAAAATCCATCTGTATTTAATATTTATAAATTATACATGAGATTTCGCTGCCATGCGATCTATAGGTGTATTTCTGCGAAGCCAGTCTTATGACAAATAAAAGTATCATCACTGTGACAACTCAGTGAGTGAGCAAGAGGCCAGTGCGGCCAGCGAGTGAGGCTATTTTCTGCATCGGTCCGTAGCGACTTTTTTGGACCCTGGAAACATACGAAATTTGGCGAGTGGACCTTTTCAGTTTCTAGTTGAGCACCCCTGCCCTAAACACTTATTAGCCTGTTGACAATTCAAACAGGAGTTAAGGTTAACATTAACACTCTCAAAAACCCCTATGTCAGCTGACTGGTCAACAAAAGTGAAAGTGAAAGTGAAAGCCCATTGGGAAACTCCAACTCCCATTGTCATTGTGACACAGCACTCCACAGCACACAAGTGAACACTGCACACTGCACACAACGAAATTGCATTTCTGCCTCACCCGTGCAAGGGGGCAGCCCTCAGTGGCGCCCCATGGGGAGCAGTGCGGTGGGACGGTACCATGCTCAGGGTACCTCAGTCATGGAGGAGGATGGGGGAGAGCACTGGTTGATTCCTCCCCCCACCAACCTGGCGGGTCGGGAGTTGAACCGGCAACCTCTGGGATGCAAGTCTGACGCCCTAACCGCTCACCCATGACTGCCCAAAAGATGTAACTGCTATCAACCTTGCCAATAGTAGCAAACCCAGATTAGCAGTCTGCTGATATCCAGGTTGATGTAGCAGCAAGGTTGGATTTGCCCAGCCATGACTCAACCCCAGACCTTCAAGGGTCGTGAGAGCCAGAGCACACCCACCCACAACCCTAGTGATAGTCACTCAGGTGCTGTTTCCACGTTTTTTTAGCAGGGTATTTTTTTCTCCTGCTAGGTGTAAACGCAACATGCGGATAAAAAAAATCCTCCATTGTAACAAATGCGTTTCAGCCCCCTAAACAGGATATTTTTTCACCTGCTTTTTATACCTGGATTTTAAATATCTGCTACGTGGAAACGGAAGGTCAAAACCAATGCAAAACCAATGCAACCAGGAGAAAAAAATATCCACATATAAAAATATCCAGCTACGTGGAAACAGCACCTTAATCACACTCACTCTCCACCCTTTCTTCCAGGTACATGGCCATCATTCACCCCCTGAAGCAGCGGATGACGGCCACGGAGACCATCGTGGTGATCGGCGTGATCTGGGTGCTGGCCCTCCTCCTGGCCTTCCCCCAGTTCTACTACTCCGACCTCAGCTACTTCCCCCAGCGAGTGGTCTGCTACATCGCCTGGCCCGCCGACATCGAGAAGATGTGAGTTATGTGCCTTTTGCTCTTGGAAGTACTGTAGATATTATCCAGTCTCTGCAACTCGTGTATGAAAAGATTCTACGCGTTGTCCAGTGGAAAATTGCACAAGGGGCTGCGTTCAAGTGTCCTTCCCATGTCAAGCACATGAATGCACCATCAGCCATCAGTCTCCATGATGTAATACTGTCCACCCACCTTGCTTTTACTTTAGCAGAATTTGACTTTGGCAACATGGGGGGCAGAGTTGCACTTTCACATTAAAAAACATCCAAATGGAATTCCAACAGGACCAAGCTGAACTAACTTGACAAGAGTGCAGAGTTTTCAACTTATGAATAACGTGTTTCAGAAATCGTTTTTGGGACTTCATCATACATACTGTATGTCAGGGTGAAAGGCTTTGTCACCCTTCAGTAATCTTACTGTACTGAGCTATGGCCATGGTGTCTGATTCCACTTTTCAAGTCAGGAACAGGTGTAAACAATAACCGAAACACTGACATCACCTACAATCAAACAGACAGAGTTGGGAGCTTATCCAGTGAATTGTGATCAAGATAGATTTTGAACATGCTGCTGGACGTTAAAGGGCAAATTTTAATAGAAATTGCTGTCAATGTTATGATATATATTGGTAATTACCTGATCTACAGTACACAGTTGTGGCTACCCAGTAAATTTGATAGTAAAGTTGATTCCACTTCCACTTCCACTACGTCCACAACGTATCTTGGTCTACCATATCGAAAATCTTTGAGCAGATTATTTGTCTTCATTTCTCCATATGCAACATTTACGGTTGTAATCGGTGGGGTTACCAATGACTAAAAAATGATTTGGTGTTGCTTTAACTTCAACTATCTTTACAAATTACTTTGGCATCACAAATAGACTGGTCAATCTTCCAAGTACTTCCTGAAAAATGGCTTCCACTCAGAGCCCCAATGGACTTCCATTAGCAAAGCACTCCAGAGAAATGTAGCTTATTGAAAACTGCAGAGAGGAAGAGCGGTGCTCAAAAATCTGTACCTCGCTATCGGTCTTTCAGCCGAGGACTATTGTAGTTGCTGTCTTTCTTTGTTTATGTTCTTAATTACACTCTTAAAGAAGACCGAGGGCCCTCCATTAGGGAGTAATCTCTTGCCATTAATCAGGTTTATAGGATGGAGCGCTTCATTAGCATGCACTGGATAAGGACCATACCTTTACGCATTTCATGTGGAGGTGCAGGCTCTTGCCATAGAGACACAGACACACACAAATATGCACGCACTCGCAATGCGCACGCACGCGCGCACGCACACACACACACACACACACACACACACACACACACACACACACACACACACACACACACATTTTAAATAAAAATACATATTTGCAGTGCTTACCGTACATTTGTTTGACTTTTTGCTGACTTATTCAGAGCGAACACCGCATTTTGCCTCTGTACTACGTCAACAGGTTCGCTCAGGCATTCATAAATATCTCCAGTAATAACTCAATAACTTAACTCATTGGCTGCCAGCCATTTTCATAAAAGAGTACCTCGGAGTGCCAGAGATTTTTCAGCATTTTGGGCGTTTTTTGGAGGCTAACAGAAAATTGAGTTCTGTGTCTATGTCAACACCATACCCATCAAAACACAGATTAGACGCTCATCTGTCATCAGAAAAAACGGTGTCTCTCTACCCCTTTCCGTTCTTTCATAATCATCTGTTGAAATTAAGTGGAATTCGCCAAAATGCTGCTTTCTAGCCAAAAAGCTGAGAAAACGCCATTTGAAGTAGAACTATAACTGCAAACGTTTTTGCCCATTGGCATCGTCCTAACAACTCCAAACCTATCAGATGCTATTACAGAGTCTTCTGTCATCTGTAGCCTGAACAAAAGATCGTTTGTATGACCTTTTCAACCTAATATACTGAAATATAACGGGGGTGGACTCGAAAACAAGGGTGTTTTGGTTTAGTTGCTGGCGCGCAGAATGGATCATGACAGCAGGTGCCCCTAACTCCGGGAACTCCCTCCCTCTCCCTCTCCCTCTGATTGTGCTCTCTCTCTCCCCTCGTTGGAGAACGAATCACAGCTGGTTTATTTCCTCCATAGTACCGTGTTGTGTCTTGTGGGGGAGGGAGGCAGGTAGGCAGGCAACTCCGCTTAGCGTAGCTTACTGCAGCTTCTTTGGCAGAGCGGACAATTTGCAGATTGATGATTACTGTCTTCATGGTTCTGCTATAGTGATCTTGTCATATATTGTTCAATGAATTTTCTTTTGATAAAGTACTAATCACATATCCAACATTTCACAAGCCGATTGGAGTGGTGAAGCCTAGCTGGTCTGAGGCTAAGTGCAATGCTTTCTCATGTGAGCTGAAAGCATCTGACCAGACACAAAGGGTACTCTGTTCCAAGAATCTGCACCCCCCCCCCTGTCTTTTTTGATGATACAGTAAGCTGATCATACTATACAGATCCATAAAAATAACTGTAGAATGAATAAAAAATAGTTGACTTACCAAGGCTCCTTTATTTAGGCTTAGTTGTAAATTGTTAGCGATTTCGTAGCAAACTTTATAGCCAAACATTTCCCAACTGAGGTGACACATCGCCACAAGTCCCGTGCATTCTCCTGTTAGATGACATTTTGTAAGCATCATCCTGATGTTGTGTAGGCTGATCACATTATACAAAATGAAAGGTTGCCACACAGATCATCTCATGGTGTATTTTGGGCAAGCTGGTACAATGCCTTCTAGATAGATAGCAACAGGGGGTTGTATTTTGGTCATGAGAGGAAGGTTTTTTTTGGTCAGGCTCTGACACTAAAATCAGTAGCCTACCTGTGTTAAAATCAGAGGGCAAGAAAGTAGACTACTGTCACAGGTGCTTTACTTTCAAAAATGATTTTGCTATGCTTCTTTTGAGATTATATTATAATAGTAAAAAAGGGGTGTTTTTGTCTTGACATGTCCTCTTGTTCTGAACTAAAGCCCTGCCTTGACTGTTCCTAAGGACACTTCTGCCACCTACAGGAACAGTTAGAAAATGCCTAGAGGCTTGAAATTTATACAGAAGATAGGTCAGACCAAAGAGGCTTGAGACAAGAGGGCTTACTCACGACTTATTATATGGTTGTGACGTCATCGGTCGAATGCTCCATTCATTTCAACGGGGCTCCCCAACGTTCGCACGTCTGTTATTTTTCGATAACGGACGGGTTGGTCTATAACAGACCGCTGTCAATGGCAACAAGACTTTTCACTGCTAAAGCGACTTTTCAACAAGACTCTAATCAGCTGCTGTGATAGACAACACCTGTTTTCCTGGCTACCTGTTGTCCTGGCTACCTGTTTTGTTTTGCGCAGCAACAATCTTAACATTAAATAGGCCTAAAGAAATGTCCCCGCCATGTGTGAATCATTTAAGTATATCCATATAATAAGCGGGTTAACTTTCGGCGAGTCGGTCGCTTTGTGGAATAGCAGCACTTCAGAGAGAACAAGACCCCTCCGCTCCGCGTCGGGGTCTAAAGATTCTCTCTGTCGTGCTGCTATTCCACGGTAGCGACCTTCTCGCCGAACGTTAACCCTTACATAACAGCGTAGTAGGAAATGATGGCGAGGGGAGTACGGAAATGTTATTCACTGTGGAACAGGCCATAGGACAGCGTGAATGTCTGTCAGCTGTCCTTAATTACCCCCAGCAATTACTGCTGACTAACAGCTGCCGTTACTTGGCCACAAATTATCCATCGTGGTGTCGCCCCCACTGACCATGTGCAAGGGAGTACGAAAATGGCATCCATCGCACCCACTGACCAATGACCATGCGCAAGGGAGTTAATTTTCCATCCACTCGTGTCCTCAGGCAACGCCCCCGTACTACACCGTGGCCAATGCATTCCCCGCCAAGAGATTGTTCTTTCTCTTGAGTTTCTTTGGGTCAGACCGTCCTCGAGGCCTGGCTGTGAAAAAACGCAATTATCGGCGAACGACGTCGAAGGCAGGGGGCGTCACTATTCGAAATGACGTCATAGGGACGTCGAAGGCAGCCAATGAGTTAAGAGTGACTTAACTTTTCTTTTGTCTGTAATTATTGAATGAACATTTAAAATTTAGTGTGCACACAGAAGCGGCCCCAAAAAGCCAACCATTTGTAATGACTGAGCTGATCTCCATGATGTTAATTTCTACAGTGTGTCAGTCATCAGAAGGATGATTGAACTGCGCTAAAACCAATGACCATGTGATGCAGGCTTTTGTTGAAGCTCGAAGGGGGAATGAATTGGATTTAACACCCCCTGTTGGCTTTATAACATATCAAAAACGGCTCTTTATGACTAAAATGTTGGTCCAGAGGCAAATTAGGGGTAAGACCCATTTTACCGTGAAATCCTCCTTCAGTGAGTTAAGAATTGCCTGCCTGAAGAAGACTCAGCAGTGCTTGAAATGTTGTCATTTTATCTTAATAATTAAAAAAATGTAATTCAAACAGTGCTGCAGACTTTGTATGGTTTAATTGATTTAACTTTACATAATTCCCCTGCAAAATATCCCACCACACTGCCATTTAGTTTTTTGAACACTGACTGACTCACTGACACTTTGAACACTGCTGTTACAAGCAGGAAATAAAGACATACTGATTTTAAGCTGGATATTTGCAGTAATTGCGGTTTGCACATGAGTCATAAAAACTTGTGGCCGTACTTCCGGAATATTCTGGTAGCACAATGCGCTTCAACACATAAACAGAATGTTCCGAAACTTTCTTTAAACCGTACAATATTCTGTTGGACACTACAGTACCCCCTGTAACCCCCCACCCCCCCGGCAAGGCACATTTTGTGACAAATAGACAGTGTCATAATTGCGAGCTAGGAATTAAGGATAACATCTCTACCAACCATACCACCACAGATGATTTTTTTCAATATTTCATCTGGTCACAATTCTGCAATTTCTCACTTATGGCCAATCAGGAGCCCCCTGGCAAGTGGAGGCCCTACGCTGCAGCCATATCTAGCCTGTGCATTCATCCAACCCTGTCCCTGCATTTAACTGCATTCACTGAAGACATTTCCCCCTCACATTTTCCTCACTGCTATCAACAACCTTC
>NC_085859.1:19303062-19371502 GCF_034702125.1 Engraulis encrasicolus
CTATAACATGACATTGGTTTCCCCGCGACTCTCCCCGCCCGCACACATGGCCATAATTAAAACACACGCTCACACACACACACACACACACACACACACACACACACTCGATATCGTTTTAAAACTTAGCTGTCCCGTGGAGCAACGAGACCCTCCCCCGGGGTCTGGGTATGACGCTGAGAAGCGAGTGGAGGCTCTGGTGGTGAATGGGAGGCCAGAATACTCCTGGCTGGGAAGTCGCACCGTTGAGTCCACACTCCTACAATTCCCGGCCCTACTCACCTCGCACCCCAATAACTGTCTTCACCGTCGGCAGCCCTAACCGGCTACGAACGGCCCCCGCCCCCCAACCTCGAGTGTAGCTCAGCGTGAGGCACACGCTAGCTTCCACTCCTAGCAGCCCGGCCCTCTCTCACGCTGCCCGCTGTCTATCTTCGCCGCCGGTAGCCCTAAGCGACTACGAACGGCAACCACCCCCCAACAGCGAGTGCGACTCGACGTGGAAAGCGTTCTGCTCCTTCCCCGCACAACAACCGTGTGCTTCTCACTTCTATTTCTCTCCTTTCCACTCCCAAACGCCACCATCACCTCTAATGATCCACAGCGCGTCCCCAATTAGCCCACAGGTGCACGACATTAAGTCACCCACTGCTATCCCTGCTCCCTCCCCGCTCCACAACCAATCACCCCACCCATAAGCACAACATAAACAATCATTACACTCCCCCCACCCATCAGGTAGACTCGCCCCGAGTCGAAATCACATTTCATAGTCCATAGACCATACAGGAGGCCTTCTCAGTCGCCCTGGGCATGAGTCCCGGGGTAGCGATGCCCCTTGTTGCGCCTCCCCGGCTCTGGCTGAGTGGCTCATTGTCTCTGCCTGCATAGGTCTAGCGCGTAATGGCTCCTGACCACCTCTGTGCTCCCTGGCTGGCACAGGCCAGCCTGGCCTGCGGGATTTCGGTGCGGCACCACAGTGTCCTGGCACACCGTTTTCTCCCGCCAAACGTGTAACTGGGGGCACCCCAGCCCCAGCTCCCAACAACTCAGGTGTCTGTTGCCGGGTCACCTCAGACCGAATGCCCGTGGCCCCTCGCATGGCTGCAGGGGTCTGCGGATGGGCCTCCCTGGGCCGAACACCCCCTGGCATGGCTGCAGAGGTCTGCAGCTCGTCCACGCTGGGCCGCACACCCCCTGGCGTGGCGGCAGGAGTCGGTGGCTGGGTCCCCTCAGGTCCGGCACCCTCTGGCCTGGCTACAGAGGTCTGCGGCTGGTCCCCCTCAGGCCGGATACCCTCTGGCGTGGCTGCAGAGGCATGCGGCTGGGTCCCCTCAGGCCGGATACCCTCTGGCGTGGCTGCAGAGGCATGTGGCTGGGTCCCCTCAGGCCGGATACCCTCTGGCGTGGCTGCAGAGGCATGTGGCTGGGTCCCCTCAGGCCTGCTACCCGTGGCCCCTCGGGTGTCTGCATCACTGTGGTTAGAAGCTTCTGGGGCAGAAGAAAGACAGGGTTTGAGTCTATTGAAATGAACAACCATTTCTGCCCCCCCTTCCACGGGCATCACCCGATACAACACTTCTGTTATCCTCTCCAGGACCTTAAATGGCCCCACAAATCTTCGTTGCAATTTTGGGCAAAGTCCCCTTTTCTTAGCTTTACCCCGAACCCATACCAATTCCCCAGCTGAATAGTACTGGAAGTGGGCTCTGAAATCATAAGCCTCCTTCTGTCTCCCGGAGGCTCTAGACTGATGACCTTTAACCGCCTCTACCACCGTAGACAATGTCTGCAGTAATCTGGCCACATATTCAGAAGCAGAAGAAAATTGTGCCCCATCCCCCAGATTAAGCATTACATCCACAGGTAGGACAATCTCCTGCCCGAAGACAACTTTGTACGGTGTGAAACCAGTACTGGAGTGAACGCTGCTCCTGTATGCCATCATCACATAAGGTAACAGTAGGTCCCAATTGGTTTGGTTATCATCTACAAAAAGGGACAGCATAGATGCCAGTGTTCTGTTAAACCTTTCGATCATTCCATCTGATTGAGGGTGATACGCTGATGTTCGGGTCTTATGAATATTGAGCAGCTCGCATACCTCCTTAAATAGCCTTGATTCAAAATTACGACCCTGGTCCGTATGTATTACCCTTGGTGTTCCAAACCGGCACACCCACTGTTCCACCAACAATTTGGCCACCGTTTCAGCTTCCTGGTTAGGCAAGGGAAAGGCCTCAGTCCATTTTGAAAAGTAATCACCTATAACTACAATGTATTTGCTGTTCCTGGAGGTTTCAGGGAGAGGCCCCAAGATATCTAATGCCACTCTTTCATATGGCCTTGAGGCTACCACAGATTGGAGGGGTGCCCGCCATTGTTTCCCAACAGCTTTGCGGGATCCACAATCCACACACTCACGACACCATTGCTTCACATCCCCAAACCAACCCAACCAATAGAAGCGATCTTTTACTTTGGCCTGCAACTTCTCTATACCCAAATGACCACCCGTAGCATCATTGTGTAGCTGCTTTAAGATTTTTGACACCATTGCAGCGGGGACCACCACCTGTACCTGGTTTGCAGCATCAGAGTTGGGTGGAGGGACTCTCACCAACCGGGAGCCCTGCATTCTTAATTGAGACCACACCAGCGCATACTTTTGCAGTTCGTCTGGAGGCTGCAAACCACCATCCCCCCCAGTCTTGAGAGAAATGATCGCCTGGAGCTCACCATCTGCTCTCTGAGCCAGAGTCAATTCATCCCCCTCCCCTCCCAACATTACCTTGGCGGGCACACTTTGTACAGCAGCTATGACTGACACTCCCTGGGTCAAGGAGGATGGTTCAGGGTCCTGGGGTGGGGACAAGTATGCAGGCAGTCTCGAAAGGGGGTCCGCGTTACTGTGATTTCGTCCTGGGCGATGCACAATTTTATATTGAAAGCTAGCCAACTGCTCCACCCATCTGGCTAACTGCCCCTCCAGCCCTTGAAAATTATGCAACCACCTCAGGGAGGCATGATCTGTACGCAGGATAAACTCCTTACCCAACAAATAATGCTTAAAATGTTTTATAAAAGTAACCATCGCCAACAGCTCCTTTTTAGTGGTGGCATACTTTCTTTCTGGCTTAGACAATGCTCTGCTAGCATAGGCTATCACATGTTCACCTTCACCCCCCTCCTGTGACAACACCGCCCCAATTCCTGCATCACTTGCGTCAGTGTCCAAGATGAATGTTTTGGAGGGGTCAGGGTACCCTAGGATAGGGGCTGACATTAAGCTACGTTTCAAGTGCTCAAAGGCTGCCTGACATGCCTCCGTCCACTTGAAACGCCTGCCTTTTTCTGTGAGCTGGTGAAGGGGGCGAGCAATTTCAGCAAACCCCCGCACGAATCTTCGATAATAGGATGCCAAGCCTACAAAACTCCTGACCTCGGTCTGCGTTTTTGGCACTGGCCACTGGCGTACAGCCTCCACCTTAGCAGGATCAGCTTTAACCCCTTCTGAGGAAATGATGTGGCCCAAATACTGCACCTCTGTGGCAAACAAATTACATTTTGCAGGTTTGACTTTGAGATTGGCTTGGCGTAATTTTGTCAACACTTCATCAAGACGGCCTAAATGTTCCTGGAACGTGCGCCCAAATGTAATAATATCGTCCAAATAAACGAGGCAAGTGGTCCACTGAAGATCTGCTAGCACCAGATCCATCAGTCGTTGAAACGTACTAGGGCTGTTACAAAGACCAAAACTGAGGACATTAAATTCAAACAGCCCCTGACGAGTAATAAAAGCAGTTTTATGTTTATCCCTAGGGTCCAGCTCTACTTGCCAGTAGCCACTGGCTAAATCAAGAGTAGAGAACCAACAGGCTTTATTTAAACTGTCAAGGGCATCGTCAATCCGGGGCAACGGATACGCATCTTTTCTGGTGACATCATTTAATTTGCGATAATCAACACAAAATCTGAGGCCACCATCACGTTTGCGCACCAAAACTACAGGCGCAGCCCAGGGACTGTAGGAAGGCTGGATGATGTCATTTTCTAGCATGAGTTTTAAATGGTCAGACACTTCCTGTTGTAAATGAAGTGGGACACGGCGGGGTGGTAATTTTATAGGCATCGCATGTCCTGTGTCAATCTGATGTAAGGTTAAGAAGGTCCTCCCCAGATCGCCCTCCCCTTCACTGAACACGGACACATTTTTCTCCAACAAAGCACGAATGGATGAGAGTTCGGATGGAGAAAAATTCTTATCCCCCAACCCAAACTGCGCCATAAGCGAATCGACAGTCCATTGTTGGCTTGAGCCATCCTCCTCATCTAACGGCTCCGCCCCACACCCCACCTCAATATCCGTATGTAAAGTGCCCAACCTCATGCCCTCCTGCAAGGTAAGCGTATCCTCGGTCACATTAATTACTCGAATTGGTAGTGTTCCCTTATTCACTCTACAAACAACCCGAGCAATCATTACATCACACTGGTTGGATAAAGTGTCTACAGGTTCCAACATACCCTCACGACCGGGCCCCAGCAGGTTATCCACTTTGCCTGCAATGATCACCTCACTACGGGGGGGAATTACAGTGTCTTCCGGGACAGTCACAGGGCGGGGCTTATCCATTTCTGCTGGAACAATTAGGGGAAACATTTTACCCATTATGCGACATTCATTCTTTCCAAAATCTACCATGACTCCATGTTTATTTAGAAAATCGAATCCCAAAAGAATATCTTGTGAGGGCACGTCAGCTACTAGAAATTCTGTGATCAACGCCAATGAGTCAAACTGGCAGATAGTTTGCCACTTTCCCAAAATTCCCATAAGCCCACCATTGGCAGCAGAAACCTCCCCATGATGCCCAGTCAGTTCGGATCCCCCCTTAGTGATGTCAAGCCATATTTGTTTTGGTATTACTGACAGAGTAGCTCCACTATCGATCAAAAGAAGAGACTCGGACCCACCTATTTTGGCCTCAATGTATCCTGAGCCACCCTGGTAACTTGAAGAGGCCGCATAAGCACCAACTCTCATGGGGGCAGGCAGTGGGCCTATGGTACCTGCCCCCTGTAGTTTCCCTGCAAGTATGGACAGTCACGTTTAATATGTCGGGTACACCCACATTCCCAACAACCATCCCCAGCCTCTCTGGCTTTATTTGCAGGCCCTGGCACAGGAGCACCACTTCGAGGGTTCTGCCCAGGCACCCTAAAAAGCTGGCCAGCTGATGTAGTATTCCGCATAGACTGTTGCATGTTACCCACTGTGGTGCTAAGGGACTTCACTTCTTGCCTCAACTCCTCCACCATCCCCAACACCATTGTCATTGGTTCATCACTTTTTGGTTTATTCTCTACTCCCCTTACTTTGGCATCAACCGTCAGGTGGGTTTGTTCCAAATTTTTAAGCAGCTCAATTTCAGCAGCCAAATCAATGGCATCTTCTAAGGTCTTAGGCTTGGCTCGTCGCAGTGTAATACGAAAATCACCAGTTGCAAAGTGTGTGAGAAATTGGTCTCTAGCTAACATATCACGAGTGGAATTGTCAGCAGCGGGGTAAGCTTTTAAGGCAAGGCGGCGAAGGGCATTTCCAAATTCACGAGCAGTTTCATTATGCATACGACGGCGATCAGTAAAAGCAGCCCGACTCCAGTCTGTACTGTCACAGGGCTCAAAACATCTAGCCATAGCTGCTTTTAACAAGCCATAATTTCCTTTTGCGTCACCAGACAGGCCACTATAAATATCCCTAGCGCGACCTGAGAGTAAAAGGGACATGAATTTTAATTTTAAGTCGTCATCCCAACCATTAACCTCTGCAGCCAAGTCAAATTGTTCGGACCAATCAGACCACTCACGGCCAACACCAGTGAAGGTCTCGGGCATAAACACTGGTCGTGCAGTAGCATTAGGCCGCCCCACAGCGCCCGACCCGGCAGGTCTAACCTCATTAGGCCTATCCTCCGTCACCGACATATTTACCACACTCACTAGGTTTTATGAAAAAAAAAAGAAACACTTCCGTAAGGGAAGAGTCCCACCGCTGCCACCAGTGTAATAAACCTTGAGTGTGAGTCGGAGAACAGAGTACTAGGCAGACAACAATTTGGAGAGGAAAAACAGCAATTTTATTTATTACAAAAATTCATTTAAAAGGGCCTGTGACGAAGCGGGGTCAGAGCCCGCGGGCGAATCAACACATGGAACAGCGGCTGTACACACCACTACAAAGTCCCACACGGCCAAACCATGGCAGGCTAGTCTATTAAATACACACCTCCACACAGTACACAATTTGACGGGCAACACACATCTAACCCCAATACATTAACCCCAAGGCACGGCACACTTGGATTCACACCACACAACTACGGTACTAAATTCGAATGCTGGCACACATCAAACTTTAGCAGGTTTAAGGCACACACGAGACATGCAAAATCCCCACTACAGTACTGGAGCTAAACATGCGTACCCATCAAACCCCATACCTTTCCCACAAGGGTATTGCACACCATAAACCATGCAAAATAGTACACACAATAGGCTAGGGCTATAACATGACATTGGTTTCCCCGCGACTCTCCCCGCCCGCACACATGGCCATAATTAAAACACACGCTCACACACACACACACACACACACACACACACACACACTCGATATCGTTTTAAAACTTAGCTGTCCCGTGGAGCAACGAGACCCTCCCCCGGGGTCTGGGTATGACGCTGAGAAGCGAGTGGAGGCTCTGGTGGTGAATGGGAGGCCAGAATACTCCTGGCTGGGAAGTCGCACCGTTGAGTCCACACTCCTACAATTCCCGGCCCTACTCACCTCGCACCCCAATAACTGTCTTCACCGTCGGCAGCCCTAACCGGCTACGAACGGCCCCCGCCCCCCAACCTCGAGTGTAGCTCAGCGTGAGGCACACGCTAGCTTCCACTCCTAGCAGCCCGGCCCTCTCTCACGCTGCCCGCTGTCTATCTTCGCCGCCGGTAGCCCTAAGCGACTACGAACGGCAACCACCCCCCAACAGCGAGTGCGACTCGACGTGGAAAGCGTTCTGCTCCTTCCCCGCACAACTACCGTGTGCTTCCCACTTCTATTTCTCTCCTTTCCACTCCCAAACGCCACCATCACCTCTAATGATCCACAGCGCGTCCCCAATTAGCCCACAGGTGCACGACATTAAGTCACCCACTGCTATCCCTGCTCCCTCCCCGCTCCACAACCAATCACCCCACCCATAAGCACAACATAAACAATCATTACAATACAAACACATCTCGAAATGAACCTCAGTTAGCCTATGTTCTCACGATGCAACACGCACGTTGTCCTTTGTTTGGTTTTGTGATTTGACATTTTGTCAAGAGCGGGAATGGATACAGGCTGAAATGGAGCATGTTTTCGGTAGGCAGGCGGTCAATGCTGGGAAGAAATAACGCTGCCTATTAATGTCCACATTGACCTCAACGTTCGCCCGACTTCAGACACTTCCCTTACAGAGCGCAGCGTGGTTTATGAATTTGGGCAGGCGGAGCATCTCGCTCTCTCGCTCTCTTTCTCTCTCTCCGCTCAACGTCTATCTCCACTCAACAGCATCGGCGCATGCATGAATCTAAACACCTTCACACGTTTGATAAAGCCTTCTTGGTCTGTTGTTCATTTCTGTGCTTTACCTTCCGACGTTTCCAAGTTTTCGTCTTGCGGAGGTTGCTCAGGCAATTGACAACAAGTGCGCACGTGCTGGTTGGACGGAACATTTTATAAGAGAGGGGTGAATGGAAGTGTTACTCGCACATGTGCGCCCCTTTTCTACTTGTCTTTTTAAAGCGCATATGCAAACATTTGCCTGTATCCTGCTGTTTTCTAGACTGAGGGGTAACAACAGAGACTTTGTTAGGGAAGAACTCTGGTAACAGCTTTTAAAGAGCGCATCGCGATTCTGCGAGGAAGGTTCGCGATAGGGGTTCGTGGGTCTGCGTACCGCGATCCCTCGGTTCGATGCAATATCGTTACAGCCTTAAGGCTCAGTTATGCTTCCTACTTGTGCCACAGAGTGAGCTTGACGCAGCCATGATGCAGTTAATTCTTGTTTATGCCCTGTTTTGAAGCACGGTCTGCGCGATGTCATTCCACGCTGAAACTGCCTTCAATACAAAGAGTAAACTAGACGTGTCGGTTGTTTTTTTAGCATCACAGACTCGACGAGAATGAAAATGAAACATTAAATCTTTATATCACGTGCATGTTTGATCGCACTGGCAGCCACAGTCAGTAGCGGTGGGTGGAAATTTTGATTAGGGAAGCACAATACAGAATCGCGCAGGTGACGTAAGCATAATAAGAGCAGAGAGATTCTAGAATGAGAGGGGACATATGGCGGCCATCTTGGTGACGCCTCCGGGGTGCTATTTCGCGATTAAGTAGACCAGATCTGAGAGTCAATGGGAAAAATGAATGGGGAAACTGAGTATAGGACGGAGGGGAACCCAGCGGTTGTGAAAACCATATGGTTGAAACGACCGTGAAAAACTGATCAATCTAGACTACTTGGTTGTGTCATACGAGTCAAAATAAAGCTTTTTGAGCCACTTTTCTCACGGTTTTTTTGACAGAGCGCAGGCGCAGTAGTTCCATAACGGCACGAGAGCAACGGCTTTTCAAAACTGAGCATGTGCATAATTTCGCGTGCGCCGATGCAGCCAGATGATTGGATCACTGGCAACGCAGCTCAGCAGGCACATTGGCTCTTGTCACCAGAAAGGCGGGAGATGTGCGGGTAGACGCCATATTTGCGTTACGAATCTTCACCGTTAATTTCTATGTACCTGTTCTATCTCCTCTTACTAGAATATTTCTGATAAGAGGTGTCGATAGGCATGGATTTCAGTTCTTGCCTAGCTCTATTTAATAGGCCATGATGAGGTTTGCAGCAAGTGAAACGTGTAAGTGAAAGGGACACAAGCTTGCTCCACAAAAAAATCCCAAACTGTTTTGAGATGTGCACGATGCAAGGGGTCGCTAGAGAAGGGACAGTGCATAGTCTAAAACCTCGGATATGCACTCAGATCGGCACCAACCATTCCAGTGCAAGTCCATCACCACAAAACCGGAGACCTTTTGTAGCCTAACAGACAAGCGTCACAAAATAGTAAGAGTTTCCACGTAGTCCAGATCCCCATCAGCCCAGCCCTCTGCACGAAAGAAGAGAATAATAACTTAAACAACAACAAATGTGCTGTCTCTTTCTCTGCTCTGCTTGTTGTCACACGCGCCTATTCGTGATGACAGCCAGGAATTGCGCAATAGAGGAAACCATCAAAGCATTGAGTGGGCCTCGGCTGCTAGCGTCATCTGCCCTGAATGACTTTCTCCCGCATTGTCCACAACAACAGCCAATAAAACGTCCTTGATTACAGCACATTAAACACCTCTCTCACCTCTCTTTTCTACAAACAACAGTGGGCTACGCTGCGCACAACAAAAGCACCATCAGTAACTTTACGACAACATAATTTGCCATAACCGCATTGAACATCGAGGCACTCGGCGGTGTTAAGTAGTAAGCTTAACGTAAACATGACTTACCCACCAGTTGCCTCTCCAGAGCACTCTCCGAATTAGGTTCATCAAATCATCAAATCGCCTATCCAATTCCTTTGCAAATCATAGATTGTATGGTCCAAATACTGTCCCTGTAGGAATCCCAACACCGATTTCAAGACATGTTCTCTTTTGCTCTCCATGGTGTCAATATAAAACTCTGTACAGTCCGTGAATGAGACTGAAGAACAGCGCGGGTAAAGTGTCATCTCTCTTACAAAATACTTATTTGATATTGGTGGTCAACAGCTTTAGGGCGGGTTTATTAGAGCCAACTTCCAATCACTACGAGAAAGCCAGGAGAAGCACATCCGTCTAAAATTTACCCAGGAAGTTTTTCCATACAATGCACAGCATTACAGCCGCACTCTGATTGGCCAATGCTCCTCCATGTTTTATCAATCGGCGGCAAGAGCTCGGGTGAAGCAACATGCTGTTGCTGTATGCATGCTTCCCCTCATACACGGCAGGAGCCGAACTAAAATACTGCTCGTCGCCATGGTTACTCCTCAAACAAATCGTGCACTCGTGGGGGAATGTAGTAGAAATCATAGCCTAGATGTTAAAATAACTGTAATTTTAACCCGCCCCCGGTTGAAATTAAATGTAGCATTCATGAAAATACAGTATATAGAATCTTGACAATATTGGTCAATAAATATGGTTCGTTTTTGAGCTGAGTTCCAGTAGGCTGTGCTTCCCCTAGCTTCCAATAGGAGTCGCCACTGGCCACAGTAGTAGTTTCTTGGAACAAAGAAGTGGCTCATTTGTCGAGGACGAAGCGGAATGTTTCCTCGACCTCGGAACCACTGTTCAACTGTCCAAATAACTTCAGCGTAGTAACTTGCAAGCGCATGTGTTGTCTTTGGTTCGTGTAAATAAATCAAACAACAAAGCACGGGCAACTTATTTAATGAAGAGCTCACAGTCCGTAGACCGACGAAGGTTAGAACAAGGAAGTAGAACTAGCGCTTGTTCTCGACTCGAGGACAGAGCAGGCTGGTCGAGAGGACCAATCAGAGACCTATTTTCGCCCTTTCACGCCGTCGCTCCCTGCGTCGAGACACAATTTTGGGGAGGTGCCCCAGAGTACCTGCGTGATGGGGGGGGCTTCACTACGTTAACTGCGCGGCTCACTGCATCATGATGCAGTGACGCTGATCTCGAGGCATAAACCACCCTTTACTGCCACTACATGCAGAGGCTCTTTAATATGCACAACACAGAGAATGCAAGAAAATACAAGTGTAGAGGCTTGGTCTTTGTGAGACCTTGAGAAAAGTGTTATTTCTTACACTGATGAAATCTCCAACCCATAGCAGTTTGAGTGTATTTTCATTTTTTCGTTTGTATTTTGACAATATTTCGGTGACATATGCTGAGGAAGATTTTTTTTTCCATTTTTGTATACCGTTACACCCCTAATACGTATATATGTATATTAATATATATATGCTCTCTCTGTCTCTCTGTCTCTCTCTTTCTGAGAGAGAGAGAGAGAAAGAGAGAGAGAGACAGAGAGAGAGAGAAAGAGAGAGAGAGACAGAGAGAGAGAGAGAGAGAGAAAGTATCTGCTCTCTTCATGTCTCTGTGTTCTCCATGTTGCTCATCTTTTTCTTCCTCCTCCTCCACCTCCTGCCCTCTTTCTCCCCGCTCCCCTGACATGAGAGAGAGAGAGAGAGAGAGAGAGAGAGAG
Source organism: Engraulis encrasicolus (assembly GCF_034702125.1). Classification (NCBI taxonomy): domain Eukaryota; kingdom Metazoa; phylum Chordata; class Actinopteri; order Clupeiformes; family Engraulidae; genus Engraulis; species Engraulis encrasicolus. The sequence continues at coordinate 19,314,384 of NC_085859.1, forward strand.
AGAGAGAGGGTCTGCTCTCTTTGTGCTCCATGTCTCTCCTCATCCTCCTCCTCCTCCTCCTCCTGCCCTCTCCTCTTTCTCTCTCTCCGCTCTCCTAACATGAGCACAGCAAGGGCTTGGCAGCCTATGCGGGCGGCATGGGAAGCAGAGGAGGTAAATGGCTTTTAAGGCTGCTGCTACTGCCGACAGGGTAATCTGCTGGGAAGTTAAAAAGGAGCGAGAGGAAAGAAGAAAAAAAATAGGAGACCAGTAGACTTCTGAAAAGCCCCCGCTCAGGCATTAGAGCCAGAGAGAGAGAGAGAGAGAGAGAGAGAGAGAGAGAGAGAGAGAGAGAGGGAGAGAGAGACGTTATCCCTCTCCATATCATTGCGTTCCAAATTGGTGAAATTGACTTATTCTTTTAATTAGTTATGTAAGTAGCCTTTATGTTGGAAAATCCTCTTCAAGTCTGAAGGGGGAAAAAAGCATGAAAAGAATAAAGAGTTTGCTTTCATTTTGGATTGAAATGAAACCCATCCAAAAAGCTAATCTAGAGGCGTTTTTTCATATAGCCTACAACCCGGCTGTGCCGTGCTGTGTTGTGTGTACTGTGTTGAGCTGAGTGGTACTGTCAATAAAGCTCGCTTTGTGTTTCCTTTTTTAAAATATATTTTTTGGTCTTTTTGACTTTATTTATGATAGGACAGTGAAAGTGGTGACAGGAAGCGAGTGGGTAGAGAGAGACGGGGCCGGGAATCGAGCCTGGGTCAGCCGCATGGTAGACGAGCGCCCCACAGCTTGACCACGGCAGGGCCTCGGTTTGTGTTTCCATTACAAACCGTGTTACCCGGAGTATGGTTGGAGTTACGTTTTTTGGCGTTGTCACGTAGCATTACTTTACCTAGGCTAGTTAACTTGAGGTAAGGCGACAGACAGATATCTCACCTATCGAAGTAGGCTATAAATAGTTTCAGCGACATTGTACATGGATACTACAATGTTGATTTCTGCCTTCGATAATATCAAAGTAATACAGTGTCAAACTAAAGAGCATTCCAAGAGAGTTGATCTGGTGGCCGCCATGATTATTTTTTGATTCACCGGTGAGGACGAGCTGACACAGATTCTGGGTAGTAGGCAGCGAAAGACCCACTCAGATCGCTTCTGTCGGCTGGCTGGTTTTTTAACTGAGTTGAGTTGTGTCGTACCCAATCGAAAAGCATCAAGTGGCTGACGAGCCGTGCTGTGTCGAGCTGCACTGGGTAGAAAACGGGCAGTGGAAACAAATGACCCTCGGGACAGCACTGAGGTCTGTGCAAGAGGCCCCTGAAAATAATAATAATAATAATAATACTTTCGTTTTATACAGCGCCTTTCAAAACACCCAAGGTCGCTTCACAGAGTATCGTGTAGGAAAGTGTGAGTGTGTGTGCGCGTCAGTGTGTGAGCGTGTGTGTGAATGCATGTAAGTGAAAGTGCTTGTGGAACTAGCAGCCATAAGCCTCCAGGAAGAGATGTGTCTTAAGGTGTTGCTTAAACATGGCCAGTGAAGGGGCATTCTGGATGTGGTCGGGCAGATTGTTCCAAAGAATAGGAGCAGCAACATGGAAGGCTCTGTCACTGGTGGCCTTCAGCCTGGTACGAGGGACGATCAGCTGGCCCTTGGAAGAGGACCGCAGGGATCTTGCGGGTTCATAGGGTGAAGGAGGTCTGTGAAGTAGTGGGGTGCCAGACCATGGAGCAGAACCGGCTGCAGAACCAAGTAATTGGACGGGCGTTTGATGGAGTATGGGGGGGCACCTTGGCAGGGGGTATGGGGGTCCTCCCCCAGAAAATGTTGTATTTCTTAGATGCAACGTCCTGCATTTTAACCAAATTGTGGGCACAGTTTCAGCTCTATAAGGAACAGTACTTTTGTTTCTAAATACGGGACAATCCCATTATTTTTAAGGGGTCACTGTTCACTTATTATCTCACATTTAGGTCTACTGACAACGTCTAAATATTGTAGTCTATTCATTTATTTGTTTATTATGGCTATGGTGGTTAAGCACTGGTGGCATTTTATCTTATACTTTATATTTACTGTATTCAGAAAAAAATACTAATTTGTTGCATATTAATGACCATATCAGCATGTTTAGGTGAATAGGCCCAGGGGGGGCACAGCAGCTTGGCTGGGGGGGCAATGCCCTCCAATGCCCTCCAATGCCCCCCCGTGGCACCGGCCCTGCCATGGAGGGACTTGAAGGTTAGGAGGAGGACTTGAAATGGCATGCCAGTCCCACGTACCACATGGTTGGACTCCTGCCTGTTGTATCACAAAATGAAATCAACTTTGTGTCACACCGTTCATTTGAAATCCTCGCCCTGTAATTACTTCTATTTTCCATTTCAAACACAAAAGAAAATACAACACATTGTGAAGGCGATAACACAGTAACAGTGTGTGCCCCCACCCACACACACACACACACACCTTCCCCTCCCAACTTCATCTCTGAACACAGTGTGTATTGTCATCTCCTCAGTATGTGGCAGTATAATCAGGGCTGCTGACAGCTTTTGCTGGGCCCGGGACAAAATAATCTGAAAGGGCCCCCTACCCAATACATATAATGTAAATGGGACTCAATTCTGGGACCCACATCTTCCTGGGCCCGAGACAACATACCCCTTTGTCCCCAGTTGTTGGCGGGCCTGAGTATAATTATTAAGACCAATGGGCAATTTCACACATCTATGGTTGCAAAAAAATCCTTTTTATCTTCTAATCAAGTATTTTAAAAATTGGTTTATTAAGTTGATATCTTCAATCATGGGATCATGGTGGCAGTGGGTTTTTTTTTCGCACTTTGTTTGTTGAAAGAAACTGACTGGCTCACAGTTGCCAACACCATGGTTAACACAGATTATGCATCATGAAAGCATGGTGAGAAAATAATGGAAATTGATGGTGGTCCTGATTTAGGCTTATAGTTTTTTTTTAATGTTTCTATTATTTCTTTCTTTTGTTCGTTCATTCTTCCGTTTCTTACTTTCTTTCTTTCTTTCTTTCTTTCATATGGAACCTGTGCTAGTCCAAATTGCTCTTCAACGTCTCTCCTGTCGTTCCAATTTTACCCACTTTTACCCAGCTGTGTCTACAACCAATTTTTTACATGTGCACGTCTCCCCACGCGTCCAGGAAGCGTTTCTTTATGTGAGGCGGAGAGGAAATGAAGTCCATTAGGCGTAATTACGTTTCCACGGCTGAATCAGCCTCAAATAAAAGTCATAATCAACCCATCCCCGTCATGCCGTCTCGCTTTTCGCTTGACGCACGGTGCGCTTAACCATGTTCATTTAGAATACTGGGGAGAGGGTTAAGAGAACGCGCCGTGCCGTGTGCACTGCCTACCTATAATTGCATAGTTTTTTTGTATTGATTTGTTTGCAAATGAGTTCAGCTGTATGGTTCCTGTGAGAGTGCATAGCTATTGGGAAAGTAATTATAGTTTTGATACACTTACAAATTCAATTAGGTAGGCCCTCTGAAACGCACGCAAATGTCAGCACAGTCTGTCCATTATTTCTGCAACAGCTCATCTCGTCTAATGGCGCTTGATTACTCCCCTTGTTTTAGCCATATGGAACGTCCTTCTGTCCGGCTGTCATCGCTCTCTATGTGGTTTTCTGCTGTCAGCTTTCCATCTGACTTTTATGTCTGTCTCCTTGTCACTCTTACCTCTGTCATTCCTCTCTCTCTCTCTCTCTCTCTCTCTCTCTCTCTCTCTCTCTCTCTCTCTCTCTCTCTTTGTTTGTCATCTCTCTACATCTGACTTTGATGTCTTTCTCCTTGCCGTTCTTCCTTTATCGTTATCTCGCGCTCCTCCTCTTGCTGCGTCTGTCTCGCTCATCGAATCTTAACACTCTTCTAGTCGGCATACCCTGTACCCTATAAATGTTGAATCAACAATGGAAATGTTACTGTGTCTCTATTCATTTTTATCTGTCTATATATCGCTTTTCTTTCTCTCCCCTTTTTCTTGTTTTCCTCTTTCCATTTCCTTTTCATAATCCCTGCTTCTCTGTCTTTCTCTCCCTCTCACTGTCTTTCTCTTTCTCTCCCTGTCTCTCTCTATCTCTCTCTCTCTCTCTCTCTCTCTCTCTCTCTCCCTGTCTCTCTTTCTCTCCCTGTCTCTCTCTCTCTTCCCCTGTCTGTCTGTCTCTCTCTCTCTCTCACACTCTCTCTCTCTCTCCCTCTCTCCCCATAGCTACTACGTGCTGCTGGCGGTGCTGATCTACCTGCTGCCGCTGCTGGTGATGGGCTGTGCGTACCTGGAGGTGGGCCTGACGCTGTGGGCCAGCGAGATCCCCGGGGACTCCTCCGACCGCTACAAGGAACAACTTATCGCCAAGCGCAAGGTACCACTTGCCTGTCTGTGACTGTCTCCCCCACCCGCCTCTATCCCTGGCTGCACATCGATGTCCCGATCGATCGGGCCAAGACACCCCCACAGTCCCTCAGGGGCCAGTCTGTGGTCAGTCAGTCAGTCAAGATTTGGTGAAGCGATAGACCAGAGCAGGCAGGACAGGACAGTGGTGAGAGCCTGGTGCATTAATACCCATTGGTGGCTGGGGAGGATAAGGTTCAGAGACCCAGCCAAGGCCAACAGAGATTACTGAAAGGCGAATGGGCTCCTTGCGGTGTGCTATTCGTTACCAATTAACCCTATTCAGACAGGGCCTTTTTGGCATTCCTGGGCCTGAGGGGGGGGGGGGGGGGCTCTTTTGACAAACCCCCCCCCCCCCTCATAACTCATGAACGGACTACGGTATGACCACCAAACTTTGAGGAGATGATCTACATAATGGACATCTATGAATGACGTACTTTTTCTGTCATTATCCGGTATTATAATATATAGGGCATTATAGGGGCAGTCATGGGTGAGCAGTTGCATCCCAGAGGTTGCCGGTTCGACTCCCGACCCGCCAGGTTGGTGGGGGGAGTAATCAACCAGTGCTCTCCCCCATCCTCCTCCATGACTGAGGTACCCTGAGCATGGTACCGTCCCACCGCACTGCTCCCCATGGGGCGCCACTGAGGGCTGCCCCCTTGCACGGGTGAGGCATAAATGCAATTCCGTTGTGTGCAGTGTGCAGTGTTCACTTGTGTGCTGTGGAGTGCTGTGTCACAATGACAATGGGAGTTGGAGTTTTTTTTTTTTTTTGAGTTTTTTTTATTATGACGTCATTATGACATCATCTGATTATAATGCCCAAAATCTCGCCATAATGTATTTTCCATCAAATTTAGGTAATGCACTTAAATTTTAATGATTATATGCTTCAGACCACTTTAATGCTCACAAAGCTGTCTGATGCTAATGGAAATAACCAAAAAATATGAAAAAGGAACAATAATGAGACTTAGATCAGTGATTTTCGGTCTGACATACCTGTCAGAAAACATGATAAACGTAATCTTTTGGTACTAAACTGTAGCCAACTAAATTTTAGGAAAAGTTTTGTAGTCATAGCTTAAGTCGTTAAGGAATTATACAACATCAAAGTTGGTGCGGGCACCCCCCTCCCCCCCCGGTCTGGATAGGGTTAAGCCTCTCCAGACTTGTGGAGCTACAGGTTATTTACTGTCATTGAGCAGATCAATGTAGAACAGGCGTTCTCAAATTTATTTCAACAAACGTCCACTTTACCTCATCATGAGTCTCCCAACGCCCCCGTGACCTCCTCATAAGCCTACCAAGGCCACCCTTAGTATTACATGTAAATAAATAAAGTAGACTAATGCCCCCCCCCCTCTCTCCGCTCCATCCTTCTCAACACCCCACATTGACTACCTAACGCCCCCTGGGGGGCTGTAGAGCCCCGTTGAAAAGCACTACTGTACAATGACATCAGACAGCAAGGGCCACGAAGGGGCCAGGCAGCTGTGTCAAACTGTCTAGTGAGGATGCATGGTAGAAACAAAGGTGAGCACATTCAGTAAGCGTGTCAACAATAATCGATTTGGCGATGCAATGCAATGCAGGGCATGGACGATTCAATTCAACGCGGCAAGTTCCAGAATCGATGCCGCATTTTTTTTAAAAGTTTCACTTACTTCTGTTGATATTTCGGGAGTAAATGAATGTTCAATTAAATAACAGAACTTCAAAGCGTTGAAAACTGCAAGAGTGATACAGAAAACAGCCAATACATTGTTGCTTAAGTATCTGACTACTTGTATTGCCTCATCATAACTGATGAAACATTTGCTTTGCTTTCAGTAGAAATGTAATGCATTGCAATGCATTGTAGAATTGCATCGAATCGAATCGAATAGAATCGCATCGAATCGAATCGCTATCTCCCGAATCGCTATCTCCCGAATCGGAATCGAATCGTGAGGGCGGTGCCAATGCACACCACAATAAAATGATGGATAGTGAAAGGTGGCAATGCGCAGAGTATGTGCTGTAAGTAATGATATTGCAGGAAGGGATTTTCTCATACGTAATGCTATGGGTGTTAAACCTGCCTTTGAAAACTCACATTTCCTTACTGTAAATCAGGTGTAGTCGAAGCCATGTGTAGTTGTACGGCGGATTTGAAATTGCCGTGCTCCCTCAGTCCACCGTGTACATAAAGTCGACAATGTATACATAACAATCTATAATAACAGCATCACAATGTGATGTGAATATTCAGAGTTTCATGAACTGAAGACAAATTCAGAGTGCTCAGGAATTGCGAAAAACATGTTGAAGGTGCTCTTTGGTAGCCTGACAGGCCAGACCATTTGCTTCGAAATACTTCGTAATGGTCTGAATTGTCAGGCAAGCCCTTTGGTGTAGGGAATACTAAATATCATGGAAAAGAGTCCAAAAGTATAGAAGCTTTTGATCATATCCTAGCCCTTTCAATGTTTAACATATGGGCAGCATCCCATAGTGCAGTGGTTCCCAATCTTTTTCTTCAGGGACCCATATTTTTACCATTGTAAGCTTTGGTGACCCAATCGCGCGACCGCCTGCACGAGAAGGAGTCATATGATGCTCTGTTTCCTGCGAAAACTCATTAATTATCATTTTACTCCTCAATTTGTCTTCAGTCAATTATAGAATAACTGTTTAATGTACCACTTACATTGTGTTGCTTCCATGCATAGCCTATATTTAATTGCTTTGTCATTTATTCAACATGGGCTATTAAAATTAAAACCCTTAAAATCAAGAGGGCTTCGCGACCCACTGTGGATCTTTGGCGACCCATAGGTTGGGTCCCGACCCATAGGTTGGGAACCACTGCCATAGTGTATGTCTCATAGTCCAAAATGTCATACCTCAGAAGGAAGTAAAACACCTTACCATCTATCTATATCTATATCTGTTGCACTTCTGTGGCATTGACAAAATGACTCAGCTTTGCAGTTGTCGAGCTTAAAGGCTACGTTATGACACAATAAACTCATAGCAGCTCTGGGCACGCAGGCAGCACACTATTGTCATGCGTCTCTGCCCGTTTTTCTGCCCCACATGGAAAGGTCGAAGAAAGGAGGGAAAATCATACATGTGACGTCGGACCTTTAGATTTATCTAAAATGCCACTCCCTGCCGTGTGTTGCCTCAATATTGAAAGCAACTGTTGGATGGATAGAATACTCTATAAGGCCACAGTGAGAGAGAGAGAGAGACAATGCATTAGTCACCTCCCATCAGAGGCGATTCTAGGGTCAGGTGGGGCCCCAAGCGAAAATGCAAAATAATGAACATTTGAATCAAAATCGCCACTACTGTGGTAAAGTGTGGGCTGTTATTCACTATCTAGGGGCTTGGGGGCCCCAAGCAGCTGCCTGCCTTGCCTGGTGGCAAGATGCGCCTCTGTGCATTAGTCACCTCCCAGTGTCGCGGCCACAGTGCACTCTTTGACAGGTGTGTTTTTTTTTCAGCCAGTCCAGTCCAGAGGGCTTGCATGCTCCGGTCTTGCTCAACAGGAGATGACTCAAACAGACTCAGACCTGTCTGTAGCCCGAGGTCAACTCCTCTGTGGTCCAGTCTCTCTCTCTCTTTCTCTCTCCACCGCACTGTCTCCTCCTTTCAACTTGGATGATCTTTGACTCCCTGTCTCAAGCCTGCCTCACATGGTCAAAACAATAGCTGGCTTTGTTTGTGTTCATGAATCTAGAAGGCTATATTACCGTAAGCAACTTATAAAGTTGGAATAGTACTACTGTATTTTGTACGTGACCACCATGGCTCTAAAGGAACCACTGTACCCACCCACAGTCCTTTGTCAAACAATGCATCCTTGAGACGTGGTTCAATTCATAATGTTCCCTGGCAATCAAAAAGAGATATTGTTGCACAACAAACATGCACAGCTACCGTATATCCAGTCTCCCTTTTCACAGGCTTTAGCATTTATAGGCTGTGAGACTCCTGTGCCCAGAAAATGAGTCAGTCTGTCAGAAAGAAAAAAAGTATTACATATGTGTATAATGTATATATTTATATATACACATACTGTATATATTTATATACAAAGTACATACAGTATAGTATATTATATTCTGTGCAGTGCTACCTTAGAAAGCTTTTGTTTCAACTCTGGCCTACTAAAACCACCTCAGTATAGCAGTCACATTTCCCATTAAAGCGTTTCTATCCGCCTCCTGTGAGCTGTAGTGTACTCTCAGCAGTGCCAATAAGCATCCTCTAGTGACTAAGTGTTCATTTAGCTTACGCATCAGACCTCCTGGCTGTTTTTGCCACACACTGTGTTGCAAGGTCTTTTCTTTCTCCTCCCCGAAACTCTAAATCCACCTCTACCACAATATTGTGGTTTCTGTCTACTACCTTTCCTTCTGCTGTTGTGAAAATGTGAAAAAGTGACAAACACAAGTTAAACACAATTTTTTTGTTTATTGGTGATAACGTTTTGGATGCACAGGCTTTCATCAGACCACATTCTCTTCTCCTAGACGTTTTTTTATTGTCCAAAGGAAATAACGTTTACAGCACACATGCTTGACTTAAAGGGGTATGCCACTATTTTGGGGCTTAATACAGTTAAAATCGCTGGCTGGGGTTTATATGCTACATGCTACAATGCTACACGGATCCATTGACTTTCACTAGCTTAGCGACATATTCCCTCTTTTAACTTGTCTTAAAGCAAGACAACGCTTAACATGAAAAATAAGACACTTTACTACCTTTATAAACCCCAGCCAACGATTTTAACTGTATTAAGCCCCAAAATAGTGGCATACCCCTTTAAGTCCTTTTTTAAAAGCACCTATAGCTGTGCATTTCTGAATTTTTGGCTTTGTTGTCCCTTTTGGCTTTGTTGTCCCTTTTGGCTTTGTTGTCGGAAATGTCTTTCCACCAACCATCAAAACCACAAAGCCAAGAAGATGAATGCAAAATGGGAGAGACATCACCAACACTGGGCCCGCTATTGTGCTCTCTGTTCTCCTCCTCTCTGCTCTTTTCCTATTGTGCATCTGCTCATCTCCACCCTCCACCCTTTCCATATAAACCATAAAACTGTCAAACACACAAACCCAAGAAATGAATGCAAGATGAGAGAGACACCAGCGCTGAACCGTTTATTGCAGGGGTGTCAAACGTACGGCCCGCGGGCCGCATCCGGCCCGCCAGAGGGTTCCATCCGGCCCGGATGTAAAAAAAAATATATATATATATATATATACAGGGTGCGATTTGTCAAAAAAACAGAGGGGGGGATGGTTTTTTTTTCATGAAACGTGACGTCACAAAATGAAGTTAATACGACTAACAGCTCAATGAATGATGTCAAATGAATAACACAGTCAAAAACAAGGGGGCAGGGAGTTTTTTTTCCAACACGGACACTAAGACAATGCGTCTTCATTGAGATTGTTTTTGTAATGCAGTTGGACATCTCTTGCGCAAATGTTACACTGAAATCGCCAAGGGGGAATATCTGTAGCCTATTTCGTGTGGCAAAAAAACTTCAGTCCCTCACAATCCCAAGCGCACTAACCCTAGACATACCCACCGAGTGTAGGCAGAGGGGGCTACTTCAACGTGTCGTCCTCATGCGTTGCAACTTTCTACAAACTTTTAGTCGGGTCATACAAATTCATTGCATGTTCAGGCGCTACTCCACCCATTCCGTCTGCCTTGACAGTAGCTTAGATTTACGATCAAGGACTAACGGTCTCATAGCTTATGCAGACAGAATTACTAGAACAATTTCATTCAGTTTTCCTGATGGCAAGGACGCACGTTTGCACACAGGTGACGGTTTCACACAGCGGTGTAGTCTACTTTTTTGAAGTGGGTATACTGTATATTTGAGCATTTTTTGAAGTGGGTATACTGTATATATTTGTGCTATTCAAAACAATGGATCAATCAATTTTAAGTGGGTATACTGAAATCCCTGAAATTTAGAAGTGGGTATACTCCGTATACCCGCGTTCTACGTAGACTACACCACTGGTTTCATACCGCAGTCTTAATTCAAGTAGCTAGTTCATGACCTGTTGGGGTCTTTCATTTGTTTGTGCCCTTACAATCTCCTTATGCTCCGTTTGCAAGCATTTCCCTCTAAGCAGCGTATATAGCCTACAACAGAAGAGAAGAGCCGCGTTTAGCCTAATATTAGGTTCGGTTAACCCTGATTGCCAGGACGCACTTTTGCACACAGATGACACAGATGGTTTCATAGGCCTATAGTTCCTTATGCGGTCTTTTATTTGATTGTGGTGCATTAATTCAACTTTTCTGCTCCATTTTAAAGCACCTCCCTTCCTAGAGCACCTGCTTTTTTGCCATTTGCATTCTGCATCCAACACGGCACCTCATCAATTAGCGAGAGGGCGCAACGCGCTCCTCTTCCGTCTACAAACCCCGAGGAAAGTGATCAGGACAGGGCGCCTCTCGCAACATCTGCCTACTGTCGGTGCGTCTTTTTGCATAGCCACTCAAGAACAGTAGGGAGTTGGAAGCAAAGTATTTCAAACCAAATGTCTTTTTTAACGTTTCCTTCGTTTGCTCCCCCACTGACGCTGCGCTTATGCAATGCAATGCACCCTTTTTGCGCGCCTGTTTGTAGGCACTAGCCAAGTAGTTGGGTAGGTTGTTTTTTATTTGATGGTCCATCAAAAAAGGACGAACTGCTGCTTTGGCGTTTCATTTTCGCAGGTCGTTTGCATTAGGATAGGTTACTAATTCCCGTAGGCCGACTGAACGCAACTTTGTTGCATATTTGCTGGCAGTCGGGGACCTCGTGAACATTAAAGCTTCCACCACGTCGGGCAATTTTGAAAGTGAGTGCAATGTACACTGCAGAAAACGGTCACAACTTGATTTACAACTCAACATTTTTGTTAGTTTATTTTGAAGGCCTATTCGCGATGATATTTTCTAGCAGAGATAAAAACCAGAAGGGGGGACAATCCCCCCCATCCCCCCCGGCAAATCGCACCCTGTATATATATATATATATATATATATATATATATGTATATCTATATGTATATATATATATATATTTATTGTATGATGTATGTATATATATATTTATTTATTTATTTTTCTTTTTCAATGAAATCACCGAAATGCGCAATTACGCCCCTTGGGGCAAAATCGAGACCTGCATGACATTAACCCAATGGTCCCTCTGTTATACTGTACTGTATATATGTAGTAAAGTGCACATCACACTTATATTATAAATGGTCAATGTGTACTGTAACAGGCATTTGATAAAGCTCATATATTATAGACCTCATATATAGAGATAAAATGTTAATACTTCTTATTCGTATTGTATTGGTATTGGTTGTAATTAAATAATAAATATAATTGGATTTGTATTGGTTCCTATTAAGCTGAAACTGGAAACGGGACGTTACAATGCGTGAAAATGCAGGAAATTACATCTAAGAAATACAAAATTTTCTGGGGGAAACTCCCCACACCCCCTGCCAAAATGAACTGTCCCATTTTATTTCATTGAGGGTTGGCAATGAATGAATGCAGTCAAGGAAATTTTGCATAGGATTATCAGTATTGCATTGCTTTCTACATATTCAACACACTTAAAACGTGATAGTACTGAACACTAATCCTCTGCTTTGCGTTTTTTTTTGCGATGATGTTACTAATGCGGCCCGCTTGAGGTCCACATGGGTTGTATGCGGCCCCCGGACCAAAATGAGTTTGACACCCCTGGTTTATTGTGTTTTCTGCTCTCCACTCTGCACCCATCTCAATGTGCTCTCCTCTGGTCTGCTTCACTCTCCTCCCCCCTTAATGTGCTCTCATCACCTCTACTCTCTACTCACTGTGCTCTGCTCTCCTCTACTCTCCACTCTCCTTCCTTCTCACTGTGCTCTCCTCTACTCACATCCCCTCTCCACCTTTCTCACTGTGCTCTCCTCCACTCTCCTCCCCCCTTAATGTGCTCTCCTTACCTCTACTCTCTACTCACTGTGCTGTGCTCTGCTCTTCTCTCCTCATCACTCCTCCCTTCTTAATGGGCTCTCCTCTGTTCTCCTCTACTCACATCCCCTCTCCACCTTTCAAATTGTGCTCTCCTCCACTCTCCTTCCTTCTTAATGTGCTCTCCTCTACTCTTCACTCTCCTCCCTTCTTAGTGTGCTCTCCTCTACTCTTCACTCTCCTCCCTTCTCACTGTGCTCTCCTCTTCTCTTCTCCACTCTACTCCCTTCTCACTATGCTCTGCTTACTTCTCTCCTCATCTCTCCTCCCTTCCCACTGTGCTCTCCTCTGCTCTCCTCACCTCCCCACCCTTCCCACTGTGCTCTGCTCTTCTCCACTCACCTTCCCTCTCCAACCTTCTCAATGTGCTCTTCTCTGCTCTCCTCCCTTCCCACTGTGCTCTTCTCTGCTCTCCTCCACTCTCCTCCCTTCCCACTGTGCTCTCCTCTGCTCTCCAACCTTCTCAATGTGCTCTTCTCCGCTATCCTCCTCCACTCCCCTCCCCCCTTCTCCATCTCCCCTGTGCTCTGCAGGTGGTGAAGATGATGATCGTGGTGGTGTGCACGTTCGCGGTGTGCTGGCTGCCCTTCCACGTCTACTTCTTCCTGAGCCACTTCTTCCCCAGCCTGCTGGAGAGGACCTTCATCCAGCAGGTCTACCTGGCCATCATGTGGCTGGCCATGAGCTCCACCATGTACAACCCCATCATCTACTGCTGTCTCAATGACAGGTAATGGCATGTTTTGCATTACATTACATTACATTACATTACATTACATTACATTGGATTACATTACACTTAGCTGACGCTCCAAAGCAACTTAACACTTTAAGACACACCATTATACATTTGCCTACACTGGTTTTCTTCTATTGTTTTTACTGTTGTTTGTTTTTCTGTGTTGGTGTCACGTGTCCTATGTGTTCTATGTGTTTTTTATGATGCTGCAACCTCCCTGTCTCCAAAGCAAATTTCTCCTTCGTGGAGACTAATAAAGAAACCTAACTAACTAACCTAACTAACCTAACTTGTTGTTACCAGAATGCCAATGACCAAGTCATGGTGTATTACATGTGTTATGTTAGTAGTGTAGTACTATAGTAGTTAACTTTTCAACTATTACAGCGTGCCAGCGTGATATTGCAGGGTATTGTTACAGTCCCTGGAGCAGCGTGGGGATAGGTGCCTTGCTCAAGGGCACTTCAGCCATAGGGGAAGGAAGAGATTAGAGATTGGTATGGGTGGGGATTGAAACTGCAACCCTGTGATCTACGCGCAGTGGTTCCCAACCTATGGGTCGGGACCCCCCTTATGGGTCGCCAAAGATCCACAGGGGGTCGCAGAGCCCTCTTGATTTTAAGGGGTTTCGTTTTAATATAGCCCATGTTGAATAAAAGACAAAAACTAATAAATGCATAGACTCAACATATTGTAAGTGCTACATTAAACATGTATTCTGTATTCTACCAAAGACGAATTGAGGAATAAAATAACTATAATAAGTTTTCGCAGGAAACGGAGGGCATCTTGTGACTCCGTCTCGTGCGGGCGCTCGCGTGGTTGGGTCACTAAAGCTTACAATAGTAAAAACATGGGTCCCTTAAGAAAAAGGTTGGGAACCACTGATCTACGCGCAGTCCCATTCCCTAACCGTTCAACCTCGGCTGCTCCCATGCTGAATAGATAAACAACAGGGGTGTACAACAACCCCATTATCTATTGCAGAATCAAAGATAGGAAATGTCATGCTGAATAAATAATATAAAATGGATGAAATCACTCTTGCAAGGTGAGTCTCATTATTTATTTGACCACCATGTCTACCAGCAGATGCGTGTTGGCCTTATGCCACCATCAGTGATGCACAAAACGCGTCTGCTTGTGGATATGGGGGTACAATAAATAATGATGAGACTGAGCTCGCTAGTGCGGTTTTCTCCATTTTAAGTTTTCGGTCCTTTTTACATGCACCCAAAGTTACTATTTCTTTTAAATTAAGAAGTTGAGCTTGGCCCTCACTGCTTCGCTGAATACATAAGCAACAGGGGCGTTATAAGCTGTGTTACCCGTGTTTCACATATGCACGGCCAATTTTGCAGTGTTACCGCACTTCAACACTAACTTGACAATTAAAGACTCGAATTCAACACTCCTGTAGTAGGTAAATTCCTTGAAAGTACAGTGTAATGTGGACCCTGTTATGCCTTTAATGCCTTCATCTATCAGGACAGCGATGAGCTAACAGGAAAGAAGCGTGACAGACAGATGGACATACGGTAGTAGGGTTGTGAAATGACCTGCACAACCTCGACCAAATTGGAATCGAGTTCCACAATCTGCCCGCACGGTGTGGCTGCATTAGCGCTAAGCCAGGTAATTTCATGCCAAAACAACCAATGCATTCTGAGCCACCCCTACATTGCACTATCGCGAGGCATGCAGCATGCCAAGGAAAGAGCACCGCAGCGCAATGTCTCTCCTCAGGCTGCATTTCCCCCTATATAGTGAGAATTGATATCATTAAGTGTGACAGTAGATAATGGTGTTATTCGAGAAACCATGTGACATGATGAGATGTGACGTAGTTCAGCACTTTTAATGTCACCGTGTCACCCTGCATTATGTTGTCAACTGACATCCCCCTGGAAAATTTAAATCTGACGGTGTTGTAAATTAGCCTCGCGCACCATCCTACCTACGCTACTTCCGCCAAGACACTTGGCTCCGCACTACGTCTGGCACCTGTCCTCTGTGGAGCGATGTTGGCCGGTAGGATTTTCGCCGCTGTTCTGACAAACGGCCCTACATTGTAATTTTATCCTACGGTAGGATGTTCTGTCAGACATGTCTGTTAAACGGTCCTACATCGCCAGAGATAGACGTCAGACATGTTTGTTCAACAACTTATAAGTTAAATCCTGATTTTTCCGAATATGTCCTTCCTGCCTCCTGCAATCGCGTCAGATCAAACAAAGTCAAGACCATGAATACGAAATGGAAATTGTAGTATTATGTGATGGTCAGGTCCAGGCTAGTAGCAAACGCCATTGTTACAGCAATTAAGAATTACTGTATAGTATATGAAGACAGTAATCACAGTAATTGGTTCTCTCTCTCTGTGTGTGTGTGTGTGTGTGTGTGTGTGTGTGTGTGTGTGTGTGTGTGTGTGTGTGTGTGTGTGTGTGTGTGTGCGTGTGCGCGTGCGTGTGCCTGCGTGCGTACGTGCGTGCGTGTGTGTGTGTGTGTGATGAATAAGGCTGAACTAAGAAGCTCCTTCATCTCCTGACCCAGCATGCTTATGTGGTTAGATCCCGTCTTCCTGACGCAGGCTAATTGGCAAAGAACAATGCTGTCAACACAAAACCATGAGACGACTGGTCTTTATTAACCCTTAAGAGTTGCAACGTGTCAGATTTCCTTTCCACCCTTCAAACTTGCCGAGAGACAAAACGATACATAGCTGTTGGGAATGTATGGCAAAGCATGCTGTTGTGAGTTCATGGCATAGTGAGAAAAAAAAAGAAATTTGGAGTCATGTTTATTCCATATTATGTAACACAGATCAACATGCTACATTATATAGGAATATAAACTTGTCTAACAATATACCTTTAAAAAAATGTAACAGAACGATAACAACAAAGTTGCATTGTGCGAAAACGGAATGTTTCCACCAGCAGCGTAGCGGTCTTAGCTTTTGGACCAGGGACAAAAGGTGAATTAAGATAAGATAAGATAAACTTTATTGTCTGTTTGCACAGAAATGTGTCTTGCATGACACTTCTCCACAATCCACACGTAAGCGACATAAAAACACATAAAACACAATATGGCCTATAGAGTGTGGTCATTTAGTCAATAAGTTGTTAGGGCAGCACAGTCCAATAAATTAATTAGGTTAATAAAAAATCTTAAATATTCCTGAGTGGTATTTTGAAAAACGAAGTATGCATTTCATTTAGATGTGTGCGGGCTACTTTGCTCCCCTTTGTGTTCACTATATTTCTTTCTCCGAATTCCGCTTTGGAGGTGTCAGACGTCAAGAGATAACAAAAAAATACAGACAGCATTCTTTCTGTATTCCTCTTTCCGGGTTCCAGGTTCCGCGCCGGCTTCAAGCAGGCGTTCCGCTGGTGCCCCTTTGTGCCCGAGGGCTCCTACGAGGGCCTGGAGCTCAAGTCCACGCGCTACCTGCACACCCAGACCAGCATGTACAAGGCCAGCCGTATCGAGACCACCATGTCCACCGTGCTGCCCCAGGGTGCTGACGAGGACCCCAGGGCCGCGGTGTGCATCACCGCGGCAGGAAGAGGAGGAGCAGGAGGAGGAGGAGGAGGAGGAGGAGCAGGAGGAGGCGGGCCAGCAGCGGTGGGGATGGCAGCAGCAGCAGCAGCCAGGAGGACGTCCGCGGACTTGGCCTCCAACGGATCATCGTCACGCAGCATGTCCAAGACCGTGTCGGAGACTTCCAGTTTCTACTCCAGTAACAACCTGCCGGAGTAGTAACCTCGGTAATGGACTACCACAGGCCAACAAATATCACCCCTCCCACCTCCTGCCATGTTGTCCAGTGTGTGCGCACGTGTGTGTGTGTGTGTGTGTGTGTGTGTGTGTGTGTGTGTGTGTGTGTGTGTGTGTGTGTGTGTGTGTGTGTGTGTGTGTGTGTGTGTGTGTGTGTGTGTGTGCGTGCGTGTATGTGCGTGTGCGTGTGCGTGTGTGTGTGTGTGTGTGTGTGTGTGTGTGTAGAACACTCATCTGATCGACACTGCCGGAACATCTCGACCCTGGTCTTTGGGCCCGTGGAATGAATCGACCAAGGCTGTCATCACGCCACGCAGTCAGCCGGCCGTGGCAGAATTGAAGCTTTGGGACATCTTCATTTCCAGTGGGGAGAGAGAGAGAGAGAGAGAGAGAGAGAGAGAGAGAGAGAGAGAGAGAGAGAGAGAGAGAGAGAGAGAGAGAGAGAGAGAGAGAGACAGAGAAAGAAAGAGACACAGAAAGAAAGAGACAGAGAATTAGGAAGGGAGGAAGCAATGGAGAGGTAGAGAGAAAGAGAAATCAGATTTCTTAAATCCTGATCCGCAGTCTAGCCGCTGCGCAGCTGTGCAACGCTCTGTTTGAGGCGAGTTGTCTGAATGTATGTTTTTAAGTATTGATCATCTGCTAGGCTTCAAACCATGCGCCACAGTTTTGTACGCTCGAAAGGGAAAGTCCCTTGCTGCGCATTCCACAGATGAAGAGTCTGTCAACAACCATTGACCTCAAGCCGAGCCGACCCCAAGGATGTGTATGAAATACAATGTCTGTATTTGTGTGTGTGTGTGTGTGTGCGTGTGCGTGTGCGTGTGTGTGTGTGTGTGTGTGTGTGTGTGTGTGTGTGTGTGTGTGTGTGTGTGTGTGTGTGTGTGTGTGCGCGTGTGCATGAGTGTAGTACGTGTATTCAGTTAATGTGAGCGGCTCAATACTGTTGAATAGATCTATGTGCACACACACACATAGCAGAGAGTCTTTGTGCAACACACAGGAGAGTTGAGCATGCTGGGTAAGAGAATGAAAATGGTGTGCTTTGTTGTTGTAAGGTGCTGTCACCCTCCAGAATCAGCACTTATAGACATCACAGCCTGCGAAAAAAAAAAGTCACATCAGGCAGGGAGGTGTTCTCTTAGATCTGGAGTCTTTTTCTGGAGCACTTGGGGTTTCTGTAGTTATGTTTCACTGAGCAGGACTGTGTCAGCCTATCAGCTGAGGGAAGGGTTGCATTCAGCACAATATAATACGTATCTAGGGTGAGCTGTTTTTTCGAGTGTGGCTTGTTTTCTCTTTGTGCAGTCACAAGCAACTATTTTAAACAACCTGGCTAAGTGCCAATAACACATGAAGCTTCTGCAGCGGGAGCTTACACACACACACACACACACACACACACACACACACACACACACACACACACACGCACACACACACACACACACACACACGAACACACACACACACACAAACACACACACACACACACACGAACACACAAACACACACACACACACACACACACACACACACACACACACACACACACACACACACACACACACACACACACACACACACACACACACACACACACACACACAGTCTAAATTGAGTCTGTACGTGTGGTAAAAGCTACTATAGTTCTGCTATGAGAGTTACATGCTGTATAATGGCTTTAGGCTATCAATCACATATTTAGCTGCACTGCTGCTGTGTGAGAACCTGAAACGTGCATTGCATAATGGGTGTATGTGTGTATGTCCATGTGTGTGTGTGTGTGTGTGTGTGTGTGTGTGTGTGTGTGTGTGCGCAGTGGTGGTCTTACAATGAGTTGCATCTCAGGGCGACACCACCTCTGGCGCCCCACCCCTTTTGTGATGGCCCTGCCCAGGCGAAAAAAATCATTAAAAAAATGCTTTAATAACTCACAAAAAAGATAATAGTAGTTACTATTTCAGCGATGTTGTAATAGTGTAGAAATTGCACCTTTTAAAAGATTTGTCATCTATTCATCTATTCACCTATTTCACATGTTTATAGCAATTTCCGCTATGTAGTTTGGGGGCGGGGCATCATGGTAAGGGCGGTATGTCATAATGATACCGCCCCCTCTCTGGTGCCGCCCCTAGCGATTTCCTGGTCGGCCCGCCCCTAGGAGCGCCCTTGTGTGCGTACATAACGGCAGTCATGGGTAAGCAGTTAGGGCGTCAAACTTGTAGCCCAAAGGTTGCCGGTTCAAGTCCGCCAGGTTGGTGGGGGGAGTAATTAACCACTGCACTCCCCAATCCTCCTCCATGACTGAGGTGCCCTGAGCATGGTACCGTGCCGCCGCATTGCTCCCTTGGAGCACCATTGGGGGCTGCTCCCTTGAACGGACGAGGTATAAAATGCAATTTCGTTGTGTGCAGTATAAAACTGTGTGCTGTGGAGTGCTGTGTCACAATGACAATGGGAGTTGGAGTTTCCCAGGTGGGCTTTCATGCAGGGGAGTAGCCTACCAGCAAATGCATGGCCTTGTGTAGCACCAGCTCTGATGGAGCCTCCCCAGCCATATATGTACATGTGACTGACTTTCTGTGGGCTCCCTACATATGGGGCTCCACTTTTCCCTATATTACGATGCCAAATGTGTGCATATCTGTAATTTGCACACATGGGGAACAAACATTTCCAGTAAGATTCCCAGAAAGAGACAAGAACAATGACAAAAACTGAAAGTTCCTTTCTACACTGACAGATTAGGCGCAGTTTAGCACTTTTGTACTAGCTAGAATGGTGAGTGAGTGAGTATTTGTGAGTGAGCATTTGTGAGCGCACGTGTGCATGTTTCGTCTCACATAAGGCAACATATGCAGGCTCCCTCACAGTATTCAGTGTAAAGTGTTTGTGCCACATAGCTTTGCCAGCCCCTTTGTGTTGGACCGAAGGCGTCAGATGGTAGAAGGTGAAGAGCACATTGACCATATGCATTGACGTCACAATAGCACGTGTTCAGTGCATGAAGTAGCTTAAAGATCGCCTCTCAACGTAATTTAAATAATATTGCCGTGTTCCCAATTGTTATTGAATGTGTTACGCGTTGGTCCTGTTTTAAAAAACGTTCTGGTTGCTTTGTTTCAAGACGTTTTTGCAAGCTGGCAAGGTGGCTTGTGGAGAAACGAGAGAGTGTTCCGTGTTTCTCGTGGAAATGCGTCTCTGATTGGCTCACTCCTCCTGCTCTCAAAGAAACGCGTCTCTGATTGGCTCAGTCCTCCAGCTCCTGGAGGGAATGTAATGGGAAACAGAGTCGCCACTTCCCCGGGTGGTACTGCACTATAGGGGCGCCAACGGAGGCGTGCAGGCTCCATTCAGGGCTGTGCTCTTTCGACAGCGACCCCTAGGCGAGCTGTAGGCACGGAGCAACCGGAGTGAGCAGGCTTTATGTATGAGGCTTTGTGCTGTGTGTGTACCTGAGAGTAGCAACCAGCTGATAGCTAAGCTAAGCTATGTTTCGGGCCACCAGACGTTGCTTGTTTTGAAAACAAGCAGAAAAAAATTACTCGACATGTTTTTAGATAAATGGGTCGATATAAACCTTTGTGGGCAACGCCTTCTTTCGACGTGACGAAACACAGAAAGGCTTTCGTGATTCGCTCGTTTCTCTGCATTATTGATGTAAATTGGGAAACA
Organism: Engraulis encrasicolus; assembly: GCF_034702125.1. NCBI lineage: Eukaryota > Metazoa > Chordata > Actinopteri > Clupeiformes > Engraulidae > Engraulis > Engraulis encrasicolus. The sequence goes on from NC_085859.1 coordinate 19,335,048, forward strand.
CCGGGAAACACAGCCAGGAGAGTTGACGCACCGCTATGAGAGCCTTGCAAGTGAGTTTAACTTGGGGTGACCGTCCGATCTTCGAAAGGAGTGAGTAAAACTGAGTTTTATCGGAAGTTGGCCTTTAAAGTAAAAGTAAATAAATACTTTCAGACAGAGACAACCTAACGTACATGCATTTCACATACTGAAACACAGGTACTAGGCAGGCTAGACCCTTTCAATGACCAGCAGTGTCAGCATCAAACCAGCCCGGACCCCCACAGCAGCTCCTTTCCTTATGTAGCCTAAGTCATCTTCAGTTTACATGCCTGTTTACAAACATGTCATGTATTGCAGCACTGTTATGAACATTTGAGGTGATTCCTATAACTGTTCTACCCAAACACCCTGCAGCTACCATAGAACTCTGCTAAAATTCTACAAAGTGCTTGTGACATCATAGTGACAACTCAATATTTTGCTAAAATTCTAATCACATAATATTCAAGATTCAAGCTTGTTTTATTACGTCATAAAGAGTAAAAGTTATTGTGTTTTTTGTCTCCTCAAAAAGAAAAAAAGGTACTCCTCAAAGGGTTAAGATCATCTCACAGCATAGCCACCACAAGTGGGTGTCGTGTGTGTACATAACATACTGTACTGTGTGTACAGAACAAAAAAGGGACCAACCAGTACTCCCCTGCACTGTCCTCCATGGTTGAGATGCCCCTGAGCAGCAGGACATCTCATGGCATGCAGGTTGCCCGTGGTGATTGGTCGTGCTGCCAAACCACCGTATATAGGCCTAGTACATGGGTTTTCCGTTTGTAAACAGTCCCTGTCTGCACTCCCCTGGCTGTGCAGTGTTCAACCTCTGATTGTTGGAAACTGCAGTCACTCAAAAAATATGCTCATGTGATTGGCTGCTTAGCATCTTGCCTCTACTCACAGCGGGAATGTTTGTAACCCTATGTAGGCCTATAGTCCTAAGCAAATGCAAACATGTCTGATGCAGCTTGCTGCATTTCTCACTTTCTTTTTTTTTTTTTTTTTACCAGAGGAAAGCAGTGAAATATATTTGCAACAAAACATAATTGCTCTCCTCAGTTTTTTGTTGTTGCTAATTCACCCCAGACAAATAACATTGTTGGCCAAGTATTATGACTACATCAATGTGATCAGGGTGCGATTTCTTGAAGAACCAGAAGGGGGGATATGTTTCAGATTTTAAGCATTATCAATGGAGTTACATACAGCCACTATTAAAATCATGTAAAGTGGAAATATCAATACCAGAAGGGGGGATAATCCCCCCCCCCCCCCCCCCCCTCAAATCGCACCCTGAATGTGATATTTGGGTAAGCGTTACAACATGGTGAATCTACCAAATATTATAGGTTTACAGTAAGTGAGTACATTGGCATACAGTATGCTCGTGATTTGTGGTGAAATAGACAAGAGTATTTCTGCAGTTGTTTTATCCCTTTTCTTTAAAGGTATACATTATAATCTGTTTCACGATGCATTACAATTTTAACTGTGAGTTATTTTTTACAAAAAGAACCTATATTTTTGTGAACAAGAAATAGGCAAAGGGTTTGTGTTCTTTGTACATTTCAATGTGATTGAATTTTATTCATACAATACGTGTATGTATTACAAGTAGGCCGCCTACTCCAAGTGTTTTTTCCATTAGATGTGTCAATGATGTTGCGTTTAGAATGCTTTGGGTGTGTTGTCCCTGAAGATCTTCACAGACAGCTCTATGATGAGTGTACAGAAGAAGTAGAGACAGACTGTCACATCACTCATCATTTCAGTGTGGCTTTACAGCACAAAATGACTCCGCCTATATGTATTTCTTTGTTGGTGTGTTGTTCAATGGTTTTCTCAGCAAATTCTCACATCTGGTGTCACTGCAATTAAAAAAAAACCGTGTGCATTTGATGTGCTGTGTTTGACGATGTGCATTTGCAAAGTACCTTCATTGTCCACGCTAATTTGTGCATACTCCCAAGTGATTGCTACCTTCAGTATGCGCTCCAAAAAAATAAATCTCGCCATTTAGCCGTCCATCTGTCACCATATTAGATGTGTATTCAATTTTGTGGAAGAGAAGAGAGTGGAAATTGCCTCAGCCAAGCCCAATAATGTGCCTTCAGGAGCTCCATACACAGGCATTACACCGCGCAGGTCCTTAGGATGAAACTCAGCACCACTACGTAGCGCATGCCAGCCAGCCAGTGCTTCACTTCATTTACAGCTCATTCTTATTCCCGTCCCCACCACTGGTGCATCTGTCTGGTTAGGGACAGTGTCTACTGAGGGGGTGGTTTAGTGGATGCAATGTGTTCCACAAGACCTTTGTTTTTCCCCCAGGAGGAACACCAGTGAGCACAGAGCTCCAGCTGTGATCCCTCTTCCACTCATGCTGCCAGTGCCTCTCTTTCTCGCTCTCTCAATTCTGTTCGGTTCTTTCTTCTTTCTCTCTTTCTTTGTCTATGTTTTTCTCTTTCTTTCTTTCTCTTTTATTCTCTCTCTCACACAGACACACGCACACGCACTTGCAAACAGACACACACACGCACACACACACACACACACACACACACGCACACACACACGCACACGCACACGCACACACACACACACACACACACACACACACACACACACACACACAAACACACACACACACACACAGGAGGCAGTTGGAGTGTCTTGCTGGCTTCTCGATTCTGGCAGTCTGCTTGCAGCATCAGTTAGCTGAAGTGACTCTCCATCCTCCGCAGCCTGCTCCATGTCCAATCTATCATTCTGAATAGACGGAGAATGAAGAGCGGACGGAGACAGCCTCCATCTCTATCCAGTTGTTATATATTTTCGTTTTCCCTCTCACGCAGGAAGGTGGTAGTATTTCAGACAGTGTTGGACAACTGCAGTGCATTGACTCACATGTCAAGTTGCTGACAATACTAAAGCATGTAGGACATGCACAGTAAATTCTGCAGTGCTCATTTAACACCTAGAGAGTTGATTTGACATCATTTGGACTGAAATGAACTCTTTAAGTGTTGAATTAACACCGCAACATTTACTGTGCAGGCAAGGGGAAGGAGAAGACAATCACACAGCTGCTCTTGGTTTCCATCATCACACATGCAAAAGAGGTAGAGAGAGAAGAGAAGAGGGGAGGAGGGCGAGAATAAGGTGATGGAGAGGAAGAAGGGGATTTTCCTCTGCGCACCCTGGACAGATTACGCAGGAGGGAAAAAAAAAACAGGTGTGTGAAGTCTGAACAGAGAGAAAATGAAAAAGGTGGAGGGGAGGCTCCTACAGTAGCATAACAAGCAGACCTTTGTGTAGCAGGCAGGCAGGCAGGCAGACACCCAGGAGGAAGATTGATTAAACAGCACCGTGTGTCGAGCAGTGCGGTGCAGTCGGCATTTTAAACACGGAAGGAAGTTAGGAAGGGAGGAAGTTATAGGAAAGAAGGAAGAAAGAAAGAAAAGAATGCAGGAAAGGCTGAGAGAGCGAAAGAGTCAAGCACCAGCACCAGCATAGAGCCAGGCGTGGAAGCCAGTAACCAAGGAAACCAGAGAGAGGAAAGCAATGGGAAATAAAGGAGAGGAAGACCAGAGAGAGAGAAACAGCCAAAATGGAAAAGAGAGAAAACAAAAGGAGATGAAGTGATGGATAAAAAATACAACAAAGCGACAGAGAGGGAGCGAGAGAGAGAGAGAGCGAGAGAGAGAGAGAGAGTGAAAGTGAAAGAGCAAAAAAGAGAGAATGACAGAGAGAGTGGCCCTGTTGTGTGTGTCACACCTGTGGAGTGTCACTCACCCCACTAAGCCCTGCGGTTGAGGCGCACATGCAAACGCATTCTAATTCAAGGATCTTCCACCCTTGTCATCAAGAGGAGGATTGGAGTCGTGCCTCTGCAAAGAGAACAACCACTCCAAACGAGAGATGTTTTGATAAAGCTGTATGAAGAGACACAATTTTGAAAGGTGGGAGATTAAAGGGGAGGATGTAATATCCGCTTAACCCCTCCTTAAAAACCATTTCACAGCCAGGTGGGAGGCGATTTGATGAGTCGATAAGAGGACGGGAGGATACCATGTTAAAGTCTTTGAATATTCCTACATGGCTGTAAGGGTCATTGATGTTTGTACTGTAGTAGCAGAGCTCAGGTTGTGCAACCACAGCTAATGTGACTGTTGCATGGAATAAATTATGATTATTTTTGCTGGATCATATGAAAACCATTTATTCCATGTGATTGAAACATGCAGCCTATAATTAATTATTTAATGTTGTTTACACAATAGTGACATTAAATGTCGTTACGTCACCCTTACGTCAATGAGCCATACCCATGAGAGCAAGCTACACTGAAAACCATTTTTACAACCCAACCCATCTGTGGCTGCTATCATAACTGTCTCATCATGTAAAAAAAATCTGACAGAAGAATGCTTTTATGTGTTTTTTTTCACATTATTGTGAATGCTTTTGGCTCTCTCTCTGTATGTATTGTTGGGAGATATTGCAAAAAAGAAGGTATGAACCTCAATCTCAGTCGCTGTTTTCCCTTTAGATGTTCTCTCATAGGTTCTTGTGTTTCTATGGCTTGATATGATGACAACACGGCTAATATATTTCCACCACTTTTTACCATTCCATCCCAAATAAACGGTGATATTTATCTGTTCATGCCTCTGCTTGTCTCATTATGTTATAGGTGATTATTAACCCATTTGCTGTAACTGCTGTGTATATGCTGTAGGTGCTTTGTATGATGAGGGTATGTTAGAGCTGAATGAACACATTCTCGTGTAAGAAGAGGGTCTTAGCCTTTACATGCAACTCATTTCACGTTTGTATGTGTTTCGGAGGTAGGTTGACCACTTAGTCCAAGGGGGGAGAAGGAGTATGCTTCTGAGGGACAATATGGGACAGACCCTGGCGTGCGCGCGCACTCACGCGCCACCAACACCCCCCAACCCAATATTTGTCTTTCATACCATATATATATATACATACACACAGTATATTCATAGTAATCGGAGGCTGAAATATTTAGAGGCTGAGTGCACCTTTTCCAAAAAGGGCTTAGGCATTTAGCAGGCATTTTGCAGGTGCCTTAGGCTAAAAAAAAAAACAGCACACACACAATATAAGAGGCTTCTCATGGGGCTTGCTGTGGCACACTGCATTTGCCAATCGTACCATGGGGCCCCGGGTTTGAATCTGGGCTGGGCCATTTCCAAACCCCATCTCGTAATTCTCTCCCACATACTTCCTTTCACCAGGTTCATGATCCAATCCAAGACTCTTCCAGTTGCCCTTCCCTGTTGGCCTTCAATCCATTTCCACAGGGGTGGGATTAATGGAGGGCTAACGGGCCCAGGCCTAGCGTGACAGAGGTCATAAGGTATTCCAAATTTTGCCACTACACACACACACACACACACACACACACAGACACACACACACACAGACACACACACACACAGACACACACACACACACACACACACACACACACACACACACACACACACACACACACACACACATGGGCCTGATATAGCAGGTAGCATAATGGCAATTAATTATGTGCCAATCAGTGATACCCTGTATCCCTCTTAATGGTAGTGTCCAACACATTCATTTTGCTCAGGGGGCCCTGGTTTATTTCATCATATCTGTCCCTTGGCTGCCTGTACCTTCCCCTTGGATCACTTCCTCAGTTCAAGAAAAAATGGCAACACTTTATTTTATGGTGTCTTGTTTTAAAACACAGTGAAGTTATGTTATTGATTAATCAGTACAGAAAAAAACATACTCAAGTACAAGTAAAGGTACCTATCTAAAACTCTACTCAAGTAAAAGTAAAAAGTACTTCACTTAAAAAGTAATTTGAGTAAATATTTAGTTTAGTTTTAATCAGCTTTCCTCTCTAGAATTAAATGTTTCATAATCTCTACATATATGTATTGTGTTCCATAATTGATAGGCCTCTCTCTTGCTTGGCATCAGCCATCATGCAATACATTCATCCAAGACACTATTGGTGGCACTAGTAAAATAGTGGAAATGCTGCGTGCAATCCTACATAATCTTTCATTGAAATGAAGTGGAAATTGGAAAGACGTTCTGCAGCAGCCGTCTTAATTGTGTCTCTGAAATGCTTGCACAACGGATGACGACACCCAGCATGAAGAGGAAAGGTTTTCTGAGTGAAGGGTGAAGGGTCACTGGCGCTGTTCCATGCAGAGAGAGAGAGAGAGAGAGAGAGAGAGAGAGAGAGAGAGAGAGAGAGAGAGAGGGGGGGGGGGGGGGGGAGGGAGAGAGAGAGAGGAGAGAGAGAGAGAGAGAGAGAAGAGAGAGGAGAGAGAGAGAGAGAGAGAGAGAGAGAGAGAGAGAGAGAGAGAGAGAGAGCAGCTGGCTCATGTACCCCCATATGGATGGATGGATGGATGGATGAATGCATGGATGGTGGATGGATGGATATTGTAATGGTGAGAATAGGATGAGAGGAGGATGAGAGTTGGCTCTCATCCTCTGCTGGGTGGGTGGATGGATGGATGGATGAATGAATAGATGGATGGAGGGGAAGAGAGGAGCAGGAGAGGTGGAGTGGGTGGAGGATCTGAAGGATCCGAGAGAGGCAGATTTAGGCATTATGTCATGGATGGATGAATGGAGGAGAGGAGAGAAGGAGAGGAGGAAGAGGAGAGCTGAGAAGCTCCGCTGGGTGCATGGATAGGTAGAGGGATAGAGGCGAACAGAGGAGGAGGAGAGGAAGTGGAGAGATGTGTGGAGGAACAGAGACAGGCGGTTTAAAGGGACACTGTGTGAGATTTTTAGTTGTTTATTTCCAGAATTCATGCTACCCATTCACTAATGTTACCTTTTTAATGAATACTTAGTAAGTCAACCATCACCAAGTATTCATTATGAATTTTCATACATGAAAAGGGGGATCTTCTCCATGGTCCACCATTTTGAATTTCCAGAAATAGCCATTTTTAGCTGCAAAAATGACTGTACTTGGGCAAACTCGAAAATGAAAGTTTATTACTCAGTAAACTTTCATGCTAATATCAAATGTGGCAATAGGCAGCCCCATTTCAATGAGCAGCATAGTTGCAGTACCTTTTTTGACCATTTCCTGCACAGTGTACCTTTAAGGTGAAGATCCAGGAGGGGATGGAGGAAGACAAACATGCGTGGCGGAGGAGAGGGGCGGGTGGCGGCTGAGGGAGGGAGGGATGGGCGTGGATGGTGGAGGATGAAGGGAGGGGAGACAAACACAGATACATGGTAGAGGAGAAGAGCGGAGAGGAGAGGAGAGGAGCGGAGAGGAGAGGAGAGTAGAGGGAAGGAGACCAGAGGAGAGGAGAGGAGAGGAGAGGAGAGGAGAGGAGAGGAGAGGAGACTAGAGGAGAGGAGAGGAGAGGAGAGGAGACTAGAGGAGAGGAGACTAGAGGAGAGGAGAGGAGAGGAGAGGAGAGGAGAGGAGAGGAGAGGAGAGGATGAGACACACAAGCATAGTGGAAGAGAGGATGGAATGAGACAGACAGGTAGACAGACGGACAGACAGATGGACAGACAGGTGGACAAACAGAGCGACATACAGATAGACAGACAGACATATATGGTAAAGGAGAGGAGAGGATGAGACGGACAGATGTGAGGTGGAGGAGAGGAGGGGTGAGACAGGCAGACATGGGTGGTGGAGAGGAGAGGAGAGGAGAAGATGAAAGGAGATAGACAGACATGCATGATGGAGGAGAGGAGGGGATAGAACAGACAGACATGGTGCCTAATGCTCCTGTGTTTAGGGAGCTTGCATGGGGATTATGGGGAAGACAGACAGCATAACCAGACAGCAGGAACCTGTACACACACCTGTGTGTGTGTGTGTGTGTGTGTGTGTGTGTGTGTGTGTGTGTGTGTGTGTGTGTGTGTGTGTCTGTCTGTCTGTCTGTCTGTGTCTGTGTGTCTGTGTGTGTGTCTGTATTAGTGCAGATGCAAACCCCTCCAGTGTGATTTTCAGTGAATCTACAAGTCCATTTGCAACAAAATGTCCAGAAACCTATAATTTTGACAAACTTGTTCAACAGCCCACTCGATATTCATATTTTCATTTATGACGTTTTCTTTTAACTGGACACAGAAATCCATGCACTCACACATAGACAAGCATGCACGCACACACAAATGCACGTACACACGCACGCATATACTGTAACCATGCACGCACGCATGTACGCACGCACACACCAGTCTCATTCAGATTCTCTTTTACTATTGCACTTTCTGTTTGCCTGGCTGCAGATTCGGTACCATCTGAATAAAACCTCTAATGGGAATGCAACTGTTTTAATGAATTTTCATCTATTCAAATGAAGAGACCTGCAAGTCCATTTACAACACATTTACAGAAACATATAATTTTGACAAACTTGTTCATCAGTCCACCTGGTGTTCATATTTTCTTCACCCTTATTTTTTATTTACTGGACGCTAAAATTCAAATTGCAGTGGGGCACACATGCATAGACACATCGCGCACACTCCAGCCTCATTCAGATTCCCTTTGCTTGTTTGCTGGGCTGCAGGTTAGGTAACATAAGATCGGGAGCAAAATAAGATAGGATAAGACCTTTTTTTATTCAACCCATTACGTAAGACACACCATTATAAATTTGCTGTTCCAAGAATGGCAACGACCAAGTTGTAGTGCATTACTAAAGGCCCTCTGTCAAACAGTAGTGCAGTAATTAACCTTTCAATGACTTGTATAGCGTGCCACTGGTGGTACGGCATGCTACAATATTTACTGTACATCATGTAAAAGCACACCTTACACACTTGTTTCAACTATGATTTCTTGATGAAACAGGCTATTCACCGACTAGAATGTCTGGAATATATATCCCTATATTTTATTTAAAGGTTTTATTACAGGGTCAACTAGGCAACAATTTTAAATCTTTAAGAGTCATTAATGGCCGAACAAAGACTCTATCAACCTCTTCTGCGGTCAGTGGGGTGAAAAAACACTCTTGCAGTATCTGAACTGGCGACCCGACAGGAACTTTGCAAAACTATCTCCTGGCCGCTAGAAAATCTGACTTTATATGCACCTCAGTAGACATGCTTTCTCAGGAATTAAAAACTTTTACATAAAGTATGGGGGCGAACGTTTTCATGACCATGACCATGCATATTTCTCAGGCAGGCACCTCAAGAACAGCTTAGTCACCCACGAACAATTATGTAATTAGGGTTATTGTCTCAAGGCCACCAATAATAGGTAAAAACCCTTTGGGGACATGGACAAATGATGCTAAAGAGCTAATACTGGGCCTACACCAAATGTGTTACATTATGTTGATTCAAGTTGCATCAAGTTGCATCAAAAATACATTCGATTATTTTAGAACGTTTGCCCCACTGTCCTTATTAGATTTATTATAATGGAAGCTAAGTCTTACTTATGGCACATAACTCTGACTTACGCAACGCATTCAGTGTAGCCCAAGCGTAACTGTTTCAGTACAGAATTCAGTACATGTTCCAACTTACAGTAAGCATTTTCATGCAGGGTTACGTAAACCCATGCACTATCAACAGACTTGTAGAGTTTGCCATTTGACATTTTTTGTTCTGTGTACAGTATTGCTCCTGCGCTGTCTAAGTGATTTATCAGGGAAGGAAGAGTAAAACAAATATGTCAATGTGGAAAAAGAACAAAACAAAAATGTAGGAGAAGAGAAGAGAAGAGAAGAGAAGAGAAGAGAACAGAACAGAACAGAACAGAGGAAAATAGAGGAAAATAGAGGAGAGGAGAGGAGAGGAGAGGAGAGGAGAGCAGAAGGAGAGGAGAAGAGAAAAAACAAAGTCACCAGGGGGGGGGGGGGGGGGGGGGGGGGGGGGGGGGGGGGGGGGGGGGGGGGGGGGGGGGGGGGGGGGGGGGGGGGGTGGGGGGGGGGGGGGGGGGGGGTGATGAAAAATTGACCTCTCTAGTCGTGTCTGGGTTATTGCTGGGCCGAGAGCAGAGTTGTCAAAGATGAATTCTGCAGCAGTGAGGAGTCAAGAGGACACAGGCTTACTCTCTACTGTTTTACCTTCCAAGCCCCCCCCCCCCCCCCTCTCTCTCTCTCTCTCTCTATCTTTCTCTCCCCAGCTTCAACCCCTGCAACCCCATGAAATAATAACACCAAAGACGTGCTTCGGACCTTAGCATAAGAACTGGGCATGACAGATCCTATTTCTTCAAGTTGTCCTCAGCACGGTGATGCTAGTGCCTGCCTTTTGTGTGTGTTTGTGTGTGTGTGTGTGTGTGTGACTTCATAAAAAGAGGGGAAGTGTTTCTGTTCCCTGTTGTGCTGTATTCTTTTTCTTCCGGGCAGCCTTTCAACACAGGCATGTTTGTTTCATCCATCTTCTGCCTGACCTTTTTTTTTCTTTTAAATCATTGAATTTCTTGTCAGTACTTTTCAGTCAGCATCATCTGCAAGAACGATACCTTTTCTTCTCTCTCATTCTCTTCCCTACTCTTCTCCTTTCCTCTCTTGTCCAGCATCTTCTCTTCTCACCTTTTTTCTCCTCTCCTCTTCTCTCTTCCAGCTCATTCTTCCTCCTCATTTTCTCCAACCATTCAACTCATATCCCAGCACTGCCCATCACATCATCTTCTCATCTTTCTGTCCTCTCCACTCTTCTCTCCTCCTCTCCTCTCCTCTCCTCTCCTCTCCTCTCCTCCACCCCATCCCCCCATTTCCCTCTTTTCATTCCACTCCAATCTAAGGCCTGCCTTCCTCATCATCTCATCTCACCTCCTTCACCGTGTCCTGTTCTTTTGTTAAGTGCGTTCTACACTTCATGGCCCACCAATCAGGCCTTGATTGTTAGAACAGCCGGCCCACGAGTCATTTTAGCTCCATGCAGTGTCATTTTAGCTCCATGCAGTGTCATTTCCCAGCTCACCCCCTTCATCACATTGTGAGGAGGACTGTGTAGAGGACGACTGACTGACTGGCGGCCAAAGACACAGATGGGAATCTCAAAAGGCATGCAGGTGGCCAGGGACGTAACGAGACAATTTCAAATACCGAGGTCAAATACTGCATGCTATAAGGGATAGGCCTACTGTAGGCTACATTTAGGTGTTGTTTCCACGTAGCAGGATATTTTTTTAGCAGGGTGTTTTTTTCTCCAGTTGAGGTGTAAACGCAACATGTGGATAAAAATAAATCCTCCATTGTAACAAATGCATACCTGCCAACCTTTACAAAATTTTTTGAGTAGCAACTTATCGCGGCGCGGCAATTCACGGCGCAACAACTTGGCATGGCAAAGCAACGGGGCCGCCGGCGGGCCCATCTGAGAGACTACTTTGTTTTGCATAGTCTGCCCCACACCTACTGCCAAATGTCAACAGGGAAGATATGAGATACTTCATTCAGGGAGGGGGTGTAGGGGTCCTCCCCAGAAAAAAAATGCTTTTCTTAGATGCAATTTCCTGCATTTTAATGCATTTTAGCCTAACATCCCGTGTATCTGGCAAATAGTTTATCTTACTCTTCACAGTACTTTGAACTACCATAATTTATTAAACTTTCATGGAAGATGTTTTTTTTTTTTGTTTCACGCCATAACACCAATAAAATGCTATGATATAGTGTGCTGGAATCCAGGCCTCTAAATTAACTTTATTGATCACCAGCCAATATGGCTGTTAATCTTACTAGTCAAACATACCACCAGTCTGGCTAGTAAGTGGCTATTAAGTTATCCTATGTACCAGCCAAACAGAGCATTTGGTCACTTGGGGGTGTTAAGGAGCTGGAATTGAGTATGAAATCGAAGCATTTGCTAATTATTTTTTTGGCTGTAGAAGGTACATGTAGGAAAATGTATAATTTGATTATATAATACCGAAGCATTTCAGTGATTTGTATGAACAAAAAGTTGAATTGTAATGATCCTTACATCATCTCCCCCAATATTAATAAATGGTGATGTTGTCACCTACTGTGAAGAAGCATCAGCAGTAGAGAAAAAGATAAAGACAAGTGTTATCTAAGCTAGGATAATATCAAGTTAATATTATTACCTTGGGGGCTAACATCAAAATCACACTTGCATTCATTCAGTAAAAGATGCGTCATGTGGCACTACTGAGGGACGGGGGCTAATGGCCATTGCTCTACTTCCACGGTAACTTTTGAGCGCTTCTTTTTTACTTCTCTGCATAATAGTAGGCCTATCTACCCTCATCTGCCGCCATGAGTTGGCTATTGTTCACTGTTAGGCACATATATGATGATAGGAGAATTGATTTTATTAATATATTGCCTTACGTGATTACGGATAGTAGTCGTGGAGTGATGCATAATAACGCACGACCCGTTACACCTGTTCACAGAATGGGCCACGATTCAGGGGGGAACAGTATTCCTGTACGGTGTCATGGTAGGTTTTACGGATGTACTCCGAGCACAACCGTTAGAACTATCGCTTTATTTTCCCGAGTTAAATGATCCGACGCAAAGGGAAACCGAATTTAGTTTGCTGCTAATCTGCTAATTTATAGCGCAGTCATCGACACATTTTCTCATTCGGAAGTAATCTCGTTTCGGTCCAATATCAAAACAAGCAACAACATATTGCCGTCAAATATGGCGAAACATTGGGTGAACCATTACGGCAGACCTCGGCCTTTATTTATTTTCATAAGTTTACGGATTTAGCAACTGGACGCAATTCACTATTCCCATACCGGCTACCTTCCTCAAAGCCCATTTACCTTTGAAACGGTGATTTTGACGGTGCTCACTTGTAAAACTACAGCGACAGTACCAAGATGGATAATACATGATGACAGGAGGAGGACACTTGTGTCAGAGATTATAGGAGTATTATATTACCCAGTCTCTCTGCTTGTGTGATTTCGAAGTAAACTTTCTATCGGCAGCTGATGCCTCGACTCGAGAGGAGCGCAGCACAACAAATGCAGACCTCTAAACTAGCGCACTGATTGGTCATTATCCCCCCCACACACGTTGCTGGCCAATGGAAAGGCCAGCGCGAGACAATTGCAAGCAGAGCATACTACGGCTCTGTCTGGTTGCAAGTCTACAGAGCAATTTATAAGGGCCCATGAACACACTTTGCTATTGGTTTTTCTCGTATTTTGAAGTGACAGCACCGTAGTTTGATGTCAAAATCCGTATCTGCTACACAAAATGCGTAATGGTCGGCAGGTATGCAAATGCGTTTCAGCCCCCTAAACAGGATATTTTTTTCTCCTGCTTTTTATGCCTGGATTTTAAATATCTGCTACGTGGAAACAGAAGGCCAAAACCAATGCAAAATCAATGCAACCAGGAGAAAAAAATATCCACATTTACAAATATTCCGCTACGTGGGAACAGCACCTTAGAATGCTTCAAATTCTTCAGTCAAACTCTTAAGTTTGTTTTCATTAATCATTGTCTTGAGGATAAATACACGTAATAATAATAATAATAATAATAATAATAATAATAATAATAGTAATTGTATTTGTATAGCACTGTGGCATACAAGGCATGTAACTCAAAGTGCTTAACAAATGGGAAAAAAACATTGTTAGAGATGGATTTAAAAGGAGGGGTATAGAGGAGAGGCAGAAATAGCAGGAAGGCAGAGGAAGAAGAGATAGACAGAGATTGTAGAGTCATAAGGTCAACGTAGGTTAGGACCAGGATTCTTAGATGCGTAAGGTCCATAGTGGCTGGGCCTATCATAAGTCATAGATAGTCACACAGAGATTGGGCGCTCAGGTGCGGCCCCTGGTGGCATCAGGGGTGAGGAAAAACTCCCTTTCGCTTGAATCATAGTTTGTAAGGGGAAAAAATAATAAAAAAAATGGGGGTGGTGTATACAGACTGAATTTATCATTGTTGATCATAGATCGATTTTCATCATAGATAAATTTGACATTTCTAAATCAAATACTGAGGACATGACCTCTGTGCCCTCAATGGTAGTTACGGCCATGCAGGTGGCCCTGCTCTGGCCTAAATGGTAGGGCACTGGGTTACTACTACGCTGGCAGTGCTTAATTTGAGGGGGAGCTTAAGGGGGAGCTAGCTCCTAGCACCTCAGACGAGAGCTCCGGAACCTTGGATGGAACCTCATGGAAATACATCTCAGATCCCCCTCAGGGGGGAGCCACCCATCTTCTGCGCTCCAGGACCTCCCGCTTGACAAATTAAGCACTGTACGGCGGGCCGGCGATCGTTTCCTGTCCCTCTCTCACTATCCTATCACAAATAAAGGCATAAAAAGCCCTAAACAATATCTAAAAAAGAGATATGTTGGTGACATTCATGCCACATGCTCTACTAGATGTAGTAGACAAAAAAATCCTGCTTACCATCAATTACACTTGCATTTTAGTTGATAACATCAACGTTTCAGTCGTTCAGTCGGTGGAATCTCACCTGAGGTTTGAGCGACTGAAACGTAGTAAGCAATTTAAATGCAAGTGTAAGGTGTGCAGGGTTTTTTGTCTACAACTTCAAACCATTGGTTACTTCCAACGCATCCATTCCATTTGAGGTGCGTGTCCTTCCACACAGTAAATTCTGCAGTGTTCATTTAACACTTAGAGAGTTGATTTGACATCATTTGGACTTAAATGAACTCTTTAAGTGTTGAATTAACACCGCAACATTTACTGTGCAGAAATCCCTATGTAATTCCCTCTCAAGTCGAAATCACGAAACCAAGTCGCTCTTAAAGTTACGGGCTTTAATGACACAAACGCTTCAGTGATGCCACGGATGCCGTGAGAACTGTTAGACAAACATACAGAAAAGCAAATAAAAATACATATTATTTCCACGTTAAGACATCAAAGAAAACAACGCGACCATACAAGCATGACTCGACAGAAAATTCACCACGTTACATCTCTTCAGTCAAAACGAACATTACAGTTACAAAAAACACAAAATATACCTCATTGGCCGCTTTCCCTTGAGAGACAATTAGGTTATCTTCTTCAGTCCTTTATTCTTATACTTATACTTTATTCAGTCTTCATTTATCGTCGCTGGTTCTTAGGCAGAGGAAACCGCGAGGTGTCTGCCTGCTAGTAGCTTGGTCCAGAATGTTCTGAACAACAGGTAGCATCTCTCAAAGTAACACCCCGTCAACCCGCGGCAACAAACTTTGGTTCCCCCCTTAATTAAGATATGTTCCCCCATATCAGAACAAACAATATACATAAAATATGAAATTATGCTTTTAATATTAAACTGTTATCACTAGAAAATGTATATATTTATGAACTCTATATTTTTAATCTAATATTTATTAATCTATTATTTATTTATTTATTCTGACTTCGATGGCAGCTACACTCCCACCAAATCACTTGTGATTTCACTCAAACCTACAAAACTAAGTTAGCACTGGATGATAAGACACATTGCAAGAAAAATGTGGCTGCATCACTCGGCTTCAATCAGGGTCACCGTCTTATGGATGGGTCTCTCCAAGTAGACAGCCTTCCTAGTGCGTTTCCCTTCCTTGTCCAAGGTCGAGTCACCGATCAGCAGTTGCAGTTTCCTTACGCAACCATCTTCTGCAGGATAGACCTTTGTGACCTTGGCCAACTTCCACTCTGTTCTTGAGGCAGTGTCATCTTTGACAATCACTATGTCATTGACCTGAGCGTTCCTGCGCTTACGTTGCCATTTCTGACGTGGTTGTAAGTTCAGCAGGTATTCTTTGCACCATCTGGACCAAAACTCGTTGGCTAAGTATTGGACCTTGCGCCACCTCTTCCGAAGGTAGAGGTCTTCTCTTTCAAACTTTCCAGGTGGTGGAAGAATGATCGAGGACTTCATTGTCAGTATATGGTTAGGTGACAGAGGCTGTGGTCCCGTAGGATCGTTCAGTAAGTGAGCTGTTAATGGTCGACTGTTGATGATCGCCATTACTTCATAGAAGTATGTCCTCAATGATGGAGTATCCAGTCGATTGGAGGACTGATCCAGGATAGACGTCAGCACACTTCTTATTGTCCGAATCTGCCTTTCCCAGGCACCGCCCATGTGGCTTGCAGATGGCGGATTCATGACAAACTCACAGCCTAGTATCTTCAGGCGTTCTTGATCCATCTCCTTCAAGGCCTCTACGAACTCACGCCTGGCACCAACGAAATTGGTGCCTTGATCGCAGCGGAGTTGTCGAACATTGCCACGTATGGCTATGAAGGCACGGAGAGCGATCAAGAAAAAGTCTGTGGTCATCTCTTCAAGAAGCTCTATGTGCACTGCACGAGAGCATAAGCACGTAAACACTAGGCCGTAGCGCTTTGACTCCTTCCGTCCGTCCTTAACGTAGAACGGTCCGAAGCAGTCAATTCCGCAATACGTGAATGGAGGTGTTTCTTCCAGGCGGTCGCGCGGCAAGTCTGCCATTTGCTGATTCTCTGTAGACCTTCTAAATCTTCTGCACTTGACACACTTGTTAATGCAGGATGAGACTGCATTACTGCATCCGAGTATCCAAAATCCATTGGCTCGTAGCTCGTTGACTGTTATGCCACGTCCTTGATGTTGCACTAGTTGATGATAATGCCGTATAAGCAGTCTTGTTACGTGACCTTTGGCAGGTAAAACAGCTGGATGCTTGATGTGATGGTGCAAATCAGCATGCGTCAGCCGACCTCCCACCCTGAGGATTCCCTGTTCATCAAGGAAAGGGTTCAGGTTGTAGAGCTTACTGGTCTTAATGAGCTCCTTCCCATGTTGGAGTGTTTGGATTTCTTCCGCGAAAGCTTCTCTCTGAACAAGACTGATGATGGTAGCCTCAGCATCGCTCCTTTCCACCAGACTTGTGGCTTCATTCGTTCTTGAGATTGAACCTTTCAGCTCCTTGGTAAGTCGCGTGAGACGAGCAATGGCCTTGACTAATCTTGTCCAGCAGGAGAACTTAAGGAATCGATCCAGCAGTGAAACCTGTGCAGCTGAAGCCTTGTGTACAACAACGTTGCGTACTTCAGGGTCTTCTGCTGCTACATCTTCCACCTCAACATTTCCACTGGGAAGTTCTTCAGACTAGAGAAAATCAGGACCAGAGAACTAGTTGGAGGCAATGAGCTCCTTTGCCCGCAGGCCTTTCGATGCATGATCGGCGGGGTTATCTTCTGAGCTCACATGTCTCCACTGATCTGGTCTGGTGCTGTCTTTAATCCGTTGGATGCGATTTGCCACAAACACGTGGAATCGTCTTGCATCGTTGTTCACGTATCCAAGGACGACCTTTGAGTCTGTCCAAAAGACTTCTTGAGCGTCTATTTCTAGTTCCTTTCTTAGCATGTCACTCATGCGTACAGCTACGACTGCTGCCGATAGCTCGAGTCTTGGCACAGTTGTGACTTTAGTGGGGGCCACTCTGGATTTGCCCATCACTAAGGAGCAGTGAATTTGTCCTGTTTCACTGATTACCCGCAGGTAAGTACATTCTCCATATCCCAGGACGCTCGCATCGGAGAAGTAATGGAGTTCGTATCTTTGGACTTGCTTGAACTCTGATGGGAGATAACATCGCTGGATCTTGACGTCTGCCAGGTTCTTCAAGTCCAGGAGCCAGGACTCCCACCGTGGTTTTAGATCGTCAGGCAGCGGATCATCCCATCCGACCTTGTCGCGGCACATCTGTTGAAGTATTTGTTTGCCGACTAGGATAAAGGGAGCGACGAAGCCTAAGGGGTCGAAGATGGAGGCCACAGTCGACAACACTCCTCTTCTACAAAGTGGGCGCTCGTCCACCACCACTCTGAAGCTGAAGTGGTCTGACGTGACGCACCATTTCACACCTAGCGCTCTCTCCATTTGGGGTTCACCCAGAGCCAGGTCTTGACTTCTTGACGAATCTGCACACTCTTCTTTCGGGAGGGATGCAAGCACCTCTTGGGAATTGGAAACGAACTTGTGGATGCGCAACCTTCCAGAGCTGCAGAGCTGTCTGGCTTCAGCAACCAACTTTATGGCTTCTTCCGGCGTTGAGACACTTATCAGGCCATCGTCGACGTAAAAGTTCTTGTCGATGAAGTGGATTGTTGCGTCACTGAATTGACCTCGACCTTGTGCGGCGACATGCTTGAGACCGTAGTTCGCACAGCCGGGTGACGAGGCTGCACCGAATAGGTGCACTTTCATTCGGTACACAGATGGCTCTGTCTTGATGTCCCCGTCGTCCCACCACAGGAACCTGAGGTAGTCCTGATCTTCTGCTCTGACCCGAAACTGGTGAAACATGCGCTCAATATCGCACATCACGGCTATTGGGCCCTTCCTGAATCGACAGAGGACGCCTATCAAGGTATTGGTCAACTCTGGTCCGGTGAGTAGATGGTCGTTAAGTGATACTCCTTCGAACTTGGCTGAACAGTCAAACACCACACGGATCTTCCCTGGCTTCTGGTGGTGGTAGACTCCGTGGTGTGGAATGTACCAGCAAGAGCCTCGTTGGAGTTCACTTTCCGGGACCTTCTCAGCATCTCCACAGGATATTATGCTGTTCATGAATGCAACATAGTCCTTGTGGTACTGCTTGTCCTTCTCAAATCTCCTTTTCAGACACCGGAGACGATGGTCTGCACACTTCATGTTGTTGGGCAGACGCGGTTTGTCTTCTTTAAATGGCAATGGCATTTCGCGTTGTCCATTCGATAGTGTCTTTATGCCCTCCTCCATCTTCGTGATGAAGCTCAGGTCATCCTGAGAGAAATGTGCGTCTTCCACGTTTCTCTCGCTGAAGTCGGATTCAAGCACTTTCAGCACATCTGTCGGAACGATTACTTCCTTGACTTGTGTTCTGCATATGTACTGAACTTGACTTGCTAGGTCACTCTGTGACTGTAGACTTGGTGTGACTTGTTTCACAATGATTCTGTGACTGCTTCCTATGGCGTCTCCATAGTCAACACAGGGATTGACGCAGCCAACAATGCTCCAGCCAAGGTCAGACCTTACTGCGAACGGCTCATCGTCCTTGCCTGACACACTTTCTCTTGGCAACAGGGCTTGGGAACAGTTGTACCCTATGAGCAGGCCAACGTCGCAGTCTATCAGAGGAGCGATCTCTTCAGCAAGGTGCTCTAAGTGAGACCATGCTCTTGCTGTCTTGGGTGTGGGAATGTGACTTAGACTAGCAGGGATGAAGTCTCGCGAATAAGTCACGGGAAGAGGGATTTTCTTGGAGGAGTAAAACCCTCTGACCTGCAACCCAACTAACTTGTGACGTGGGATTACAGTCTGCTTAGACGCTAGTGTGGATAACTTCAATTGCACAGGCTCCATCTGTGCATCAAGAGCCTCTGCTCTTTCTTGCAGGATGAACGTGCCATCGCTCTGACTGTCCAGTAGAGCGTATACCAGAACTTCAGAATCTGGGTTTCTTGTTGTTGACAGCCAAACTGGCACTATTGTGGAAGCATATGTGCTGTTCCCATTGTGCATGACTTGGTTGGACACAGCTGTGCTTGCTACTTCAGTAGTGGTGGATTCTGTGGACTCTTTAGACTTTTCCTTTCCCTTTGAGGGTTTTCCACTTTCTCGTTGTCCATCTTGAACCTTTTCATCCGTCTTGGCACGGTCTTCATGCAAACATGTGGGATGCCTCCCCTTGCACACGTTGCAAACACTTTTCTTCTCACAGCTCTTTGAGTGGTGTCCTGGCCTTAGACATGCAAAACAGAGTTTCTTTGTCTGCACATACTTGACTCGCTCTTTGACAGGCTTCTCCATCAACTTCCGACATGTCTGAATAACATGGTTTGTCTTCTCACAAAACATGCATCCTTTAGCATCGCCCTTTTGTCCTTCAACATCTGGCCTCTCTTCAGATGCACTTGCTAGCACCTTCACGCCAACATTGCGGACCTTAGACGGCTTTGCTCTTTCAGCATCACCACTCTTCAGAGCATGAAGCGAAGTCATTGGATTACAAGCTATCTTAGCTTCTCTGGACACAAACTCAACAAAGGTGTGGAACTTCGGAAAGTCATGGTTTTCTTCTTCGTAGTCCATTACCTTTCTGTTCCACCTGGCAGTGAGCCAGTCAGGGAGCTTACTGAGAATTCTTTGATTTTCACTGCAGTCGTTTAGTACTTCAAGACTCTTAACGTGACTCATGGCTGCTTGACAGCCTCGCAGGAAGTCTGCGAATTCTCTCAGCTCAACGCTGTCTTTGGGTCCGATCCTATTCCACGAATTGAGCTTGTCACGGAAAGCTTTAGCGACCACAAAAGAATTGCCGTATCGCTCTTCTAATATCTCCCATGCTGAGTCATAGGCTTTCTCAGTGCCCACCAGGAAATAACTTTCGATCGCCTTCTTTGCAGCTCCTGTGACATACTTGCGGAGGTAGTAAATCTTTTCATTGACAGGAATGTTCTTCCGGCCTATCAGGGTTAGGAATGACATTTTCCAGTCCTTGTATCTCATTGGGTCTCCACAAAACATCGGCGGCTCTGGCACTGGAAGACGGCTTGTATTTATGGACTCTGCTATCGCTTCAGCTAGCATTGTTGTGCTATTATCCTGAGAAGTAGAGCGAGCAGCTGGAGACGTAGGCCTTGGGACTTCATCACTCGTGGCAGGGGGCCTACTGGCAGGCTGTGAAGGCATGCTGTACTTTGGAGGGGCTTTGGCTTTAGGTGGAGGCGCTGACAGGTTATGAAGAAGATCTGATATTTCTTCATCTGAGCCTACGTCTTGTTCGTAGACTTGCAGTCTTGCCTTTGCAGCATTCATTCTTTTCTTTGCTTCCAAACGCTCTAACTGTCTGCGCTTCTCCTCAAGTAACTTCTGTCTTTCAGCATTTTCTGCTTCTTGCTGCGCCTTTCTTTTAGCATCTTCTGCTTCTTGCTGCGCCTGTCTTTTAGCATTTTCTGCCCGCCTTGCCTCTTCTTGTGCTTGCCTTTCAGCATTCTCTGCCTTTTGCTGCGCTAGCTGCCTCCTGTTCTCAGCCTCAAGCCTTTCAAGCTCCTTCTCTTGCTCTTCCATTTCTGCTAGAGCCTGCAAGGTAGCTTGGGTAGCAGCAAACTCTGCTTCCGCCTCCTGCTTCCTTGTGGAAGACGTGACTGAGCGTCTTGAAACACGTCCAGAGGCTGGGCGGCTAAACGTGGACACTCGATCTTCTTTACATGAAAACACTGAACCAGTGTCACCCCATGGTGCTTGCAAAGTTGGCACATGCTTCTCTATGTCTTCATCTTGCAGTACATGTAGCCGTTCAATGAGTTGCTTTGATACAGCATCACAGATGTCGACCCGGCGTCTGGTGTCTGCGTCCGGGGCACTGTGTTTGCGAATATCCTCATAGCGTTCCTTCACTTCGAGATCAGCAGTATGAACTTGAAGTTGGTGTTCATGTAGAGCGTCTGCTGATTTGAGCAATGAGAGTGCCTTTTTAGCCTCTTTGGCAAGTATTTTCCATTTCTCATATGTTTTGTCGAAGTTACGTTGAAGTTTCTTTAATTTTTCATCATGTAGTTCCTGACCCTTTTCAGTAAGTTTCCTTGCCCTCTTGTCTTCAGTAACACCAGTGTCTGCATTCACTTCAGTGTCCTTGGCAGGATTTTCTTCTAAGGGTTCATCATGAACAGACTCCTCTTCTTCTTCATGAGTAACTTCTGGGCCTAGCATTTCACTTGCAATGTCCTTATCAGCCATTTTGGTATATTAAGAATTAAACTGAGTTTAAGAAATAAACTGAGGAGCCTAGAGCTAATTAGTTTGTATTAAATTGTCTTGGAAATTAAAGTAAGTTTCACCTCTTGAAACTATGTTAAATCTGTTAAACTTGTCCTTTAGTGTCCTATTTTTAAATGCTATTAAGTGAAATTAAAACAATAATGTCAAGTATTAATAATGTAGTAATACACTAATAACTGTAGGCAAGTAATAAATGAGGTAATAATAATGCAGTAGATCACACCTACTTGAATGTCAAGTGATAACTTAAATGCCCAATGGCAAGATACACTAGATTTACACTAGGTTTATGTCAGATAAATATTAAATGAGAGCACCCTTTAAACTGATTTAGAATCACTGAAAATAGGCAAATACCACAGTACTCCTTTAAAACTAAAATAAGCTTACTTCTCAAATTCCTTAATAAAGTTAAACACTTAACCTGTAAACATTCAAATACTAAAGGCAACAAAAATGTAGAATAATCAGAAACGTTATCACATTAAACACAGTAGTTACACTTCAAACATTCAAGCAATGAAATATGCAAGTCCTTCACTTATCCTTATGACGAGTGCAAACAGTCCGACTGAATCTTCAAACTCAAAAGTCCTTTTAGCAGTTGTAGAGGCACCCCCACGTCTTCACATTTAAACTTGCTTCAAACGCACTTCACGTTGGCATTACCCCACGACTGTCTTTGGTTACCGGTAGGTTGCAAACTGTCCTTTGACGAGTGGCTCCTCCGAAACCTCGAACATCACAGCTCCGACGACGAGAGACGAGGCGCTCGTGCAGGCTCCTTGCTGGCTGCTGGTCACGCTCTCCCCTCGTGCCGCGGTGGCTGAGTTCTCACTGTAATTCCCTCTCAAGTCGAAATCACGAAACCAAGTCGCTCTTAAAGTTACGGGCTTTAATGACACAAAAGCTTCAGTGATGCCACGGATGCCGTGAGAACTGTTAGACAAACATACAGAAAAGCAAATAAAAATACATATTATTTCCACGTTAAGACATCAAAGAAAACAACGCGACCATACAAGCATGACTCGACAGAAAATTCACCACGTTACATCTCTTCAGTCAAAACGAACATTACAGTTACAAAAAACACAAAATATACCTCATTGGCCGCTTTCCCTTGAGAGACAATTAGGTTATCTTCTTCAGTCCTTTATTCTTATACTTATACTTTATTCAGTCTTCATTTATCGTCGCTGGTTCTTAGGCAGAGGAAACCGCGAGGTGTCTGCCTGCTAGTAGCTTGGTCCAGAATGTTCTGAACAACAGGTAGCATCTCTCAAAGTAACACCCCGTCAACCCGCGGCAACAAACTTTGGTTCCCCCCTTAATTAAGATATGTTCCCCCATATCAGAACAAACAATATACATAAAATATGAAATTATGCTTTTAATATTAAACTGTTATCACTAGAAAATGTATATATTTATGAACTCTATATTTTTAATCTAATATTTATTAATCTATTATTTATTTATTTATTCTGACTTCGATGGCAGCTACACCCTAGATGGCCTCTCTCCCCAAATCGCCCAAAGTCTGTCTCTCTCCTCCCTCTTCTCTCTCCCTCTCCTCTCTCTCTGCTCTGTCTCTCTCCTCCCTCTTCTCTCCCTCTCTCCTCTCTCTCTGCTCTGTCTCTCTCTCTCCTCTCTCTCTTTCTCCTCTCTCTCTCTCTCCTCTCTCTCCTGTCTTTGCTCTCTCTCTCTCTCTCTCCTCTCTCTCTTTCTCCTCTCTCTCTCTCTCCTCTCTCTGCTCTCTCTCGCTCTCTCTCTCTCTCCTCTCTCTCTTTCTCCTCTCTCTCTCTCCTCTCTGTCAGGCCCATAGCCAGCATTGTGGTGGGGGGGATCTTTTCCCCCGAAAGTGGACTTTATTTGGCTCCCGGCTCCAATGTTTCCCAAATACACGACCACACTAAAAATATTTTAATTTAGACATACTTTATTCATTATAAATGTGTCGCAAGTCTGTTGTTGCTGTCCTTAATTGTTTGTCTGTTGCTCCCCACTCTTAACATAAATGGACATGAATTGCTTCAAATGAGCTATCTCTCCACATAGTGTCGGCCCAGTGTGGGCTCAGTTACTGCTATCTGACAGTTATTGTCTATGAAATGGCCTTCCAGTCAAAGTGGGATGCAACGTAGTTGGGGGGTTCGAGTGGGGGTGGGGGATGGGAGGGGGGTTCGAACAAACCCCTCGAACCCCCCTTGGCTACGGGCCTGTCTGTCTCTTTCTCTCTCTCAGCCCCCGGTGACTTGCAACAGAGAAGAGTCATTTGTCACCACTGCCGAGCTGTGAACACACTGCTACGACGGCTGGCCTGCCTTCACTGTGTGCCGTGTGACTTTGCTGCACTTTTGAAAATTGTTGTGTGGAGTGGTTGCAGTGTAGTTGGTATTTAATGGGGGCATCGCCAACAAATGTGTGCCCCCACCTGCGACAAATACACACTCGTATACAACACACACAACACATGTGACACACACACACACACACACACACACACACACACACGCACACAGCGCACACACACACACACACATGCATGCATGCACACACACGTACGCACACACACATGCATATTCACACACACACACACACACACACACACACACACACACACACACACACACACACACACACACACACACACACACACACACACACACACACACACACCAAGTCTTATATTCCCAGCCAGCATTCAGTATGTATTCATAGGCATTCATCCAAATTCAAACTGCAAATGGTAAATTTTGTCTGATCTGATCGACGTTGCAATCAAAAAAGCAGGTGTGAACTCAAACAAGACATCAAATTTTGAAAGCCAAAAAAATCTGGCAAGTTTAAATATATGAAACTGACATCATGGCAAATATGCACATTTTAAGCAGGCCCTTGTCAGCAGCGCACTCTTAACCAATACACATGTTTCTCAGTAGACGATGATAACCTTCCAGACATAGAGATTCAGAGACAGGCCAATTAAAAGTTCTATAAACAACTGCTGAAGCGACATGAAAACAATGTGATAAGAACACAGATAAGTCTTGTTCCATAAATTTTCTTCTAAATAGTTGTAGCAGAGGGGAGGAAAGGACAGTCACCCCTCTCAACGTGGAACCCATCCAGCCAGTGAGATAACAAATGTGTGCTCAGAGACACCAAAGAGCAATACTCGTTGGTAAGAAAATAAGAATTGAATCCACAACCCAAGTAGTTACACCACCGCAATAGTCATCAGGAAAGGCTGTAGGTGGCCTACCATAATAGAGCCTGAATTGAATCCTGGCTTCTACAGAGATGGAATGTCAGCTGTTATGTTATGTTACTGTGTATAATGATGTTGCGCTTGTAGTATAGATGACCGTGCCATAGGTTTGTTTTTCACACATTTAGCCACTTGACGTTGTCCTCGCTTCTGGATTTAAATTATAGCCGTGTAAACGAAAATAGCTTAGAATGTATTACTTGTTTCAGTGTTTTGTAATATTGCAATGGCAGTGTGTTATTCAACCTAGATGAACAGGAGAGGAGTGTTCCACTTTTAACATTAGCTCCGATTCATTAGCCACATCTCATCTTCTTGGTCACAGTTTGCTCACAAGGCCTTGATGAAATGCAGAGAGATGATTTAATAGAACAAGGCTTTGTTGTTATCGAGTTGAGAATGGGATGCTCAGGAGGATATGTGGGCACTTCATTTTGTGTTAGAAACGTATGCATTTTTAGAGACGTCCTACATAAATAACAATGAGAGAAACAAAAGGATACGTCAATAGGTGTGTTCGCCCTTTGAGGTGTGTCTGTCTGCTTCACTCTATAAAGCAGACTAGTAATAAGTGGGACTGTCAGAGTAAACACCGCCACATTAAATTTCAATTGAATTTAATTTTGTTAATCCCCATCTCTTATAGCTTCTTGTCTCACAAAGAAACATGAAGCGGTGTGAGAATCTCCCGTCCATTAGCCACCTCTCGTAAACCCTTAGATGCTCAGTAAATGTTTTAATGTTACTTCAACACTTGAAAAAGTAGGCCCAACACTACGAGGGTGTTAAATATAACTCTCAAGTGTTCAACTAACACTGCAAAACGTACTCTGTGTTGTCCTATACTCTTTTTCTTCCCCCTTCTGAAAGGCCATTGATCACCCCACTGCTGTCATCAACACATTGTTTGAATATTTCATAAGTAACAGATGACATTTAAATTCGGCTCTGGCACTGCTTTCCTTAATCACTGTTGGCGTGGGAGAATGCAGAGCGACGTTATTGAGCAATAATTAATTGTGTAAAAGCCAAAATGAATAAAAGACCTGTTGCTGTCATTCATATTTGTTTTGTACATTTTGTCAAATGGCTATGCAAAATAGGCACATTAGAGCTACGATAATGAATATGCTTTTGATGTACGATGGCTTTCAAGCCGGCAAAGTTAATTTGCTCGCTGTGTACACCTTCGTCTGTGGACATTCTGTCGCTGTGTTTGTATTTTGCTCCTTTCTGCACACCCCATCTGAATCCATCACCCTGTGGCTACTTCACATACTTTATTTTATTTATTTCCTCACTTTGTAACTAGAAAGCGAGAAAGCGAATGGGGGAGAAAAGTATGGAATAGGGTTGCAAAATGACCCAGGACGGACTTGAGCCTGGGTCCCCATGGGCATGCAAGCCCATTCATGGTACGGTTCATTAGCAAAGAGCACCAATTCACCCCCATACTTCACATAGTGGACACATTAGCCCTATTGTAAAATGTTGTAAATTTGGTGTTTATAGTAATACAAGACGCAAAGCGAATGTTACCAAGGTCAATGTGTATGTCGGGGGAAAAAGTATTTCTTTATGGTCTACTGATGTACTGTACGTGTGCGAGCATCATAGGCATAGCCAGGGGTGGGCCTGGGTGGGCCTGGGCCTGCCCACTTGACATCCAAGCCCATCCCATTCACACTTGACAGTCAAATGTTGCCTCATTGAACTATAATTAATGGCATAGCACTGAGCGATAATTAATCATTTTGTCAAAAGTCTGGTTCATCTTCTGTGATTTCTATGATTTCAATTTCAAAGTATCATTTTTGGGCGCAGTATTATAATATCTAGGCCTACCTACACGCTTTCGGGTTGGGCCCGTCCGTTTTTTTCTGGGCCCACCTGTTTTATTATTTCTGCCTACGCCCCTGGCGAGCATCATGGAGTATGTTACCAAGAAGTTGTATGTTACTATGAGCAATGAGGACACAGGCACCAGTATAACAGTAGCTAACAGAATAATATGGGATAGGATGATGTGTTTTCAGCAAACAGTCTACTGTCCTGTTTTCATGTTTTTTGTTTGATATCGTTTCGTTTGGTCTAATCTTGCCTGTTTATTGTTCTGTGCTGTCTATTGTGTTGATAAGTTTATGAGAAATTCAGGCTGTCAGTGCGCAAAACAAATTTCTCTCGTACATTCGACTGTAGAGAGAGACAGAAGCCGTGAAGGGACAATAAAGGCCATCCTATCCTATCCTATCCTATCCTATCCTATCCTATCCTATCCTATCCTATCCTATCCTATCCTATCCTATCCTATCCTATCCTATCCCATCCTATCCTCTCCTATCCTATCCCATCCTATCCTCTCCTATCCCATCAAATCCTATCCTATCCTATCCTATCCTATCCTATCTTGGGTATCCCAAGACCAAGCCATCACAGTTTTATCATCACCACTATTGTATCACTGTAGTGTACACTGTTGTAAGTGCAGTATGTAGTGGTGTCTTTTTAGAGCAACAACAACAGACATCATGGGAAAGGCCATTTCAGTAGCCAACAACGCAACATGGGATGTGATAGGGTGACAGCCAACAGTCTTTTCCCTTGGGCATCAGGACAAAGTGCCCACAGGAAACATTCCTCTCCTCACACATTTTTTTTTCTCTAAACCTTCTTCCATTCTTCCCACCCTTCATTAAATATGTTTCTCTGGTAACACTTTATTTTAGGGATACATCTATTAGCACTAATACATACAATATTAATGCCTGTGTAAGTAACTTGTAAGGCATGTACTAAGCAAAATAAGACAGTTGTTAAGCATGTATTCACAAATGTCTTGTTTATGCCCAATTAGGGATTTATTACCAATATAACCTTAGTAAGGACCTAGTAGACCTAGATTTCTATTTATGAGTAAGCAATAAGGGCCAGAATACAATGTGTATAAGCTCCTGGTACATTGTGTGAACAAACCCTGAACAGTGTGAAAACAGATGTGGAATAAGGGTCCCTATTCTAAAGTGATGCATTGCTCAGCCCAGATGGCTTAGGGGCCCCGCACTACCTAGGGCCCCCACACTACCAAGGGACCCCACTCTACCCACACTCCGCCCCCCGGGAGGCAAAGTGTAAGAATGTTGCTGAACCTGTATTAGTCTCATCAGGTACATTGACCTCACTTGTTCTACTCATGGTATTAGAGGGTAATTGGAAGCATTATATAGCAAGGATTGGACGTAAACTTCTCAATGACGGTGGGTGGTGAGATGTCATTTTTTCATACACCAATTAGTTTTAATTGTAAAAACCCTACAATAAATGCAGAATATAACGATGAGTAATAGTTTGGAAGCGAAACTAAGCTATTCCTTTGTGATAAATAAGTTAATGTTTGAGAAACTTAGCTCCAAGAAGTGCAGTGCATGATGGGTACGCCCTTAGTCAGAAATGCAATGCATGGCCAATGCAGCAATGATAATATTTCTGTTGTTACGTACATGGCAAATTGTTTGGATAGCATCTAAATTTCACGAGTGAGGGGAGGAGCTAAGAATATAGGCTCAGAGCTGGGTAGGTTGTCTGTTGGCCTAGATTGCGTACCCATCATGCACTGCACTTCTTGAAGCTAATATTCTCAAACATTAACTTAATTATCACAAAAGAATAGATTAGTTTTGCTTCAAAACTATTATTCTAATGTTCTGCATTTATTTTTGGGGTTTTTACAATTTAAACTAAGTGGTACATGAAAAAAAATTACATTTCACCAACCCACCGCCATCGAGAAGTGTACGTTCAATCCTTGCTATATAAAGGCTCCTGTTATTATCCTTACAATGTTGTAAAAAAGAGGAAACTGGATAACTCAGCTGAATAATTAGTAATCGTCTACAGTTTTTCTCGATTGCCTACACACAATTTTCGGAATCGGTCTTCGAATTCTCAAAACTCTACACACAAATCTCCAAACCTCACACACAACGGGCCAAACTCTTCACTACCTCTGAAAAATGCACGTCTTGTCTCAAAACAATGTACTCTCTTCTAAAAACCTCATTTTGTCGTCAAATGACACACACAGACAGTCACTACAATACACATTTGCAGACCCATTAAAACACTGTTGGGCACAGGGTAAAACTAATTTCTCCCAGTAACTTGGGCTTTTTTTGTTCTGGATTGCATGGATACTGTGACATAAGTTGGAAAAACTTCATTCCCATGACACACAAACAGAAACAGAAAGATTTTATGTCTTTTTCACAAAAATAACACAAAGATACTAAAGAGGGTATTTTTCTGTAGTAAAATACTGAAATATTGTTTTTAGACTCGGAGTACACAGACGTATATATATATTTTACATATTTTAAAAAATATTTACAGTAAAAATTGCACTAATGTATTGTAAAATATTGGGTAACCACATGAAAGTTATGTCTTGTATAACATATTTTTGAGTTCAAAAACTAAACAAATGGGTTTTCTCCTTGCATCCACTCATTTTTCATCAATATGACATGCAATGTGTGTCCTTATGGGGTGATGATTTCAGATTGTAAACCGGTATGAAGAGAGTTTGCCCATGTGATGAGGAAGTGAACATAGTTGCAGTTGATTGTAGTGTTGTGAATGACAGTGTGTTCCATGAGAATCCCAGTGTTTTTCTTTATGAAAATTTAGTGTAATCCAGAGAATTGTGTGTAATGGTGTGAAAAGAGTGTGTTTTAAAACTGGAATTTGAGTGTTAAGTAGGAATTGTGTTTAGTGTTCAGTGACATTGGTTAGGGGAGTTGGGAAATGGGTGAGATGTTCCGAGAATTGTGTGTGAAGTACCAGAACTTGTGTGTAGGCAATCGAGAAAAACTGTAATATATTCTTACAGTTTGTCGATTGTGGGGGCTAGGTAGCGCGGGCCTGGGTGGTGTGGGGGCCCTAGGTAACGAGGGGGACTTTGGTAGTGCGGAGGCCCTGAGCCATCTGGGCTGACCAATGCATCACTTTAGAATAGGGACCCTTATTCCGCATCTGTTTTCACACTGTTCAGGGTTTGTTCACACAGTGTGTCGGGAGCTTATACACATTGAATTCTGCCACTTACTACTTACTAATAAATAGAAATATAGGCTTACTGGTCCTTACTAAGGTTATATTAGTAATAAATCCCTAATTGGGCATGAACAAGACATTTGTGAATACATGCTTAACAACTGTCTTATTTTGCTTAGTACATGCCTTACAAGTTACTTACACAGGCATTAATATTGTATGTATTAGGGCTAATAGATGTATCCCTAAAATAAAGTGTTACCGTTTCTCTTAGCCTTCTAGCCTCTTACATATTTTTTATTGGCCTTCAGTTTATTTCACCCTGTCCGGATGTCAGCACCACCTTCCATTTCTGTGGCAGCAGAGGCGGAGCAGCACGTAGTCCTGTCCTCTGCAAGGTCTACTGCTCCCTGTGTGGTCTCTCTTCTCCATCGCAAGGAGGACGGAGGAGGGAAGTGGGGGTCGCAAGTGAGTGCTTTGACCCCCTCCCCCTTCCTCCTCGCTATGCTCTGAAAGCCAAACAAAACACACAGGGGAGAAGCCTGGAGGTCAATGGCTTCCCATACATCATAAACACATCGTCCCTGTTGTTTTTTTTTTTATCTTTGGCAGGGGCTCATTTACATTTTGCCTTCAGTCAGCATTTCCAATGGACCAGAGAAGAGACCCACCGTTCTGGAAAAAAAATCAATAGCCAACAAGAATATCTTTCCAACCCCAACTCCAACCCCAATACTAACCCCAACACCAACCATATACCTTTTACATCTGCAAAAGCGCCCTGATAGAATCCCAAGCCAAGGTCCCCATGAATCACAATCAGTGCCAAAGGTGGCATTGCCCTGGCAACCACCCCCAGCCTCTAATCAACCCAGACTGGCAGCCGGCCGCATTAGTATTCTGCCCAGAGGAAGTGGAATAATAAATGTATACTTTGCTCAAGGACACGGTGGGGAAATGACGGGATGCCATGCCATGGCCGTGGGGTAGTGCCCTGCTGTGACTATGATACCAGCGCTGGAGCACAGTATCAAAGGGCCATACGGCAGACCTGTATTACAAAGGACCAGGGGCGTAGGCAGAAATAATAAAACAGGTGGGCCCAGAAAAAATCGGACGGGCATAACCCGAAAGCGTGTAGCTAGATATTAAAATACTGCGCTCAAAAATGATACTTTGAAATTGAAATCATAGAAATTCACAGAAGATTGCAGACTTTTGACAAAACAATTAATTATCGCTCAGTGCTATGCCATTAATTATAGTTCAATGAGGCAACAGTTGACTGTCAAGTGTGAATGGGGCGGGCCTGGATGTCAAGTGGGCGGGCCCAGGCCCACCCAGGCCCACCCATGGCTATGCCTATGCAAAGGACCAGACCTGATACGCTCTTCATCTCCTGGCAGAGTGTTGTAAAGTTTAGAAAACGCTTTTTCCACTATTCAGACAAGAAGAGCTGTGCCAATGAAAAGGGTATAGAACTGTCATATTTTTATCTTTGTGCTTCTCAGTTTTTAATTAAAGGGAGAGCTACATTTATCATAAAGTTCCAACTACGCTACTCTACATACCAATAGCATTTCTTCTAGCCTAAATTGAATTGGAAATTGGGTCATTGCCCAGAAATAAGAAAATACTATCAGATGTAAAAATGGTGAGCCATAAAAAATACATTTGAAAGCCAGACATATTTCTAGCTGAAATTAAATTGATATTTCGGTAACTTTCATCACACTTATTTATCTATTCATTTCTCACTACTTTCCATACTTGCTTTGCTGTTGTGTCATCACTGTGTGTGAGAACGAGATACAGAAATGAGGGGATTGGTGAGGAATGAAAGGGTGTGTGCGTGCCTGCGTGCGTGCGTGCGTGCGTGTGTGCGTGTGCGTGTGTGTGTATGTGTGGGCATGTGTGTGTGTGTGTGTCTGTATGTGTGTGTGTTTTTCTGTGTTTGTGTGTTTTCAACCACATGATCAACCATTATGATCACCAGTGTGTGTGTGTGTGTGTGTGTGTGTGTGTGCGTGTGTGTGTGTGTAATTCAACTTAATACACAATCTATGATCACCAGTTAGGGGGCCCTGTTCAGTCTTAATGAGTCCAGTCACATGCACCACATTTGAGACGCATCTCTGTTAGTGCTCTTTATTACACACACTACTCAGGTCCATTCATCTGCTGGAGTTTCTGAGGTGAGAGGTGCAAAATCAAACTGACACGGTTTAATCTCATCTATCATGACGTGTGTGTCATTGCAGTGTCGTGATGACATTGAAACGTGTCCACAGTGACTTCTCTATCAAAGAGAGTAACAAGGTTAGCCATGCATAAGCTACTCTCCACTCCCAGCCCAGCTCCATGGGGCCCAGCACCCGTGGTTATGGCATTAACACTGGCCTCTGACGTTGGTGATGATTGTGGTGGTGGTGGTCTATCAAAGCCCAGACCCCTGTGGTCCCTGGTGTCATTGTTGCCGCTTCGTCTTTATCCATCATTTTTATTCCCACTAATTGCTTGGCGTGGCTCTCTAAATAACGAGGCTGTCGAGCAGCTCCCATGATGGCAAGACGAGAGAGGTGAAAGGTCAGAGGAATAGGGCGGGGAATGTAAACAGCTGTCACAGAGAGGCCATGGGACATAAGAGATGGATAAAGACAGACACACGGGCAGAAGGACAGAGAGCGAGAGAGAGAGAGAGAGAGAGAGAGAGAGAGAGAGAGAGAGAGAGAGAGATGGTGATTGGTGATGGTGGGGAGGGCAGAGGGGGGTATATTCAGTCGAAAAGTGTCATAAAAATGACATTCTCAAAGTCCCACTGAGATAAAACTGAGCTAATTCAGTGATCTTTGACTCTCATGGATCTGATGTGCATTATACCAGAGAGAAGAAGAGAGAGAGAGAGAGAGAGAGAGAGAGAGAGAGAGAGAGAGAGAGAGAGAGAGAGAGAAAGACAAGAAAGAGTGACTGAGAAAGTGACACCGTGAGTAAAAGACAAGAAGAAAGAGACAGTGAGAAAGATAACTCATCTGTTCGGAAGAAAGGCAGGAGAGAGAGCGAGAGAATAGTGAGAGAAAGCAAGAAAACAGAGAGAGAGAGAGAGAGAGAGAGAGAGAGAGAGAGAGAGAGAGAGAGAGAGAGTAAAGGAGTTCAGTTGGAATCAGCTCACTCCTGCTTCTCCATGGGGAAAAACAAACCTAACCCTTGAGGGCTTGGGAGAGATAGAAAAAGAGAGGATGACTGACAGAGGAAGAGAGAGAGAGAGAGAGAGAGAGAGAGAGAGAGAGAGAGAGAGAGAGAGATGTGAGAAGAGAACAGGAAGAGAAGAAGCAGCCAGCTGATTGGCAGGAAGAGCGACGGGAGGTCTGCATCTTCTAGTGCATTCCAATATGCGACCTTGCCTCCTCCACTTGTGCTTGTGGCCTCGCCCCGCCTCCTGGCCCCTCCATCGTGGAGAAAACAATAACGTTTCCCAGCTTTCAGCCTAGCCAAAGTAATTTTTGGGGGACTATTCTTCATTCACCATCCAGTTTGCAAATGAGAAAATGACTTTACAATTGTGCTTTTTCAAGATATTGAACTAATTTTCCATTGTCAGTGACATCATCATGAGATCACAAGCAGGCAAGTGAGCAAGGGAGGAGGGAAGTCCGCATATTGGAATCCACTCTTCATCTCACGGTGATGAAACTGTCATGGTAACCCCCTACCAATGATCCCTGGCCCCTGATTCGCCCCCCGCCTTCTCCTTTTCCTTGAGTGAAACACTTTCTGGTAGCACTTTACTTCCTTCTTGGGGAGAACATATAGGTATACGTATGGTAGAAGCTCCGTTTCACTATTTAATTACCTTCGGGCAGAGTGTTTTTGTCCTTACCCATTTTCTTGGTAGAGCTGATGTATTGAGAGATGAGGTATTAGAGTTGAAGTCTGAAGGTGAAGAATTTACTCATTAATTGGGGCTGGGGGGCAGAGGTACCCTCCCTGCCACAGTACTACTCACCACCCTATACTCATGAAGGGTGTGACGTTTTCCATGTGCGTTACGCCCATTTGTGGGGGAAAACAACCCATGCAAGTCAATTGGTGATGTTGGGGTTTAATAAACGAAAGATACGGACCTGTAAGACTAGCGTTGTTCACGCGCAACAAGCCGAAAACGTGTTGCGTTGCCGGCTGTTCAAATAATAAAGCCAAAAAGCTGTGGCTGAAGCATGGACTGTGTTCATTTAGGCAAGCCGATGTAAGTTGATGAGACATTTGGCTTGTTTTCACCCATAAAGGGGCGTTACGCTAGCCTAGCGCAGCCAGACCCGTACAGCAAAAAGCTGTACCAGGGTCTAGGAGGGCTGGGCGGCAGTGTGGGCGGGATAAACGGTTGCTTCAGCACTCAACGTCACGCAATAGGATGGTGGAACAACCAATCCCCACACACTTCTGTGTAACGTCACAGCTGTCTTTCACAACGTACACGCGACACGCCCCTTTGTAGGTGCAGCGGCAACTTCGAGCCGTCGTAGCAGTGAATTCGTGTGATGACCACAGCCACAAACAAGTTTCCTAATAAATCGTGTTTTCACTTATACAGTTCAAAAATGCATCATTTTCAACCACATGGCCCTCCTTGATCAATCAGCGAAATGTCGAGCAATGTGGGGCTTGTTAAATGGTTATATTTATGATTGTTGTCAACATGGCATGTTCGGTGTTAGCTAGCTAGCTGTATACCCATAACTAATACATGGCTAGCCGCTAGCTTGGTAGACTAGGTGTCATTCCCATCTATTTAGTAAGCGACTTACAGACTTTCAAAGCTCCCAAATGTCTCGTTTTTAATGACATGGATCTTATTAGAATTTGGGGCAGGCATATAATACAAGGCTGGATACCTAGCTCTGTTATTGATGACAGGTTAGCTAGCCACTAGCGAGGGCCTCTTTGTAGGTGAAGCGGCAACTTCCAGCCGTCGTAGCAGTGAAAGCGTGTGATGACCACAGCCACAAACAAGTTTCCTAATAAATCGTGTTTTCACTTATACAGTTCAAAAATGCCTCATTTTCAACCACATGGCCCTCTTTGATCAATCAGCGAAATGTCGAGCAATTTGGGGCTTGTTAAATGGTTATATTTATGATTGTTGTCAACATGGCATGTTCGGTGTTAGCTAGCTATCTGTATACCCATAACTTTCCCTGATTGTCGCTCCCAACGCAGGACGCTCCCCGGTCAGCTCGCTCCCACTAGCCAGACTATCGATCCCATCTATTTAGTAAGCTACTCAAAGACTTTCAAAGCTCCCAAATGTCTCGTTTTTAATGGCATGTGTCTTATTAGAAATTGGGGCCGCAATTTCATTCTACACCTACAGCAGTGGTCTGATAATAGCGTGTGACTATCTGGTTCTGTAAAATGCTCAACTTAGCTTACCGAGCTAGTTTAAAACATCGAATGATCAAATGGTAATGTGTTGAGATCTATTTGTGTCCGATAAGTTCATGGTGTATTATTACATCAATCCATGTCAGCCACGAAATGTATTATCATCCAGGCTTTTTAAATTAAGTAAATACTTTCGTGCTGTACGTAGCACGGACGGACACCATGCTTCTTCTTAGAAAGTTTCCTGTTTACTAGGTAGCCCGGCCCCCCTCGCGATTTGATTGGCCCTGTCATCGGATAACTTTCAGCCTCGCAAAACGACCGGGGTCCGCTAGACTGCCCCCGGGAGCAAGTTCAATTTGCGGTCGCTAGGGGCGTCTAGATTTCTAGGCTAGCGTAACGCAAATTTAAGAGCAAAGTACCCGGATGGCCGTTCATGAGTATTGCACAGATGAGGCATCAATGACATTTCACTGTGTGCTGACATTTCCTCAGTGAGACTAAAAACTGACGTGATTTTTTGTGCGCCATATTGCCAGTATAGTGACCTCTATGGGTTTCAGCCAAGATTAAAGAAATGTGTCGAGGGGGTCTTTTTATTTAATGTCTGCATAATGATACTTGAATAAAATAATCAAGATATGCCAATCAACCCCAACCAAGAGGCTCAAGGTAGTCAGAGAGGATAGGGTAAGTCCACAAGCACCGTCTGTTGCTCTGTCTCTGTCTCTGTCTCTGTCTCTGTCTCGGTCTCTCTGTCTCTGTCTCTGTCTCGGTCTCTCTCTCTCTCTCTCTCTCCAGATTAATCCAGGAAGTCTTTACTTCCCATTCTCCTTAATGTGTTCCTCTTCCAGAACAGTCTTTTCTTTTGTTCTTACTTCTTAGCAAAGTGATTTGTAAGGCAGCCAATTCATAAATCCCAGGCCCATTTCCCGTTTAAGTTAAATGATAGCGAACATAAGGCAGTC
>NC_085859.1:19371602-19379102 GCF_034702125.1 Engraulis encrasicolus
TCTGCTAAAATTCTACAAAGTGCTTGTGACATCATAGTGACAACTCAATATTTTGCTAAAATTCTAATCACATAATATTCAAGATTCAAGATTCAAGCTTGTTTTATTACGTCTTATTATATGTTTGAAGCCTATAAAGAGTAAAAGTTATTGTGTTTTTTGTCTCCTCAAAAAGAAAAAAAGGTACTCCTCAAAGGGTTAAGATCATCTCACAGCATAGCCACCACAAGTGGGTGTCGTGTGTGTACATAACATACTGTACTGTGTGTACAGAACAAAAAGGGACCAACCAGCACTCCCCTGCACTGTCCTCCATGGTTGAGATGCCCCTGAGCAGCAGGACATCTCATGGCATGCAGGTTGCCCGTGGTGATTGGTCGTGCTGCCAAACCACCGTATATAGGCCTAGTACATGGGTTTTCCGTTTGTAAACAGTCCCTGTCTGCACTCCCCTGGCTGTGCAGTGTTCAACCTCTGATTGTTGGAAACTGCAGTCACTCAAAAAATGTGCTCACGTGATTGGCTGCTTACATCTTGCCTCTACTCACAGCGGGGATGTTTGTAACCCTATGTATGTTTGTGTCCTGAGCAAATGCAAACATGTCTGATGCAGCTTGCTGCATTTCTCACTTTCTTCTTCTTTTTTTTTTTTTTACCAGAGGAAAGCAGTGAAATATATTTGCAACAAAACATAATTGCTCTCCTCAGTTTTTTGTTGTTGCTAATTTACCCCAGACAATAACATTGTTGGCCAAGTATTATGACTACATCAATGTGATCAGGGTGCGATTTCTTGAAGAACCAGAAGGGGGGATATGTTTCAGATTTTAAGCATTATCAATGGAGTTACATACAGCCACTATTAAAATCATGTAAAGTGGAAATATCAATACCAGAAGGGGGGATAATCCCCCCCCCCCCCCCTTACAAATCGCACCCTGAATGTGATATTTGGGTAAGCGTTACAACATGGTGAATCTACCAAATATTATGTACACGTAGGTTTACAGTAAGTGAGTACATTGGCATACAGTATGCTCGTGATTTGTGGTGAAATAGACAAGAGTATTTCTGCAGTTGTTTTATCCCTTTTCTTTAAAGGTATACATTATAATCTGTTTCACGATGCATTACAATTTTAACTGTGTTTGAGTTATTTTTTACAAAAAGAACCTATATTTTTGTGAACAAGAAATAGGCAAAGGGTTTGTGTTCTTTGTACATTTCAATGTGATTGAATTTTATTCATACAATATGTATTACAAGTAGGCCGCCTACTCCAAGTGTTTTTTCCATTAGATGTGTCAATGATGTTGCGTTTAGAATGCTTTGGGTGTGTTGTCCCTGAAGATCTTCACAGACAGCTCTATGATGAGTGTACAGAAGAAGTAGAGACAGACTGTCACATCACTCATCATTTCAGTGTGGCTTTACAGCACTCATGACTCAGCCTATATGTATTTCTTTGTTGGTGTGTTGTTCAATGGTTTTCTCAGCAAATTCTCACATCTGGTGTCACTGCAATTAAAAAAAAACCGTGTGCATTTGATGTGCTGTGTTTGACGATGTGCATTTGCAAAGTAGCGTCATTGTCCACGGTAATTTGTGCATACTCCCAAGTGATTGCTACCTTCAGTATGCGCTCCAAAAAAAATAATCTCGCCATTTAGCCGTCCATCTGTCACCATATTAGATGTGTATTCAATTTTGTGGAAGAGAAGAGAGTGAGAATTGCCTCAGCCAAGCCCAATAACGTGCCTTCAGGAGCTCCATACACAGGCATTACACCGCGCAGGTCCTTAGGATGAAACTCAGCACCAGTAGGTAGCGCATGCCAGCCAGCCAGTGCTTCACTTCATTTACAGCTCATTCTTATTCCCGTCCCCACCACTGGTGCATCTGTCTGGTTAGGGACAGTGTCTACTGAGGGGGTGGTTTAGTGGATGCAATGTGTTCCACAAGACCTTTATTTTTCCCCAGGAGGAACACCAGTGAGCGCAGAGCTCCAGCTGTGATCCCTCTTCCACTCACGCAGCCAGTGCCTCTCTTTCTCGCTCTCTCAGTACTGTTCGGTTCTTTCTTCTTTCTTTCTCTCTTTCTTTTTCTATGTTTTTCTCTTTCTTTCTTTCTCTTTTATTCTCTCTCTCTCACACACACACACACAGATGCACGCACACGCACACACACACACACACACACACACACACACACACACACACACACACACACACACACACACACACACACACACACAAACACACACACACAGGAGGCAGTTGGAGTGTCTTGCTGGCTTCTCGATTCTGGCAGTCTGCTTGCAGCATCAGTTAGCTGAAGTGACTCTCCATCCTCCGCAGCCTGCTCCATGTCCAATCTATCATTCTGAATGGAGAACGAAGAGCAGACGGAGACAGCCTGCATCTCTATCCAGTTGTTATATATTTTCGTTTTCCCTCTCACGCAGGAAGGTGGTATAGTATTCCAGTGTTGGACAACTGCAGTGCATTGACTCAAATGTCAAGTCGCTGACAATACTAAAGCATGCAGGACAGGCAAGGGGAAGGGGAAGGGGAAGACAATCACACAGCTGCTCTTGGTTTCCATCATCACACATGAAAAAGAGGTAGAGAGAGAGGAGAGGAGAAGAGGGGAGGAGGGCGAGAATAAGGTGATGGAGAGGAAGAAGGGGATTTTCCTCTGTGCACCCTGGACAGATTACGCAGGAGGGGAAAAAAACAGGTGTGTGAAGTCTGAACAGAGAGAAAATGGAAAAGGTGGAGGGGAGGCTCCTACAGTAGCATAACAAGCAGACCTTTGTGTAGCAGGCAGGCAGGCAGACACCCAGGAGGAAGATTGATTAAACAGCACCGTGTGTCGAGCAGTGCAGTGCAGTCGGCATTTTAAACACGCAAGGAAGTTAGGAAGGGAGGAAGTTAGAAAAGAAGGAAGAGAGGGAGAAAAGAATGCAGGAAAGGCTGAGAGAGAGAAAGAGTCAAGCCTGTGCCATGCACCAGCACCAGCATAGAGCCAGGCGTGGAAGCCATGTAACCAAGGAAACCAGAGAGAGGAAAGCAATGGGAAATAAATAAAGGAGAGTAAGACCAGAGAGGGAAACAGCCGAAATGGAAAAGAGAGAAAACAAAAGAAGGAGATGAAGTGATGGATAAAAAATACAACATAGAGAGAGAGAGGGAGCGAGCGAAAGAGATAGAGAGAGTGAAAGTGAAAGAGCAAAAGAGAGAGAACGGAGAGAGTGGCCCTGTTGTGTGTGTCACACCTGTGGAGTGTCACTCACCCCACTAAGCCCTGCGGTTGAGGCGCACATGCAAACGCATTCTAATTCAAGGATCTTCCACCCTTGTCATCAAGAGGAGGATTGGAGTCGTGCCTCTGCAAAGAGAACAACCACTCCAAACGAGAGATGTTTTGATAAAGCTGTATGAAGAGACACAATTTTGAAAGGTGGGAGATTAAAGGGGAGGATGTAATATCCGCTTAACCCCTCCTTAAAAACCATTTCACAGCCAGGTGGGAGGCGATTTGATGAGTCGATAAGAGGACGGGAGGATACCATGTTAAAGTCTTTGAATATTCCTACATGGCTGTAAGGGTCATTGATGTTTGTAGTAGCAGAGCTCAGGTTGTGCAACCACAGCTAATGTGACTGTTGCATGGAATAAATTATGATTATTTTTGCTGGATCATATGAAAAATTGAAACATGCAGCCTATAATTAATTATTTAATGTTGTTTACACAATAGTGACATTAAATGTAGTTACGTCACCCTTACGTCAATGAGCCATACCCATGAGAGCAAGCTACACTGAAAACCATTTTTACAACCCAACCCATCTGTGGTTGCTATCATAACTGTCTCATCATTTAAAAAAAATCTGACAGAAGAATGCTTGTATGTGTTTTTTTCACATTATTGTGAATGCTTTTGGCTCTCTCTCTGTATGTATTGTTGGGAGATATTGCAAAAAAGAAGGTATGAACCTCAATCTCAGTCGCTGTTTTCCCTTTAGATGTTCTCTCATAGGTTCTTGTGTTTCTATGGCTTGATATGATGACAACACGGCTAATATATTTCCACCACTTTTTACCATTCCATCCCAAATAAACGGTGATATTTATCTGTTCATGCCTCTGCTTGCCTCATTATGCTGTATGTGTTGTAGGTAGATGCTATGTATGATGAGGGTATGCTTGAGATGAACGAACACATTCTCATGCAAGAAGATGGTCTTAATCTTTGCACTAAACGCAACTCATTTCGTGTTTTAATGTGTTTCGGAGGCTGAGATAATTAAGTTTTCATAGGCTGAGGGCACCTATTCCAAAAAGGGCTTAGGCATTTAGCAGGCATTTTTTGCAGGTGCCTTAGGCTAAAGAAACCACAGAGCACACACACAATATAAGAGGCTTCTCATGGGGCTTGCTGTGGCACATTGCATTTGCCAATCGTACCATGGGGCCCCGGGTTTGAATCTGGGCTGGGCCATTTCCCAACCCCATCTCGTAATTCTCTCCCACATACTTCCTTTCACCAGGTTCATGATCCAATCCAAGACTCTTCCAGTTGCCATGTCCACCTGGACATCGATGGATGCACCATCACCCCATCCCCCGAAGTACGTAACCTGGGTGTCATCTTGGATTCATCACTTTCACTTCACTCCCACATCAAAAAAGTCACCAAATCGGCATTCTATCATCTCCGAAACATCTCCAGACTCCGGCCTTCACTCTCTAAGACAGTTACGGAGACGCTCACTCACTCCTTCATCTCCTCCCGTCTGGACTATTGCAATGCCATCCTGCTTGGTCTACCCAACAAGGCCCTAGACAGACTGCAATATGTCCAGAACTCTGCTGCCAGGATCATAACAGGCACTAGACCCTGGCAGCACATCACCCCCATACTCAAGCAGCTTCACTGGCTCCCCATCAAGTCACGGATTACCTACAAAGTCCTCCTCCTAACCTTCAAGTCCCTCCATGGTCTGGCACCCCACTACCTCAGTGACCTCCTTCACCCCTATGACCCCTCAAGATCCCTGCGGTCCTCTTCCAAGGGCCAGCTGATCGTCCCTCGTGCCAGGCTCAAGGCCACCAGTGACAGAGCCTTCCATGTTGCTGCTCCCATTCTTTGGAACAATCTGCCCGACCACATCCAAAATGCCCCTTCACTGGCCATGTTTAAGCAACACCTTAAGACACATCTCTTCCTGGAGGCTTATGGCTGCTAGTTCCACAAGCACTTTCACGCATTCACACACATGCTCACACACTGACGCGCACACACACTCACACTCTCCAACACAACACTCTGTGAAGCGTCCTTGGGTGTTTTGAAAGGCGCTATATAAAACGAAAGTATTATTATTATTATTATTATTCACTGTTGGCCTTCAATCCATTTCCACAGGGGTGGGATTAATGCAGGGCTAACGGGCCCAGGCCCAGCGTGACAGAGGTCATAAGGTATTCCAAATTTTGCCACCACACACACACACACACACACACCCACACACACACACACACACACACACACACACACACACACACACACACACACACACACACACACACACACACACACACACACACACACACACACACACACACAAACACAGAGTAATCCCCGTCCCCGAGGGGCCTGATATAGCAGGTAGCATAATGGCAATTAATTATGTGCCAATCAGTGATACCCTGTATCCCTCTTAATGTCTTAGTGTCCAACACATTCATTTTGCTCAGGGGGACCTGGTTTATTTCATCATATCTGTCCCTTGACTGCCTGTATCTTCCCCTTGGATCACTTCCTCAGTTCAAGAAAAAATGGCAACACTTTATTTTATGGTGTCTTGTTTTAAAACACAGTGAAGTTATGTTATTGATTAATCAGTACAGAAAAAAACATACTCAAGTACAAGTAAAGGTACCTATCTAAAACTCTACTCAAGTAAAAGTAAAAAGTACTTCACTTAAAAAGTAATTTGAGTAAATATTCTTAGTTAGCCTACTATCAGCTTTCCTCTCGAGAATTCAATGTTTCATAATCTCTACATACAGTGAGGAGAATAAGTATTTGATCCCTTGCTGATTTTGTTGGTTTGCCTACTAATAAAGACATGATCAGTATTTAATGTTAATGATAATATGTATTCTAAAATGGAGAGACAGAATATCAAAAAGAAAATGCAGAAATTAACTCTAAAGAATATATAATACTTGATATGTATTTAATTGAGAGAAATAAGTATTTGATCCCCTGCCAACCATTAAGAGTTCTGATCCCGCAGATCAAATGGCACTTCCAATCAACTTGTTATCTGAATTGAACACACCTGTTAATAGTAACCTACACAAAAGACACATTGAATCTGCAGAATCAGTCCATAGAATCAGTCAATCAATCAAACTAAACTCGCCAACATGGGACAGACCAAAAAGCTGTCAAAGGATGTCAGGGAAAAGATTTTAGAACTCAACAAGGCTGAAATGGGCTCCTGGATATTAAAGAACAAACTGTTGGTGCATTTCTTCCCAATTTTAGGACATACAAAATGATCATCAATCATCAATCTTAGGCCTGTCTCTGGTTCCTTACAAGATTTGACCTTGTGGGAATTTAATAACCAGGAAAAAGGAGATAAAGCACCTTAAAACTGTATGGGAGGAGCTAGGAAATGATCTCAAGGCAGTTGGGACCTCAATCACTAAGAAATCTATTGGAAACACATTGATACCACAGCGGATTAAAATCCTGCAGTGCATGTATGGTACCCCGGCTTCAGAAGGAACCTGTTCAGGCTCACCTGAGGTTTGCCAATGAACATCAAACTGGATTAGGATATGATTGGGAGGTGCTGGAATCAGATGACACCAAAATCAAACTGTTTGGCATTAACACAACTCGATGTGTTAGGAGGAAGAGAATTGCTGCCTATGATCCCAAGAACAACACCTTCTCCAACATCATAAATGAAAGTGGTAACATAATGTTTTGAGGTTGTTTGTCTG
Organism: Engraulis encrasicolus; assembly: GCF_034702125.1. Taxonomy (NCBI): domain Eukaryota; kingdom Metazoa; phylum Chordata; class Actinopteri; order Clupeiformes; family Engraulidae; genus Engraulis; species Engraulis encrasicolus. The sequence goes on from NC_085859.1 coordinate 19,378,634, forward strand.
GCCAAGACACAGGACAACTTCACATCGTCAAGAAATGGATGGAGGGAGACATGTAAACGTACAATGCTGCATGCCAACCTCTTTCCCACCACCACTATACTGAAGGTGGGTCATGGATTGGCGTCCCAATATGATAATAATCCATAACATACAGCCCAAGCAACGAAGGAGTAGCTCAAGCAGAAGCACATTAAGGTCATGAAGTAGCCTAGACAGTTTCCAAACATTAACCCTATAATAATCCTGTGAAGGGAACAGAAGCTCCCATTTGGCAAGCTGCAGTCATACAACTTAAGTGATTTAGAGATGATCTGCATAGAAAAGTGGACAAAAATCCTTTCTAATATATCCACAAACATTGTCATTAACTGAAAGAAACATCTGACCTCTGTATGAGAAAACAAGGGCTTTGCCACCAAGTATTTTGTCTTCTTTGACTAGAGGGGTCAAATACTTATTTTCCTCAATG
>NC_085859.1:19381602-19384102 GCF_034702125.1 Engraulis encrasicolus
TTGCAACAAAATGTCCAGAAACCTATAATTTTGACAAACTTGTTCAACAGCCCACTCGATATTCATATTTTCATTTATGACGTTTTCTTTTAACTGGACACAGAAATCCATGCACCCACACATAGACAAGCATGCACGCACACACAAATGCACGTACACACTAGGGATGGCACAAACTGCACCGAAAACCGATACCGTACAATTCACACACATACCGAACCGAACCGTGCAATCCATTGCAAACCGCAATTCATGTTCTGCCCAGAAAAATATGTAAAACAGAGATTCTAGGAGTATCTTATCCAGTCTCTCTGATTAAAACATTAGCGTATAAGACCAAATCAGAGGATGACACAATTAAAATCACACCATTTTCACATTATAAGCCTATTCAAACCATATGTAGGATATTTAGTGATAAGTCCGATTCTATTAGCCAGTGCACCATTTATCATGAACTAAAAAAAAGAACCGTAGAGAACCGAAAACCGTGACCTTGACACCGCGATATGAACTGAATCGTGAATTTTGTGAACTGTACCACCCCTAGTACACACGCACGCATATACTGTAACCATGCACGCACGCATGTACGCACGCACACACCAGTCTCATTCAGATTCTCTTTTACTATTGCACTTTCTGTTTGCCTGGCTGCAGATTCGGTACCATCTGAATAAAACCTCTAATGGGAATGCAACTGTTTTAATGAATTTTCATCTATTCAAATGAAGAGACCTGCAAGTCCATTTACAACACATTTACAGAAACATATAATTTTGACAAACTTGTTCATCAGTCCACCTGGTGTTCATATTTTCTTCACCCTTATTTTTTATTTACTGGACGCTAAAATTCAAATTGCAGTGGGGCACACATGCATAGACACATCGCGCACACTCCAGCCTCATTCAGATCAGATTCCCTTGTATTCTCTGTTTGCTGGGCTGCAGGTTAGGTAACATAAGATCAGGAGCAAAACAAGATAGGATAAGACCTTTTTTATTCAACCCATTAAGACACAGCGTTATAACTTTGCTGTTACCAGAATGGCAACCACCAAGTTGTAGTGCATTACTAAAGGCCCTCTGTCATACAGTAGTATAGTAATTAACCTTTCAATGACTTGTATAGCGTGCCACTGGTGGTACGGCATGCAACAATATTTACTGTATACATCATGTAAAAGCACACCTTACACACTTGTTTCAACTATGATTTCTTGATGAAACAGGCTATTCACCGACTAGAATGTCTGGAATATATCCCTATATTTTATTTATAGGTTTTATTACAGGGCCAACTAGGCAACATTTTTAAATCTTTAAGAGTCATTAATGGGCGAACAAAGACTCTATCAGCCTCTTCTGCGGTCAGTGGGGTGAAAAAACACTCTTGCAGTATCTGAACTGGCGACCAGACAGGAACTTTGCAAAACTATCTCCTGGCCGTAACAAAATCTGACTTTAAGCACCTCAGTAGACATGCTTTCTCAGGAATGAAAAACGTTTAAAGTATGGGGGAGAACGTTTTCATGACCATGACCATGCATATTTCTCAGGCAGGCACCTCAAGAACTGCTTAGTCACCCACGAACAATTATGTAATTAGGGTTATTGTCCCACGGCCACCAATAATAGGTAAAAATCCTTTGGGGACATGGACAAATGATGCAAATGCTCTCGTCCACCATGCCATGGCTGTGTACAATTCTCAGTGATTTCGTACATTATCAATTGCTTTTGTCATATCACTCAAAAAGCTTTGTCACTGAATGCATGAAACTATCTCAATCTTATCTGATCAATGTAATATAAAGCCGAATTTACATTTCCCAACAACATTTAGCTTCAGAAAAGATCCTCAAGAGTGTACTATTCTATTGACAACATGAGAAATTGATTTCACTAGCTTGTCCATACTATGACACAATGACAAACCATTCTGCTGGCGCTGATACGTTCATTGACACAACAACTTGGTTTTGAAAGACAAACTAAGGGTTTTTAGCAAGAGACTCGGTTTTGCAGGTTATCCACAGTTTTTGCCATTTGTTAAAGCTGTTTTGAGAATGAATATTATGTTTTGCAAATTGCGAGGGAGATTCGAGAAATGTACAAAACCAATTGAGAAATACTGCAATAGGTAAAAACCCTTTGGGGACATGGAGAAACGATGCTAAAGAGCTAATACTGAGCCTACACCGAATGTGTTACATTATGTTGATTCAAGTTGCATCAAGTTGCATCAAAAATACATTTGATTATTTTAGAATGTTTGCCCCGCTGTCCTTATTAGATTTATTATAATGGAATCTAAGTCTTACTTATGGCACATAAGTCTGACTTACGCAACGCATTCAGTGTAGCCCAAGCGTAACTGTTTCAGTACAGAATTCAGTACATGTTGCAACTTAAGCATTTTCATGCAGGGTTGCGTAAACCCATGCGCTATCAACAGACTTCTAGAGTTTGCCATTTGACATTTTTTGTTCTGTGTG
>NC_085859.1:19389102-19399102 GCF_034702125.1 Engraulis encrasicolus
CAAGCTATATACATCTCCACAAATGCAACACTGTACAAAGAGGCAACATTAAAAAGGGTTCACATTCACACAGACGACACACACACTCCTAGCCGCAGATAGGCTTTACAGGAACCAGTAGGCAACCGATGATCCCCAGATGACAAGAGAATTAACGCAAACCACACTTAAAATAAAGTCACAAACGAAATCAAAAGGCACACACTACACATCTATGAATAAACATGCAATACACAGCACACAAAGGGAAAGTTAAATATTAGGCACGGCACACGGGTCAGTCCATGGGGTGTCGTGCTGCCACGGGATAGGCCTACTATTCAGCGGTTAATTGGGCCGGAGAGCGCGCGCCGGCGCACAAGCACACCGTGCAGGGGAGGGGAGGCGGAGTTGCAACAACAGCCACCCACCGTAAACACAGGGCAAGCACGACGACACAACAAACATAAAGTAGACCACATGTAACTCAAATAAAACAAAACAAAACAAAACGGGCTGAATCTTCTCTCAATCAAAACAGCAGCTGGCGGAAAGAGGCGTCGAAGATCACTGATGTGATAGCTTGGAATGTACTGGCAGGCATATAGTTCAGAACCATCACCAGGGAGCCACCACGCCACGGCAATTCTCGCTACCAGGAACACGGGCCCGTGTAAAGGGTGTTACAGCACCACTCACGCAGCTTAACTGCACACAGCAGGGCGAACTTTGACGTTCAACCCAATGCTCTTCATTCAATTCGACCTCGAACAGTAGGCTACGAGACCAGTGTCCACGGCGCGACCGGGCAGGAACGACTTCACGGAACGACTTCAGCCCGCCTACGGCTGTCAATCAAACAGGAGCGTCACCAAGCAGGTGCCCCTGTTACATATTATTTTCGTGAAGACTTTACGAAAGGCGGGCAATAACGTGAATGCACCACGAAAATGAAGCTATTTTTTTCGTGAATACTTCACGAAATGAGTGAGATACGGTTGGTATAATGATGTTGCGCTTGTAGTATACATGACCGTGCCACAGGTTTGTTTTTCACACATTTAGCCACTTGACGTTGTCCTCGCTTCTGGATTTAAATTATAGCCGTGTAAACGAAAATAGCTTAGAATGTATTACTTGTTTCAGTGTTTTGTAATATTGCAATGGCAGTGTGTTATTCAACCTAGATGAACAGGAGAGGAGTGTTCCACTTTTAACATTAGCTCCGATTCATTAGCCACATCTCATCTTCTTGGTCACAGTTTGCTCACAAGGCCTTGATGAAATGCAGAGAGATTTAATAGAACAAGGCTTTGTTGTTATCAAGTTGAGAATGGGATGCTCAGGAGGATATGTGGGCACTTCATTTTGTGTTAGAAACGTATGCATTTTCACTAGAGACATCCTCTAAATAACAATGAGAGAAACAAAAGGATAGCCTATACGTCAATAGGTGTGTTCGCCCTTTGAGGTGTGTCTGTCTGCTTCACTCTATAAAGCAGACTAGTAATAAGTGGGACTGTCAGAGTAAACACCGCCACATTAAATTTCAATTGAATTTAATTTTGTTAATCCCCATCTCTTATAGCTTCTTGTCTCACAAAGAAATATGAAGCGGTGTGAGAACCTCCCGTCCATTAGCCACCTCTCGTAAACCAGTAGATGCTCAGTAAATGTTTTAATGTTACTTCAACACTTGAAAAAGTAGGCCCAACACTACGAGGGTGTTAAATATAACTCTCAAGTGTTCAACTAACACTGCAAAACGTACTCTGTGTTGTCCTATACTCTTTTTCTTCCCCCTTCTGAAAGGCCATTGATCTCCCCACTGCTGTCATCAACACATTGTTTGAATATTTCATAAGTAACAGATGACATTTAAATTCGGCTCTGGCACTGCTTTCCTTAATCACTGTTGGCGTGGGAGAATGCAGAGCGACGTTATTGAGCAATAATTAATTGTGTAAAAGCCAAAATGAATAAAAGACCTGTTGCTGTCATTCATATTTGTTTTGTACATTTTGTCAAATGGCTATGCAAAATAGGCACATTAGAGCTACGATAATGAATATGCTTTTGATGTACGATGGCTTTCAAGCCGGCAAAGTTAATTTGCTCGCTGTGTACACCTTCGTCTGTGGACATGCTGTTGCTGTGTTTTGTATTTTGCTCCTTTCTGCACACCCCATCTGAATCCATCACCCTGTGGCTACTTCACATACTTTATTTTATTTATTTCCTCACTTTGTAACTAGAAAGCGAGAAAGCGAATGGGGGAGAAAAGTATGGAATAGGGTTGCAAAATGACCCAGGACGGACTTGAGCCTGGGTCCCCATGGGCATGCAAGCCCATTCATGGTACGGTTCATTAGCAAAGGGCACCACTTCACCCCCATACCTCACATAGTGGACACATCAGGCCCATTGTAAAATGTTCTAACTTTAGTTTTTATAGTAATGCAAGACTCAAAGCGAATGTTACCAATGTCAATGTGTATGTCGGGGGGGAAAAGTATTTCTTTATGGTCTACTGAACTGATTTATGTACTGTAAGTGTGCAACCATCATGGAGTATGTTACCAAGAAGTTGTATGTTACTATGAGCAATGAGGACACAGGCACCAGTATAACAGTAGCTAACAGCATAATGGGACATGATGATGTGTTTTCAGTCTACTGTCCTGTTTTCATGTTTTTTGTTTGATATCGTTTCGTTTGGTCTAATCTTGCCTGTTTATTGTTCTGTGCTGTCTATTGAGTTTATGAGAAATTCAGGCTGTCAGTGCGCAAAACAAATTTCTCTCGTACATTCGACTGTAGAGAGAGACAGAATCCTATCCTATCCTATCCTATCCTATCCTATCCTATCCTATCCTATCCTATCCTATCCTATCCTATCCTATCTTGGGTATCCCAAGACCAAGCCATCACAGTTTTATCATCACCACTATTGTATCACTGTAGTGTACACTGTTGTAAGTGCGGTATGTAGTGGTGTCTTTTTAGAGCAACAACAACAGACATCATGGGAAAGGCCATTTCAGTAGCCAACAACGTAACATGGGATGTGATAGGGTGACAGCCAACAGTCTTTTCCCTTGGGCATCAGGACAAAGCCAAAGTGCCCACAGGAAACATTCCTCTCCTCACAGATTTTTTTTCTCTAAACCTTCTTCCATTCTTCCCACCCTTCATTAAACATGTTTCTCTTAGCCTTCTAGCCTCTTACATTTTTTCTCTTAGCCTTAAGTTTATTCCACCCTGTCCGGATGTCAGCACCACCTTCCATTTCTGTGGCAGCAGAGGCGGAGCAGCACGTAGTCCTGTCCTCTGCAAGGTCTACTGCTCCCTGTGTGGTCTCTCTTCTCCATCGCAAGGAGGACGGAGGAGGGAAGTGGGTGTGGGGGGGGGGGGTGAGTGCTTTGACCCCCTCCCCCTTCCCCCTCGCTATGCTCTGAAAGCCAAACAAGACACACAGGGGAGAAGCCTGGAGGTCAATGGCTTCCTATACATCATAAACACATTGTCCCTGTTTTTTTTTATCTTTGGCTGGTGCTCATTTGCATTTTGCCTTCAGTCAGCATTTCCAATGGACCAGAGAAGAGACCCACCGTTCTGGAAAAAAAATTCAATAGCCAACAAGAATGTCTTACCAACCCCAACTCCAACCCCAACACTAACCCCAACACCAACCATATACCCTTTTACATCTGCAAAAGTGCCCTTATAAAATCCCAAGCCAAAGTCCCCATGAATCACAATCAGTGCCAAAGGTGGCATTGCCCTGGCAACCACCCCTAGCGTCTAATCAACCCAGACTGGCAGCCGGCCGCATTAGTATTCTGCCTAGAGGAAGCGGAATAATAAATGTATACTTTGCTCAAGGGCGCGGTGGGGAAATGACGGGATGCCATGCCATGGCCCACGGGGTAATGCCCTGCCGTGACTGTGATACCAGCGCTGGAGCACAGTATCAAAGGGCCATACGGCAGACCTGTATTACAAAGGACCAGACCTGACGACACTGATACGCTCTTCACCTCCTGGCAGAGTGCTGTAAAGTTTAGACGGGGGGGAAACGCTTTTTCCACTATTCAGACAAGAAGAGCGGTGCAAATGAAAAGGATATAGAACTGCCCTATTTTTATCTTTGTGCTTCTCAGTTTTTAATTAAAGGGAGAGCTACATTGATCATAAAGTTCCAACTACGCTACTCTACATACCAATAGCATTTCCTCTAAATTGAATTGGAAATTGGGTCATTGCCCAGAAATAAGAAAATACTATCAGATGTAAAAATGGTGAGCCATAAAAAATACATTTGAAAGCCAGACATATTTCTAGCTGAAATTAAATTGATATTTCCGTAACTTTCATCACTCTTATTTATCTATTCATTTCTCACTACTTTCCATACCAGGTTGCTTTGCTGTTGTGTCATCACTGTGTGTGAGAGTGAGATACAGAAATGAGGGGATTGGTGAGGAATGAAAGGGTGTGTGTGTGTGTGTGTGTGTGTGTGTGTGTGTGTGTGTGTGTGTGTGTGTGTGTGTGTGTGTGTGTGTGTGTGTGTGTGTGTGTGTGTGTGTGTGTGTGTGTGTTTTCAACCATTATGATCACCAGTGTGTGTGTGTGTGTGTGTGTGTGTGTGTGTGTGTGTGTGTGTGTGTGTGTGTGTGTGTGTGTGTGTGTGTGTGTGTGTGTGAGAGAGTTTATGACGACCTGTGTCTGTGTGCGTGCATGTGCGTGTGCGTCATAGAACTAATATTTCTATGCGTGTGCAAGTGCGTGTGCGTGTGCGTGTGCATGTGTAATTCAACCTAATACACAATTTCACCAGTTAGGGGGCCCTGTTCAGTCTTAATGAGTCCAGTCACATGCAACACATTTGAGACACATCTCTGTTAGTGCTGTTTATTACACACAGTACTAGGTTCATTCATCTGCTGGAGTTTCTGAGGTGAGAGGTGCAAAATCAAACTGACACGGTTTAATCTCATCTATCATGACATGTGTGTCATTGCAGTGTCGTGATGAAATTGAAACGTGTCCACAGTGACTTCTCTATCAAAGAGAGTAACAAGGTTAGCCATGCATAAGCTACTCTCCACTCCCAGCCCAGCTCCATGGGGCCCAGCACCCGTGGTTATGGCATTAACACTGGCCTCTGACGTTGGTGATGATTGTGGTGGTGGTGGTCTATCAAACCCCAGACCCCTGTGGTCCCTGGTGTCATTGTTGCCGCTTCGTCTTTATCCATCATTTTTATTCCCGCTAATTGCTTGGCGTGGCTCTCTAAATAACGAGGCTGTCGAGCAGCTCCCATGATGGCGAGATGAGAGAGGTGAAAGGTCAGAGGAATAGGGCGGGGAATGTAAACAGCTGTCACAGAGAGGCCATGGGACATAAGAGATGGATAAAGACAGACACACTGGCAGAAGGACAGAGAGCGAGAGAGCGAGAGAGAGAGAGAGAGAGAGAGAGAGAGAGAGAGAGAGAGAGAGAGAGAGAGAGAGAGAGAGAGAGAGAGAGAGAGAGAGAGAGAGATGGTGATTGGTGATGGTGGGGAGGGTAGAGGGGGGTATATTCAGTCGAAAAGTGTCATAAAAATGACATTCTCAAAGTCCCACTGAGATAAAACTGAGCTAATTCAGTGATCTTTGACTCTCATGGATCTGAGAGAGAGAGAGAGAGAGAGAGAGAGAGAGAGACAAGAAAGAGTGACTGAGAAAGTGACACCGTGAGTAAAAGACAAGAAGAAAGAGACAGTGAGAAAGATAACTCATCTGTTCGGAAGAAAGGCAGGAGAGAGAGAGAATATCGAGAGAAAGCAGGAGAAAGAGAAAGAGAGAGAGAGAGTAAAGGATTTCAGTTGGAATCAGCTCACTCCTGCTTCTCCATGGGGGAAAACAAACCTAACCCTTGAGGGCTTGGGAGAGATAGAAAAAGAGAGGATGACTGACAGAGGAAGAGAGAGAGAGAGAGAGAGAGAGAGAGAGAGAGAGAGAGAGAGAGAGAGAGAGAGAGAGAGAGAGAGAGAGAGAGATGTGAGAACAGGAAGAGAAGAAGCAGCCAGCTGATTGGCAGGAAGAGCGACGGGAGCTCTACATCTTCATCTCACGGTGATGAAAATGTCATGGTAACCCCCTCCCAACGATCCCTGGCCCCTGGCCCCTGATTCGCCACCCGTCTTCTCCTTTCCCGTGAGTGAGACACGTCCACTGGTAGCACTTTACTTCCTTCTTGGGGAGAACATATAGGTATATGTTAGAAGCTCCGTTTCACTATTTAATTACCTTCGGGCAGAGTGTTTTTGTCCTTACCCATTTTCTTGGTAGAGCTGATGTATTGAGAGATGAGGTATTAGAGTTGAAGTCTGAAGGTGAAGAATTTACTCATTAATTGGGGCTGGGGGGCAGAGGTAGCCTGGGCGAATAGCCGACTGTTGACTTTGTGCGGAGGCAAAATTTGTGGGCGGAGCACATAGGATGGCGTCGCCAGGCTAGGGCAGAGGTACCCTCCCTGCCACAGTACTACTCACCACCCTATACTCATGAAGGGTGTGACGTTTTCCATGTGCGTTACGCCCATTTGTGGGGGAAAACAACCCATGCAAGTCAATTGGTGATGTTGGGGTTTAATAAACGAAAGATACAGACCTGTAGACTAGCGTTGTTCACGCGCAACATGCCGAAAACGTGTTGTGTTGCCGGTTGTTCAAATAATAAAGCCAAAAAGCAGTGGCTGAAGCATGGACTGTGTTCATTTAGGCAAGCCGATGTAAGTCAATGAGACATTCGTTTTGTTTTCACCCATAAAGGGGCGTAACACAAATTTAAGAGCAAAGTACCCGGATGGCCGTTCATGAGTATTGCACAGATGAGGCATCAATGACATTTCACTGTGTGCTGACATTTCCTCAGTGAGACTAAAAACTGACGTGATTTTTTGTGCGCCATATTGCCAGTATAGTGACCTCTATGGGTTTCAGCCAAGATTAAATACATGTGTCGAGGGGGTCTTTTTATTTAATGTCTGTATAATGGTACTTGAATAAAATAATCAAGATATGCCAATCAACCCCAACCAAGAGGCTCAAGGTAGTCAGAGAGGATAGGGAAAGTCCACAAGACAGCACACAAAATACCTTCCGAGCCTCTCTTTGTCTCTCTTTGTCTCTCTGTCTCTCTGTCTCTCTCTCTCTCTCTCTCTCTCTCTCTCTCTCTCTCTCTCTCTCTCTCTCTCTCTCTCTCTCTCTCCAGATTAATCCAGGAAGTCTTTACTTCCCATTCTCCTTAATGTGTTCCTCTTCCAGAACAGTCTTTCCTTTTGTTCTTACTTCTTAGCAAAGTGATTTGTAAGGCAGCCAATTCATAAATCCCAGGCCCATTTCCCGTTTAAGTTAAATGATAGCGAACATAAGGCAGTCTAAACACAGTGCATAAAGCACAATTCTGGCCTCTTGGTTTACTGAATCAAAGCCACTCATCAAAAAGATCTTAAGAGCACATAAATGTCACATGGTCCATGAAATTCTGTGATAACGTCATCTGTAACACGACCCACCGTTGGAGTCTTCAATAGGGGTTTTCATAAAGACGACAATCAGCAGCGATAATGATTCAATTTCATATAGAAAATGTGAGTCCATTAAATGTTGACTTAGTGGGCTCTCGTGGAGCACACGGAGGAGCACTTGCGTAAGAAGAATTGGAAAAAGAATCAGCATTTATGATACGCATAAGATGGAGATGTCCATGAAGACTAACTGGTCAAATTGACCCATTTGTATTCTAGAGTCAAGTTGATCCTTCTGCCTGTACGAAGCATAATATTCAGTGCACTCAACTCATGCATGCACAGAAGCACATCATAACACATAACACGGTTCCAGAAAATTGCATTTGAATCTCTTTAGACAGGCAACAGCCACCCTCCATGTCCCTCTTCCCCAAACAACAGCTCCGACTAACCAAATAAAGCTGAGACAGGAAGCTCATTTAGGCCAGGGCCATGCAGGTGTTTATTGCGAGCAGCGCTGCATGCGCTGCAATTAACTAGAGCCCGCTCCGGATCAGCGCCGAGCTTTCGAGATATGTGTTGTCCTCTCTTCCCGAATCGCTGCCCGCAACCCAATTAACTTGCCTGTCCAGTGCCTGCCACCGCTGACTGATGAAGTCTGTAGGAGTCTCTAACCTAGAGTTTCTCAACGGGGGCTCTACAGACCCCCAGCCCCTTCCCACTCTCACACACACACACACACACACACATTTGCTCAGTTGCAAATAGAGGGCATTAGCCCATTATATTTTGGCGGCTAACTGGTCTCATAGGACTCAATGTTTACTGCTAGCTTAGAGGTAAAATTTGCACTGCCATACTCAGAGAACCGTTGAAAGTACAGGAGAAAGGTAAAACTCAATCATTTATTTCAAGGAGAGGTGTAAAATAAGCTTATGGGACATAAGGGACAAATGGGACATTATCACTTTTAAGGGGGGCATTGGCAGGCTAATAAGGCTATTTTCAAAAAAGGTTGAGATCCACTGCGGCCTAACCAGCTGCAGCTGGACATCCGCCAGAGCTCTGTAGTGGCAGGACCGGGGGCGGACAGTCGGTGGGAGGGGAGGAATAGATGGATGAAAAGGATGGGGTTGTGTGTGTGTGTGTGTGTGTGTGTGTGTGTGTGTGTGTGTTGGGGGGGTGTTTGTGTGTATGTGTGTGTGTTGGGGGGGGTTGTTTACGGTAGGTCTGGCTATGATACCTACATAGAGCTCGACAGTGGCTGTGGGGCTGTGGGTAGACAATGGGTGGAAGGGAAGGGATGGATGGGTGGTGGCGTGTGTGTGTGTGAGCGTGTGTATGGGGGGTGGGGCGGGTGTTGGGGGAATGGATGTTTAGGTCTGTCTGGCTGTGATTCCCAGAGCGCTACAGTGGTCGTGGGGCCGTGGGCGGACAGGGGTTGGAAGTGAAAGGATGAACGTGTGTGTGTGTGTGTGTGTGTGTGTGTGTGTGTGTGTGTGTGTGTGTGTGTGTGTGTGTGTGTGTGTGTGTGTGTGTGTGTGTGTGTGTGTGTGTGTGCGTGTGCGTGTGGGTGTGTTCGTGTGTGTGTGTGTGTGTGTGTGTGCGTGTGTGTTTAGGGGGGGAGGATTAGGGGGAAAGGATGTTTTGGTCTGGCTGTGATTCCCAGAGCAGAACATTTGAGCTGGAGGAGTGTGTGTGGGTTGGCTCTTGCGATGCTACAACAATTCGGGTAGGTCAAAGCATAATATCTGTCGTCACTGTAGCCCCTTAATGCACACTGTATCTCCAGTGGCACGCTGTAATAGTCACGCTGTAATAGTCATTGAGAAGTTAAGCACCATACAAACCCCAACTCCGATGAAGTTGGGACGTTTGGTAAACAGTGAATAAAATTAAAATGCTATCATTTTCAAAACATTCAATCTATTCATTAGATGGAGAATAGTGAAAAGACAACATATTAAGTGTTAAAACCAACAAAAAATATTCTTTAGGGGGACATATGTACTCATTTCTAATTTGATAAATCCAACACGTCTCAAATAAGTTGGGACGGGGATCAGTGAAATTTAGTAAACATCCAAATAAGATAAAACAACAAAGAAAAACATTTCAAAATGAATTGTACTGACGGACAATATAGGTGTCCAGGTATAAGATCATCACAGAGAGGCTGAGTCACTCAGAATTAAAGATGCAAAGGGAATAATTACCATAGTTATTACATACATTTTTGAATTCCCTTTGATTTACCACGATTGAGTGTACATAAGACATATTTTTGTTACTAAAATCATTGTATAGGTTCATGACATCATGAAATATATATTGGCTGTAGTCTCACTCTAATTCCTGGAGTGCTAGAGCTATTGAAAATTGACCATATTAAGAATGTTTAATGCATGCAAATGATACAGGGGTGTAACATTCTCCTAAGCACCTGAGCTCACTTGAAATACACCCAGAAGACATGGGAAACTGTCCTTTGCTTACATAA
>NC_085859.1:19404102-19431630 GCF_034702125.1 Engraulis encrasicolus
TCAAGGAGGACAACAGCGATAAGGTCAGAGGAGGAATGTCATATTTTCCATGCAGATTGACATCCTGCAGCGTCCGCCCTTGTTTGGCGATCTCAATTTACTTCAGAGGGTGTCCATCCACATTGCTCAATACTGTACGTGTCAACCCTTTCATGTTTGCACATGTGTGGGATTTGTTGTTCCAGACGCGTTGTTGTTCCTCCAAACGTGCCTGGACATGCCGATATGCTAAATAGAGGTTTATGCTTGGCAAACCTGCCGTGTGGCTTATGGTTATGAATGCTGGTCCTGTTTTTTTTTCACCGTTGCTATTTTAGTTCTTTTATGAATATTTTATAGTAATTGTTTGGTATAGTTTTTTTTATTTATACACATTTCGCTATTTGAATAAAATGAATTATAAAAGGGAACTTTCATTTTAGACATAAGTTAGTCAACTTATTTGTATCCTATTTGTATTTAACTGGATATAACGTATAGCTCATGTTTAACCCCTTTCCTGTACATGTGTTCATCATCACAATTTGTGCTTGAGTTCAAATCATAGAGGTAGAAAATAACACTAGAGGTGACCCCGCCCCCCTTCTGACGGCAATCTGTGGCGGCCATTATCTGTAGGTAGGTCTGATGAATGGAAATGAATGGACAAGGAGGCTCACCTCTGTCAAAAATGGCTTAATAATGTGAAAATGTCCATCAACACACTCTACAAGGACAATAGTTGAAGTGTGTTGTTAAATATGTGCAGAATTAATATAATTCGCTTTTTAGATGTATTTTATCGGCTCATATGATTTAAGTAGATATTTATCCTGACATTTCAAATCTGGTCTTTGATTAATGGGTTACTTCATATTCACACAGTTTTAGTCCAATTTTTAACAGAGGTGGGCGTGTTCTCCATCGACTTGAATTGACTGAAGGTGCCTACACTACCTACAGACAATGGGAGGCGCCATGTGCCACTTCCCAGTGCTGTCGTGAATTGCCATGTCCACTCTAGTGTTATTTTCTACCTCTATGGTTCAAATTTTACATTTGCATAACGTGAGGGGGAGGTTCCATACTCCATATTGGATTGTGTACAATCAGGATAATGCACAGTCACTTCCCGGCCATTGGCTAGGTTAAAGAGGGGAAAGGAAACGTTTCACACAGTGTACACATACCCTTCATGAATTGAGTTGCAAGCCCATATAAACAGAATCCACTTGACGAGTTTGTAAGATGATTAGATTCTGATACGATTCCGTAAGGAAAGGCAACCCCCACTCTAACAAAATGAGATGAATAAATCAAGGTGATAAAACAGATCGATGTATTTGTCTGCATCAGTTTTTTCCATCTGGGTTTCCAAAGCCATCATAGACGGCAACAAATGTATTGTATCATATTTGATGGTCTTTTTGCATTATGCATGCTTGAGGCACAAGACATTTGATAGACTGTTGTGCTTGTTTAGCAGAAAAACATTTTCAATCCGCACAATGAACTGGAACAAATAATGTTAGGTACATTTTGGGAATAGATGTCTAAAACATTGATAGCCTACACGATGGTGGATGATACACCCACTAATGACTGCTATGTAGGCTACATTTGGTAAAAAGTGGGGGAAAATCATTTTCAGTCAGTGCAATAAACTGGAACAGATCATGTTCACAACATTTTGGGAATAGATACCGACGGAGAGAGGAAGAGGAAGCAGAATTTAAAATATCCTTGTCCATGCGTGTAACAATGATGTGGATGTGGATGATGCTCCCACTACTACATCTATCTTGCTATATTACATCTTTGCTCATGGGTTTCAATAGTACACGAGTACTTAGACCTTGTCAAACCTCCCTAAGGCAAGTCTACTTCTTGCTATACACTACTGTGCCAACTCACAGATGTGCTCAGCTCATGTGTTTCAATGGAGACAGATCTCTAATGCCATTCATCATTGTGTTAGCAGCATATAGCAGAAGAGAAGGGAGACAGGTTGTGTGTGTGTGTGTGTGTGTGTGTGTGTGTGTGTGTGTGTGTGTGTGTGTGTGTGTGTGTGTGTGTGTGTGTGTGTGTGTGTGTGTGTGTGTGTGTGTGTGTGTGTGTGTGTGTGTGTGTGTGTGTGTGTGTGTGTGTGTTTCTCGGGAACAGCTAGTGCCCTTATATGAGAGTGTTTGATAACTCTTCCGCGAGGAGCTAGATCTCCATACCAACAGACACACTCAACTCAATTAAATGAAAGTTTTCGGCTCCAAATATGAAATTCCTTTCATTCAAACCTTTGACACCCCTCTTTTTATACCCGTTATTAAACAGCAAATTCCAATCATATCAAGACAGAGGACTGAAAACTCCCAGTGCAGGAACAGCAAGAAATTGGAAGCAGGATGAGGGGAGATGATTAATAAAAGGATGTTGCGTACACAGTAAAAACGGCAGTGTTAATGCAACACTAACAGAGTCGATTTAACACCTCCTAGAGTTTATTTGGTCCCCGAATACTCTCTAAGTGTTGAATTAACACTGCATTTTTTACTGTGTAGGAGAGATGTTAATCTTTGGGATGAATAGACAGACGTAGGAATTCGTGGGACTTGCAGGAAGAAGAGGTGCTCTTGTGGAAAATACGAACATCGTAACAACACAATACCATATGTGACATTGAGGCAGTGAAGAGACATGGCTTTGAAGGAAGATGGAAGACAGAGGACTCTAGGGAAAAAAAAAAGTCTGAGGTCCTGAAAGGGGAAATCTTAAAAGAGCCTTTGTGTTGTGGTGGTGGTTGCACAACACTCAGTGAGGGGCCTTTGTGTTGTGGTGGATGCACAGCAGTGAGGTAGACAGTGATTTCATGGACGTAAACACCAAGGAGAACAACAGATAAAGAAAGAGAAAAATGAAGGACAAAAATAAAAAACCCAGACATGACAGACCGCATGACAAAAATGAGAGGAAAAGAATGACGATGTGAACCAACAGAGGAAAGGAAGAGTGGGGTTTGGGTACAGGGGGTATCACTGCTTTCCCCCCTTTTGTGACAGGGTGCCAACAGTTAAGAACACTACCATACCTTGTGCTCATATTTTTAAAATTATTTTTTGAGGCTTTTCAAGCCTTTATTTGTTTTTTTTTATGACAGGATAGTGGAGGAGAGACAGGAAGCGAGCTGGGAGAGAGAGACGGGGAAGGGCCAGCAAAGGACCCGGACGGGGAATCAAACCCGGGTCGGCCGCATAGTAGACGAGTGCCCTACTGTTAGCGCCACCGTAAGACCATTGTGGTCTCATCTTTAAGCCAATTTCACAGCTTTCACTAAGAATTAGCGGGCGAAGAATAATACTGTAGGTGACTGCATGCTTCTCAGGGGAAAAAAACACAACACAACAGGAGCTGGAGAAACCAAATGGGATTTTATTTTATAGGTCTTTTAACACCAATAGTCAAGCCAACCGCATGAGTGTGTAGTCTTCCAGTGTGTTATTCCATTAGCTCAGTGTGATTTACTCCATTGAATTCGCTATTCCCCGCTGTTCCGCTTCACCAAGTGTGGAGTTATATGAATTGCCTGGATAGGCGTCTTTCTATTTACAGAAGAAGTGGGTCCGGGTGAACGGAAGGGAAAGGGGGATGAGAGGGATTGATTTTGTAGAAAAAAGTATAAAACGTGTTTTTTTGCATCTTTTTTTTACTCTGCAGCAAATCACTTGCTGTGAAATATTCAAAACTATTTGTTATACAGTTCCCATGTGTCAACTTGAATTGAATAATGTATCAGCACGGTATCAACGTTTTATGTTGTGCTCACTGAGCACAGAAAAAAAAAACAGACTAAACAAACAAAAACACACAGCTCTTGATATCCAAAGCTTGCCAAAGCCCTTAGGCCACAGGGCCTGAATATTAGTGTTGGGGCGCATGCGATCAATGCTGTCCTCTTTTGTTATAATAACCAACATCAACTTTTATTTGTAGTCTGGTACTGACATTGTAACACTGACTCTACAGCTGGCATGATGGCACATCTGATATCTTTGTTCTATTTCATTGTGAAATAAACATGGGCGCACACACACACACACACACACACACGTGCGTGCGGGCATGCACACACACACGCACACACGCACACACGCACACACACAAACATACGCGCACACACACACACGCACACACACACACACACACACACACGCACACACACACACACACACACACACACACACACACACACATACACACACACACACACACACACACACAAGAAGATTTCACTTGTAGCCATCTTCAACACTACTTGGTTTTCTGTCATAACATAGCAATAATTCATGTGTTTATGTATCGATGCCACAAACTGTCACGTCCCATGATGAGCCAGACTCTAAATGAGCCCTCCTCCCCCTCCCATTTGAAACTGAGCAGTATTAAATGCTTCATCGTTATGAGAGCGGCATAGCTGAATATATAAATGAATGATGCTTTGGGGCATCATAAATAAACATATTAGCAAGTAAATAAGCAAACAACGTCTATGTGTGGCATCATCATCATTGTAAACATTTCATCACTCAGTTAATGAAGTGACTTTTTAAAACCATGTTAATCCATGCTAAACTGCTCTACAGATAACGGAATATTAGAGATGCCATGCTAATAAAAAAGCTATCTTACTGTTTTGAAACTCACTTGACATTAACGGCGCATCCTGTTAACGTCAAAGCCAATTCAGCTTTGAGTCATATGGGTTCTGATTGGGCTGGTATTTGTGAAATACTGTGAAATGAGAAATCTTTTAATCTTTTTTCATTCAAAGTGGGCATAGTAAATGAGTACGTAGACTACTCTTGGGATCAAAGTACCACTAAAGTGACTCATCACCAACCACCCCCCCCCCCCCCCCCAAAAGCAGTCACCCACCAAGTCAAAAACAAAAACAGTCTACATGTATTCACGTTTTTGGAGCCCCCTTATCCTCCTAACGTCAAAGCCAATTATTTGCATCAGATGTGTTCTGATTAAGCCAATATCTATGCAACGCTTGAGTAATAGAGTTTAAGAGTGAGAGGTCACAGAGCCGCTGACAGCTCTAGCCGGGCCCGGGACAAAATCATGTGAAAGGCCCCCCCTCTCAATACATACAATGTAATGTGGATCTAATTTCGGGACCCCCTCTCTATCTGGGCCGGGGACAGCCGACCCCTTTGTCCCCCTAAGTGGTCACATGTTCCACGCAGGCTACACGTGGGAACAAAGTGTGAAAGTGTGACATGTGGCACACTACCAAGCCCGAAAGCAGGCATTCACAGGGCTGGACTGGCCATCTGGCATGGCGGGCATTTCCCGGTGGGCCACACACACTTGTGGGCCCCTATTTTCAGAAATGCAAGAAAAAACGTTTTTTTTTTTAAATTCTGAAAATAGGGGCCCACGAGGGTGCAGGGCCCACTGGTGAGTGAGTTTTGCACCACTAATTATGAGGAGCCCCTTTAACCCCTTAAGGCGCGGCTTTATACATTCATTGTTACCAGTATGGTAATGACCAAGTCGTGGTGCATTACTAAAGGGCCTGTGTTGTGTCATAGTATTGTAGTGCTATGGTAGTTAACTTTCAATGTCTATTACAGCGTGCCTCAGGAGGTACGGCGCGCATTAGGGGGCTACGCCCAAAGTGCCGGATCCTATTTCTCCCCCAGTCCAGCCTGGGTCATCCACCTTCCCCACCTGCCTACACCCACATCATTTCTCCGCACTCGCAGGCCACCCATAATCTGATCCTGATAATGCTGAACCTGAGGTCCTGCTCCTCTGTCTTGTGTTGTCACGTCTTAACATGCATCCTACCGACGGGAAAACTGTTTCCTGACAAGCGTGGCGGAAATCGATTTCTCTCCTGAGACGAATGTGCCGCGACCCACAGCCACAGGCATGTGGAAGAAACAGTGAGCTACTTAAACAGAAAATCACATACACATGTACGGACGCATGCACACACACACACACACACACACACACACACACACACACACACACACACACACACACACACACACACACACACACACACACACACACACACACACACACACACAAACACACATACACACACGCGCACAAACTCACACACACACTGCGTGACGGATGAAGGGAGATGAAGGGATGAGATTGCATTTTGAGAGCAGGCTGCTTAAAATGTCGAGGGGGGCGACTGCAATATTCTCACATTAATATCCACACAGGAATATGAAACCCTTACCCGATAAAAAGGGGGCATTAGAAGGCGAGAGAGAGAGAGAGAGAGAGAGAGAGAGAGAGAGAGAGAGAGAGAGAGAGAGAGAGAGAGAGAGAGAGAGAGGGAGAGAGAGAGAGAGAGATAATCAGGTATAGAGGGAAATAGGAGGGCTTTTGAGGAGGGTCTTTGAATGGGGTGAATGCCCCTCTCTCATCTATCCCATACACCTCCTCTATGGGCATAAGAGGAAACCCATCTCAATGGACCCCACGAAAGAAGCAGGCCTCTGTGATATGGAAATGGGTTGCACCTCTGTGTGTGTGTGTGTGTGTGTGTGTGTGTGTGTGTGTGTGTGTGTGTGTGTGTGTGTGTGTGTGTGTGTGTGTGTGTGTGTGTGTGTGTGTGTGTGTGTGTGTGTGTGTGTGTGTGTGTGTGTGTGTGTGTGTGTGTGTCTCCACCTTGCTATAAAGGAAGCTCTCCAGCTCTTCATAATGCCCAACCCCACATCTTCTCTCTGGACAACTGGTGTTCGTGCGTGTGGCTGTGCGTGTGTGCACGTGTGCACGTGTGTGTGTGTGTGTGAGTGCATGTGAGTGTGCATATGTGTATGTGTGTGTGCGTGCATGTGGCTGTGTGTGTGTGTGTGTGTGTGTGTGTGTGTGTGTGTGTGTGTGTGTGTGTGTGTGTGTGTGTGTGCACGTGTGAGCACGTGCATGTGTGTGCATGTGTGTGTGTGTGTGTGTGTGTGTGTGTGTGTGTGTGTGTGTGCATGTGTGCGCGTGCGTGTGCGCGTGCGCGTGAGCGTGTGCGTGTGCGTGTGCGNGTGCGTGTGCGTATGTGAATGTATGAATTTCTGCCATTATCGTAAGCTCTCCAGTATTTCGTAACCCCACGTCCACCAACCAAGGCAATCACATCTTAAGCATCACGTACACGTAAACAGAAGATCTACAAAAACAAAGCATATTAAAGGTCTGCAGCGCCTCTCACAATCTCGTACATTTTTCAGGGGATCAGGTGCCCTTCACAACAGATTGTGGACACAACACAAGGCAAATGAATCATTCAGTAGCACTACTACACTGCACTACTACAAGAAGGAATGTCATTTTTTGACACATGCATTGTGTTAAGACGGTTAACACATAAGTGTGGAATGTGACACAACATGTGTACACGTATTATTCCGCTAAAATACTGTAGTAGGCCTATGCAACACATTTTGTGCTAAAAATGGCACATTAATATTCTTATTTTTAATGTAATGTAGCCAATTGCTCAAATATCACAAACCAGAAATGTGACTTGAATATGACTCAAAAACAGTTTATGCTTCATTGATTCCTTATTATGACACTATTATTACACTACCCCTTTTTTTACACAGATATGACATATCTAACAAATGACACAACATGTTTTGTCCCTGAGCTTCACCGACCCATTGGTCAGCTTGTAAGGCATCCACGCAGTCAGGGATGTTGACAAGGTAGGGGGCAAAAAGGTCGGTGGTCCTGGGCCCAGGGAGATGGGGGTGGTCCGAGAATTAGGTCCTCAATTTACTCTGTGCATTGAGAGGTGGGCCCTTTCAAATGACTTTGTCCCAGGGCCCAGCCAAAGCTGTCAGGGGCCCTGTTTCTCACAATGTGAAAACTCAGAGCCGCTAAAGGGCCTTCAGTCTGTCTGTCTGTCTGGTTTTGGAAAATCATGATTCACTGAGGTGAAGAGAGCAGGCAATGAAACAATTTAGTTGCTACAGGAGTGAGAAGCTCAATCTATAGAGAGGTGTTTAGTAATCTTGCTGCGTGTGGATTACAGGGGTTGAGGCGTGTGTGTGTGTGTGTGTGTCTGTGTGTGTGCGTGTGTGTGTGTATTGGGTGTGTGTGTGTGAGGGAGAGAGAGAGAGAGAGAGAGAGAGAGAGAGAGAGAGAGAGAGAGAGAGAAAGAGAGAGAGAGAATGTGTGTGTGTGTGTGTGTGTGTGTGTGTGTGTGTGTGTGTGTGTGTGTGTGTGTGTGTGTGTGTGTGTGTGTGTGTGTGTGTGTGTGTGTGTGTGTGTGTGTGTGTGTGTGTGTGTGTGTGTGTGTGTCTGGGTGCGTGCATGTGTGTGCGTGTGTGTGAGTCACCATCAGTTTGCCAAAGTTTCCACATTATAGATGCCGAGATTGGCAGTTTGGCAGCCATCTAATGAGTTGCCGTCTACGACCCTGTTGTGGGTCAGCACCGGTGCGTACACACACTCAGCTCTACCAGGCATTTTCTCTCACACAGCCTTCAATTACCACTCAGAACATGACTTCCACGCTGTCATTATGAGCATCCACTCGGCACTGAACCCCCACAACGATACCGGAGAAAAGGCAACTGCACTGCCCTGAATTAATGTACACCGCTTCATATGCAATAAAAGGGTGGAGTGGAGTGGGGTGGAGTGAAGTGGTGGGAGGGAGGGGGGATAAGCTACTATATCTCTCCCCTCCAGATATAACCAAGCATGGGGGACGTGGAAGAGGACCCGAGTGAAAGCAGCTATCCTCCTATTCACCCCCCTCTATATTATCTCCACTTGTACAGACTAAGCCAAACACTTCCTGGGTGTGAAATGAGAGCAGGTAGTCAATGATATGCCTGTAACAACAATTCAATCTGCATTTTAAATCCCTCTTCAAGAACTAATGGTTGGTTGGGGGTGGAAATCGTACTCCCGAGACAAGAGTGACCTCTCTCATACACTGTTCCTCTCTCTCTCTCTCTCTCTCTCTCTCTCTCTCTCTCTCTCTCTCTCTCTCTCTCTCTCTCTCTCTCTCTCTCTCTCTCTCTCTCTCTCTCTCTCTCTCTCTCTCTCTCAATATCCTTCTCTTGGTCTCTGCGCCCACCCTTCTCTCTCTCTCTTTTTTCTCCCCTCTCTCCGTCTCTCGCTCATTCTCTCTATATATATCTCTCTACAATTGTGCAATATTCCTCTCTTGGTCTTTCTCTTCTCTCTCAGCCCTCACATTTTTTCTCTTATTCTGTTCCCTCTTTCTCCGAATCACTCGCTCATTCTCTTTGCCTCACCAGTCAAAATGACCCTCTCATAGACGCAAACAAGACAACTCGCTGTGTCATCCCTCTATCCGCGTCTGTTTAAGATTAAAGCTTGCAATAAATACCCTCCCCAGACTTCCACCACCTCCCCGGTGCTTTTCATCCCAGTCTGACCCTGTGATCAGAACTCACTCTCCTGACTCGCCACCCAAAGCAACATTTCCCCAAATTCGCCCCAGCTTTTGATGTCTTCTCCTCACTGGTATTGCACAGTGGCAACCCTTTCATGCCTCCCCAGGTGTCTGTCAGTTCAGTCGTGTGTGTGTGTGTGTGTGTGTGTGTGTGTGTGTGTGTGTGTGTGTGTGTGTGTGTGCGTGCGTGCGTGCGTGCGTGCGTGCGTGCGTGCGTGCGTGTGTGTGTGTGAGTGTGTGCATGTGAGCGTGCGTACGTGCGTGTGTGCTTGCGTGTGTGTGTCATCATAGTGAAGAGTGTGTTGACAACAAAGTGGGGAAGTGCCTTTCAAGGGCTTATCTGGATAAAATAATAATAAAAATGACCGAACATCATGAAGCCATGTACGTCACCACTGTCATTGCCAACTGCACTCTCCTGGTTGGCAATTCACATACAGTCCATAATTCTACTTTGGATCAAATGTGCTTTTCCACTTTTACAGTCAGTGAAGTAAAACAAAAAATAAAGTCAACTTTTACGGTCCACAAAAGTTAAATATGTCTGTGATATGGCTCATAAAAAACGACATAAACATAAACATAAAACATAAACATAAAATCAAAAAAATAAATAATAAAAATCATGAATAGGCCTATAAAACATCTAATTGACTAAGTCCCAAAAGTCCCATTCACTGTGACATAGCACTCCCGTGCACACGGAAACTGGAATTAAATGTAAAAGTCATCATAAGTTTTGTGTGCTCAACAATGACAGGGAACACTTTGACTGACAGCGTCTTCCTTTCCCAACAGAAAAATGGGGTTGAGTTCAACTCCAATCCTCAGATTCGGTACCGGTAGTCAGTAGATTTCATCACAGCTGAAGTGTGCACGCCCTCCTGTGTTGGTTTAAATTCTGATTCAGGGGTGTTTCATAACTTGACATGTTGGGTTTTTGATACGAAACAGTCCAGTTGGCCTATCTGTCGTTGAGGTTTATTTGGGTGACGGACGGTGTCATGGAGTAGCCTAACGCCAGAATGTTAAACAATAGGCCTACATCATCATGGCAAGTTTAATTTCCTAGTTTGAATATATCATTCTTTTTTTCAATCAGAAGCTGTTTGTAGGCCCACACTTGCTTCACAGTGCAAGACCCCCGTCGTCTGCGAAAGGAATTCGCTTTCATCTGGTTAGATGTGGGTCTAGCGCGGCTATAGGCAAGGCCTGCCAATCACCCAGAATTATTTTGGTTACGGACGATGTCATCACTTGGTATGGAGAAATGCTGGAACATTTTGTGGGGACTCCGGTATGTGTTGTGGTAAACATGTGATGTCATGTGTCATTGCCTTGGATAATGTTTCATAAGAATACACAGTGGTGCGAAGTATTTGGTAGTCTACGATATGTGGAACGAGAGTGCATTTTACTAAATACTGAAGCGTTCAAGGTGCCAATGATTTGTTGTGGTAACACTCTCTGGTTGGCATGGTAGAATGAATAGAATGTTTTGAAAGAATACACTGCTTTTCCATCACCAATGTTTGTTGTGGTAACATGTGATGTCACTGTTGGCATGAAGCTGGAATGATTTGAAAAAAGACGCGTCAGTAAATTTCGGTAGCGGCAGTCAGTCACTACGAACCAAGGCGTTCTTTGGGACGAAGCTTCCATGTCGTCACGCCACTCACTGGCACGGGAAATGCAAGAATGCATTAACAGAAAACACCAAATATGATAGAGGGAATCAACGGATCGGGCGCAACCTGTCCTGATGGCTATGTGGTCCAGGCAGTAGGTCAACGAGTAGCCTAGGCCCTAGTCCCAACAGTAAGTCGGGTCAATTCGGGAAGTCTTTACGAGAAAAACAGAAAAAAAACAACTTTAAGCCTTGTGGTGCCTTTACGAATAGCCTCGTTTCTCGTGGTTGGGCGACGAAAGGGGGAACTGACAATTGGGGTAGTTTGGTTCTGGGGGGAAGAATAATGCAGACGGACGTCAACAATCAAGCGCAACTGAAGGCTAACTGGAAACGATGGTAATCAAACATTTCATTTGGGTTTAGGGTTAGGGTTAAGGTTAGGGTTAGGGTTAAGGTTAGGGTTAAGGTTAGGGTTAGGGTTAAGGTTAGGGACAATGTTGGAAGAAGGGAGACCTGGCATGAAGCTGACACAACGAAAGCGCTCCCCTCCCGGAATGCACGCTGCTCCGGCCTTGACACTTCTTCTGTCAAACCCGTGTGGACCAATCACACCTCTCATCACACCTGCATCCTATTTCATTAGTTCACAAACAACCAGGGCGCAGCCATCTTTGTTTAACGGAGCGTCACAATTCAAGTTTTTCCTCCCAAGTGTGTCACCCCGTGACATTATCATTCATTATCATGGAGAAATGCTAAAATATGTTGAAAGAATAAACCGTGTTGGAAAATGTGGTAGATGGAATGATGGATCGTGCGCAATCTCCGCTTTTGTCCGAGCCGTGGTTCCGAAGTGGTTAGCACAAGCAGTGCTTTAAAGTTGTACGCACTGCCAACAATAGGCTACTAGATAAATAAAATAATAAAATACAAAATAGCGCAATATCACAACTAAAGTTGTCTCAAAGTAGAGGTTTGCAGCGGTCAGGACTCGCGCGGGACTCGCGGGAGGCAGCGCAAAAGCATGCGGCGCGGGGCAATATTTGACAGCCTCTTTCGGGGAGCTTGATCTCGAAAAATTGCGTCTCTTTTCTCACTCAAACCAACATCCAAGATTGCGTACATATTCTGACGCTTTCCCTGCTGTCTAGAGCACATAGGTAACTTCTGATTGGTCTAGCTGTGCCCTTCCCAAAACCATCCCTAAACCTAACCTGTCAGTAATGCCACGTTTCTGAGTTTTAAATTTGTGCCCTGACCAAAACTTTCCCTAAACCTAACCTGTCACGGTCAGCTGTATGACCACTGCGCATGTGTATCAAAGAGAATGCGTCGTAAATGCGACACAATTTCAGTTTTTGGTTTGCGTGAGAAATGAGACGCAATTCGTTCGAGATCATGTTGTTCGGTAGCCTGGTTCACACACCAGACGGTGTGTGTGTAGCTTTGGCGCCCCCTGGCGGAGCAGAGCTACACACACTACCGTCTGGTACACAGCCATAAAGCACGCTCCGTCTCCAACCAGAAAATAGACAGAGAATTTATTGCTTCTGCACGGCCTCCTCACCAACAAATTCCTTCAAAACCCCTCCTGTTAATCTTTAAAGAGTCAATATAGTCTCTAATCTGTCTTGTGACTCCTCAATGTGAGTTACCGTTTATATTGAAGAAATAAACGCTCCGTCTATTTTCTGGTTGGAGACGGAGCGTGCTCTATGGCTGTGTACCAGACGGTAGTGTGTGTAGCTCTGCTCCGCCAGGGGGCGCCAAAGCTACACACACACCGTCTGGTGTGAACCAGGCTAGTTGTTCGGGAGCTGGCAGGAATAGAGTGGTGCGCACAGGAGCGGTACATGTTCTCTGGAATCCGGCCAAGTGCGTTTGCATTGAACTCAATTCACAAAAAGATTTTTCATTTCATTTTTTTTTTCCATTTTAAAAGTGCCAAATGTTGTCTTTTTATTTAGGGAAGATATATGGTATGTGAGACATCTCTTAGACAGCTCACCTCAGTTATGGAGGAGGATGGGAGAGAACTCTGTTTATTCACTCCCCCCACTCACCTGCCGATGTTGGGAATTGAACCAGCATTCCTGTGCCCCCCCATAGGACTAACAGTAACACAAACGGCACCATGGTGATTTAGTAACAACGCCTTGACGAATAACCACAGCTTCCAGTCCCCCTGTCCTTGGCATTGTCTAAGGTGTAATCAACCACATGGACAGGGACAGGAAATGTCCTTGTCAAATAAATGCACCCTTCAACCAATGATAGTGTTCCGCTTGGACATGGCGTTTATCAAATTTACTGTGACTACAACAACTCACTGATGGACATAAACAGCAGGTTATGATGGATAAAATCAAGGTTGCTGAGGGTTTTTTTTTAAAGACTCTGGCTTTCCTTCTTTCTGCATCTCTCTACTATCCACATTTCTCTCTCTCTCTCTCTCTCTCTCTCTCTCTCTCCCTCAGTTAATGCAGGTGGTGGGTTTTTAATGGGGTAGGCTAGGATGGGTTCGGGGGCTGGGGATATGTTGATGGATGTGTGGATCCAATAAAGGGATTATTTTAAATATCTGTGTCTCTGTCTCTGTCTCTGTCTCTGTCTCTGTCTCTCTCTCTCTCTCTCTCTCTCTCTCTCTCTCTCTCTCTCTCTCTCTGATGGTGACTAGAGGAGAGTAGAACAAGAGAAAGGAATCACTTTCGTCTCAGACAGCGTTCAACTCTGGCCATCTGTTTATCCCTGACACCCTCTGCTGCATTTGTTAAACTCTGTGCTTCTTTCCTCCTCTCCTCTCATCTCACTCTCCCATCCTCTCCCCTCCTCTCCTCCACCCTCTTCTCTCCTCCTCTCTTTCACCTTCCTCTCCTCTCCTCTCCTCTCCTCTCCTTTCAGCACACTCCTTGTCCTCAGGACAAACTCAGACATCCTCCTCCTTCCCCGTGCTTCCACCTCCACCCCACCCTATCACGACCCCTACCCCCTTGTCAGATCCATTTCTCTCCATTGGCCCGCGCAGCTCTGCTCTGCAAGCTAAATCTGCCAGCCAAATCTGCAAGCTAAATCTGCGTATCTAATCACGGCATAGGGAAGTCATCTTAAAACCGCACGCGTCTCAGTGCAGAGGTGGAGAGAGTCCACAAGATGAAAGTTGAAAGTTTTGAAAGCTCCTCTCCGTGACACACATGGGGAGGCTGTACATATTGTTTACAAGTCGATGTGGGTGGCATGGGTGCCGCTAGGGCCGGAAAGGTGTTGCAGATTCTAAGGGCCCAAGCACTGACAGGGGCCCTTAGGGGGGCCCAAAAATTAAAACCTTTCATGGGGCCCAACATTTCTGGAGGCGCCCCTGGTGGGTGGTGCCTCAAGGATTTATGTTGTGCCTCCCCATCACAAAGTAACTATCCTCCTACCCCATTCCATCCAAACCCCACCCCACCCCTACCCAATCAAGACCCACGCTCACCCCATGAAGGATGCACAGTGCAGGGGAATGCTAAACACCCCTTTCTCCAGCTCATTTATCACCAGCAGTCAGCTGTGTGGCAGGTATAGGCTCCGATGCCCCCATTCCTCAAGGTGAAACTCCATTATGTCACTACAACCCAAACACAACCGGAAAAAAACACAACCCACAACATCAAATATAGCCTACTGTACATTCATCGATCCATACATACCGGCCTGTACCCAGCATACAGTGTACATGCACGAACGTAGTATATCTATACATACATGCATACATACATACATACATACATACATACATACATACATACATACATACATACATACATACATACATACATACATACATACATACATACATACATACATACATTCATTCATTCATTCATTCATTCATTCATTCATTCATACATACATACATACATACATACATACATACATACATACATACATACATGCATACATACATACTTTCATTCATTCATTCATTCATTCATTCATTCATTCATTCATACATACATACATACATACATACATACATACATACATACATACATACATACATACATACATACATATACATACATAGGCCTACATACAGTACACACAAACATGCATGCCATTGCATTATATGCCATTACATTTAGGAAACACTTTTATCCAAAGCAGCATACATGCATGCAATGTTTTAATGGCTGCAGGAGATGTGCGAGGGAAATAGCTAACCAGACAACCATTTAACCCAAATTACACTGTTGGCGGCATGAATGTATTCAGAGCTAAATGGATTATTTCTATTCGGAAGATAAGCCGTTTAAAGCTTCCATGTTGCTTAAATGGGTGTCATGCTAAGGCTATAGGTCTGCAAAGGAAGAACTTTTCTACAAAGCCACATTGAATAGATTCATTTTCACAGATATTCAAAACTGATGTGTGTTTGTTGTGCTTCTCGGTTAACATCAATAAAATCACTGTTGTCTTATTTAAATTTGCTAAATTAAAAAAATAATTGAAATTACAATAAATGATGACATTACATGAACCCAATTACATTTGCAACAATGCTATCTTGAAATCGTGTAGTTTACGCATAGAAACACTGTATAATACTGGTGATGAAGAGTGCATCCCTTCCATGCAGATGGAAATGCTGGCGATGAATGTTGGCTGAAAAAGCCATGACATTGGCCCACATGGACTCTTTAAGGTGCTTTCTAGAATTCATGCTGCCCATTCACAAATGTTACCTTTTTCACAAACAGGTACCACCACCATCAAATTCTAGGTATTCATTATGACTGGAAAATTTGTATTTTTCGAACTTGAAAAGGGGAATCTTCTCTATTCCCAAACAGAATTTAAATAGACATTTTTAGCTGCAGATGGTACTGTGCTTTGATCATAATAGTAAATAATGGGTTATTATTCTGTAAATATTCATGAAAAGATCAAATTTGGCAGTAGGCAGCCTAGTTTCAATGAGCCGCATGGTGCCTACTCTGGCCACCATCCTACAAAGTGCACCTTTAAGAATGCATGGCTTTTGCATGGCGATTTGGAAAAGAGCTCTTCAAATGCAGTGGCATTGTATGGCCATGCACATTAAAGAAAAGAAAAGGTTAGTCTTCTCTTTGTGACAAAGCAGAGGGGCATAGGAAGTCCCCTGTAACGTGTCGCCACGGGAGATTGGTGTTTTCTGAGTTGCACCGTCATTATTTATTGATAACGACTCAAGACCCCTATTAGTTTGGCCTTCTTCCTGCCTAGCTGGTCGTTCCGGCGGTCTAAAGACAATGACTGAGAGTGAGGGGTATGTAATGTGTGTGTGTGTGTGTGTGTGTGTGTGTGTGTGTGTGTGTGTGTGTGTGTGTGTGTGTGTGTGTGTGTGTGTGTGTGTGTGTGTGTGTGTGATTGATCTTGCGTTTGTCATCCTCTCATCATCTGTAATCCTCCTCTCCATTCCGCCACATTGTGTGAGCTACTGCACATCTCACAAATTTATTGATCATTGGAACGCTGAGATAAGTCCTGAAGTCATTTATGACAATTTTCTTCATTCATGCCAAAGATTGATGGAAAAAAGAGCACCACACCCTTGAGCACTACAGACAAACCACAATTTCACAGGAAACGTCCAACTTCAGTATCTGAATGCACAAAACAAATGAACTTCCCTGCAACCTTGAATTCTTGTATCTGTGGACAGTGCATCACTGACTTTATTTGAAGGGGCATGTCAAGGTACTGTCATAATATAGTATTGCCTATATGAATCTTAATGAATGTCAATATGGCTGCAATTAATATTTATTCAGTAAGTTACGCCATGTTTTATTATTTAAAAAAAACACTGCCACTATCTTATCTTGAATAAAATGTTGATATCCCCATTTCTGCTAAAATGATTGTAATCAACGGTGGGTAAAAGGACTTGACAGCGGTTAATGCTCCACTGATGCTGCTCATAATGTTTTTTTAAACACTTTCAAAATCTTCCCTTTATTTTCTTTTTTTTAATATATATTTTTTCTTAGGGCTTTATTTTCGACAGGACAGTGGAGGAGAGACAGGAAACAAGTGTGGAGAGAGAGACGGGGAAGGATTGGCAAATAACCCGAGCCGGCATCAAACCCGGGTCGCCGGCGCAGCAACCCAGTGCCCTACTGCTATAGGCCACGGCAGGGCCCTCCCTATGTTTTCTTTCTCGACAAATCACGGCGAACTGGTCCTCAACTCGGTGCCCAAGGCAGGCCAGAGGGCATGGCTGGATTGGCCATATAAGGGCATACAGGGCATTTGCCCAGTGGACTGTTGATGATTTTGGCCTGGTCCTTGTGGTATCAGTCCTCATGCCACTACAGCAGACCTCTCTGAGTTAGATTTATTCATTTAGGCTCTTGACATGTAAAAATAGCTTGTAATAGATAACTAAAATGCTGTCACAGTCTTCATTGACTCTCTTAATGCCTGGCGGACCGGTCTACACTGAAAATGCCCGACCTGATACTTTGCCCCAGTGCAGACCTGCCAGAGGCGGGCATGAGCCAGGTGAGTGTAGTGTAGAGACCAACCTTTGATGTCAGACTGGATGAACTCGGAAGATGAAAGTAGGCAGAGACGCATGAAAACAAGGACCTCAGGTCCACAGCCATACAATAAGACTGCTCAAACACTGGCTAACAGACGGACAAAGAGAGAAAAGGGGGAGACAAAAAGCAAATTTGGTCTTTCACTTGTTCTTATAGTCTTTAGAAGTGTGCTGAGGCCCAGTTCTCATAATAGGTTAAAATGTGGAGCCATATATAGTGTGCACTATGGAAATGCTCTCAAATTTGTAAGTACTCTGTATTTTTCTAGGCCAATATTAAACAGTTAAACAGTAAACACGCTGTGTGACTGCACTTAGGCTAGATGAAAAGTGGGAGATCACAAGGAGATAATAGTACGGCTAGTAGGTAATATCTTCACATAGCAGAAGAGACACACTGACAGTGATGTTCGCAAATGGGTTTGCTCATAGAAAGATGCAAATATTTAATGAGTTATTATGGGTCTTTCCGACTCACATGATACTGAATTACTTCAAGCTATAAAAATGAAAATCACTTTCGGTCCAAATATAATCTAACTGTCTCATTCAGACTATCTTTTCACTAGAGAGGAATTTCACTAAATAGGCCTATCTTAGGGCCCTGTGGCGTTTGTGCAGATAATTTCCATCCTGTGAATAGTGCAGCTGAATGCTGATGACTGAATGCAAGCGAGGTGAATGGACTGCTGCTGATTGGGTTTTCTGAATGGTCTCATTACCCAGTCAACTTCCCCAAACATCACCTACCTAGGCTGATTCAGTCAAGGTAAGTTGACTGTACGTTCATAGCAAGCAATAGGCTACGATTTGGGATGCCCAATCCACAGGACCAGACATCTAAAGACAATAATGACAACACTGCCACCGTGCGGCAAACATTAAAACTGACTTTGCGTGATGACGTAGTACGTCTTGCTCAAACCGTTCTTTCAGGCGGCGCTAAATTCAAATGCTGAGCTGCGCACTGTCGGTGACCTGCTAGCGGTGTTTCGAAAGCGCAATATAAAAAGTTCAATACAGTCGTACTGGATATTGGTTTGCAACTAAATATTTCGTCAAGGCTTCGGTAAGAGAGCTGTCATTATGGTATATTATGTATTCTTTCTGTTTGCAACGCCGCGTTCCAAGCTGTTACCGATTTTGGCAAAGGGCGTGCTAACTGTTGTTTCTCAAAGTTAGCTGTGTTATGCTAGCAGTAACACACGGCAAGCTTGTTTCACCAAGCTTCAAGTCCTGTCCTTCTATAATGCAAACACTATTTAGTTAGTGGACAAGATATGTGAACACAAATAAAGCTCAAGAGTAGACTTTCACCGTGATGATACATGCTTATTTGAACATTATAACTGGTGTGCGATGTCATTGCCAATGAGCCTATACTTGTGACGATAACTTGGGTAATTTTGCTACAATGTTAGCTCTATCCATGTGTCATAACGTTGTTACTATTTAGCGCAACATTAGCCCCTGCCACGGAGGAAATTGAGTCTGGTTTACAGTTATGAATGGAGACAAAACTCTACACGGGCCGTTGGCTTACTGTGGTAACTTTCTTGTTTTGCCCAGGCAAAGCATCATGAGTGCAGTCTCTACCCCGACCCCCCGGGTCCGACAATGGTCTTCCCCATCCCTGGGGCCGAAGGCAGCGCCGCCTGCCACCAGCACCCCTCGGCTTGGGTGTCTTCCAAGCAACGATGACGAACAGGAGAGACGTCAAAGGCGTAGGTCAAGGATTGTTGACCTCCAAGGTGGAGCCGATTCGTCTTTCAACGACTCCGCCACACACAGGTGAAGGGATATTCCTATAATAATAAAATCAAATGCATGAGCTATAAGAGGCAGGCGATGTGGAAAGATGCCGTGCTAACCGCTGTCTGTGTTTATGTTTATGTCTGTGTGTAGTCGTGCAGACACCCCTGCGGCTGTCCCCAAGCTGTCCACCGCCCAGATCTCCGAGCATTATTCCACCTGCATCAAACTCTCCACTGAAAATGTAAGTGGGAGTGTAAGAAATAAGAGAGGACTCAGTACATTAAGCTTAAGCATCATGGTTGTGTGTGTTAGTGAAATTCACCTTAGGATGTTGCTACTCTTGTTTCCTTCTCTCTGGTGGCGATGGAAAACTTGCTTAAAATATACAAAGGATGAAACGAAAATGGTATAAAATAAATTGACTCCATACACTTCTGAATGTCATCTCTTGCAGAAAATTACCACCAAAAATGCTTTTGGTCTGCATCTCATTGACTACATGGCAGACATTCTGAAACAGAAGGACTCTGAGCTCAATTTTAAGGTAAGTCAAAGTTTTTCACAGATATTACTAGACTCCCTATCGTGTACTGCTTTTGCAGTGACGTCTGCGTGTAAATTAGAGACTTACCGGTACTTTACTTTAAGACAATGTCCCTCTTGTATTGATTGCTTACCAAGGTGGCTGCCGGTACGCTGGATGCCAGCACCAAGATCTATGCGGTGCGAGTGGACGCTGTGCATGCGGATGCTTACAGGGTACTGGGAGGCCTCGGCTCTGAGACCAAGCCCAAGGAAGGTAAGTTAGATAAGACTGGGGGCTGCTGGAATAACAGCCTATCCTGTTGGACTTGGTAGAGTAGAGAAAAGTGTATGTGTTATAGGGATGCAACATGCAAACGATTAATCAATGAATCGACTTTAATCGATCAATGCCTTCATTGAAAAATGAATTCAATTAATCGACAATTCAACTGACAACAGATCCAGGTGAAATGGATAGGCGTGTGAAGAGTGTGTGTGAGGAGGGATGTGAATAGTGGGAATATTTAAATCACCTTTGGATTAAAGAATTGAAATAGAACTTAAATGTGGTATTTTATCTCAATATTTAATTAAACAAGATTTCGGGGAGAAAACGCAGCTTATCAATTAATCGTAAGTCGATCGATAAGGCTATCAACTAATGATTAATGAATTAATCGATAATTTGCATCCCTAATGTGTTCTGAATTTCCTTAAAATGCACTCTACATGCCTAATGAATTGGATGTGGCTACACTAGATAAGCGTTCTGTGTATTCAATAGGTGTGCATGCATGGGTATAATTTTAGGTGTTGGCCACGTCCTTACTAGCCTGGGAACTCCCATACTGCCTTTAGTTCTACACAATCTTTTCGATCTGAAAGACAGTATGGCGAGGATGACTCATAACGTACAAGATCATGGTACCTGTGTCATAATGGCCAAGCATTCCGACCTTAACAGTTTCTCTGCCCAATCAGAGAGCAGGGCAGTGTGTCATAATAGCCAAGTATTCTGCCACCTATGGAATTTAATATAGGCAACTCCCCAGACCTAATCTCACTTGTGATTAGGTCTGGTGTTAACCAGGCAATGTCCTTACCACTTTTGAGATCAATCTAGTTTGTCCCCACCACTTTTCCACAAATACAAGCCAAAAATGGCAGACACTAGACACTTTGCCATTGTAATATCCCCATCACTTTCCAATCCAAACCTGTGTGTGTATGTGCGTGTGCCTGTGTATGAGTGAGGGAGATGGAATACAGTATGATGTACACATATTGGAAAATAGGGAATAAACTGAAACGCTATGATGATAAAGACGACCCCCTCTAAAGGTTGGCAGGGTTCCCACACATCCTGGAAAACCTGGAAATTTAGAGATTTGTTTTCCAGTCCTTGAAATGTTCTGGAAAAAATATTTGTCCTGGATTTTTGTCTTGAACCTGTTTTTTTCACGGTTTTGTTTGTGATATAGCCTACTTTTCCCCTGCCCAGTCTAGACATGACGATTGAATTTATCAAAGTTTTCCCACCTATTGATGTATAGGCAATACATATTATCCACACATACATGAGCAAACACACACACACACACACACACGTCCGCGAAGTTGCCCACGTTGGGAAATGAGTTTGCCAAGACATGATGTGCTCTTTTTGCTCCAGCAGCAGGGCCAGAGGAAGGTGAGGACGCGGCAGCCAATGAGGAGGGAGCGGCGGCAGAGGCCACCGCCGCCAAGCAGGCCACCAAGAAGAAGCGTCCGCCCAAGAAGACCGTGGAGCAAAACCTGGGCAACATCAACCGCTCCGAGTCAGAGATGAAATGTGAGGTAAGAAGAGTGCCAGGTCAGACTGTCACTTTGGACTAACGGGGTGCATCCCAATATGTGACCTTGCCTCCTCCACTTGTGCTTGTCTCCTCGTCCCGCCTCCTGGCCCCTCCTCCGTGGAGAAAACGATAAAGTTTCCCAGCTGTCAGCCTAGCCACAACAACTTTTGAGGGACTGTTTTTCATTCACCATCCCAATTGCAAATGAGAAAAAGACTTTACAATTGAGCTTTTGCAAGATATTGAAATATAATGCTGTTGTCAGTGATGTCATCATGACGAGAAGCAAGTGGAGGAGGCAAGGTCGCATATTAAAACGCACTCACGGTGATGATCCACACTGTAGGTCGTGAGATACCAACCTCGCACCGCAACAACAAACTCTCTGTATGTATGTACTGTACACTGTCCTGACTTTGAAGACTTTGAAGACACACCATATTCTATAGGCATAAAACATCTTGAGTACAATAAAACTAAATGGTCTCATGGTTTAATTGTCACTGCATAGGTGCAACTGTAGCAAATGTGTGAGGTCTTTTTCTGTCATCTGCTTTTCCTATTATTTTCGTGATTTTGAATATGTTTTTTTTTTCATTGTGTCAGGTGGACCCCATGTTCCAGCGCATGGCGGCGTCCTTCGATGAGAACAGTACAGCGGGGGTGTTCCTGTCGGTGCTGTTCAGCGAGGACAGCCGCTGCGAGCTGCGCTTCCCCTCCCACATGACCCTGCTGCACACCAGGCCCCCATGCAGTGCCATGCCAGCCCAGCACGTCTCCGCACAACACCTCACAGGTAGGCAGGCACATAGCAAGCAGGTGTGTGTGTGTGTGTGTTTGCGTGTGTGTGTTTGCGTGTGTGTGTTTGCGTGTGTGTGTTTGCGTGCGTGTGTGTGTTTGCGTGCGTGTGTGTGTTGCGTGCGTGTGTGTGTTGCGTGCGTGCGTGTGTCTGTGTGTGTGTGTTTCCATGTGTGTTTCCATGTGTTTCCATTACATTTCTTTGTCACTTCTGACCATGCACATACAGTAGTATCCCTGCCAGGCAGTGTAAGTCAGCTTCTTATTAAGGTCTGGTATTATTAAAGTGTCTGTGTGTGTGTGTGTCAGGGCTTGACACTGGCACCTGCAAACCGACCAAATGCTGGTAAAACTTGGCTATGGCTGGTAACAATTTCAGTCTCACTAGCCAGTTTGACTGCTAACTTATTCTTTGGTGTGACAAATTACAGTAGTTGCATGAATTGTTTGTTTTAAATGCAAGAATATTCCAAATGAGAAAAAAAATGAACAATAAAACTCTGGCTAGCAGAACGGCTAAATGGCTAGTGACTCAGGAAAACAACTTGCCACAGTGGCCAGTGAGCAAAAAAAAAATACCGTCAAGCCCTGGTGTGTGTGTGTGTGTGTGTGTGTGTGTGTGTGTGTGTGTGTGTGTGTGTGTGTGTGTGTGTGTGTGTGTGTGTGTGTGTGTGTGTGTGTGTGTGTGTGTGTGTGTTCATCCTTCCCCGTCACTTCATGCCCACAGTACATCCCAGTCCGTCCAGTAAGGAAGTCAGTTATGTCCTGTAACAAGCAGTAGCTTTTTTTTCTGAGAGTTGGTACTACAAAGTAAAAGGGTTAAACCTATTCAGTTGATTTAGTCCATTTGGTTGTGTGTCCTTTCTCAACAGGAGGCCTGAAGTCCCTGCAGGATCGCCCCATCTGCCCGTCCCTGGGCGACTTCTCCTTCACAAGATGGTCTCCAGATCAGGTGAAATGATATTCGAAAGCCTTTATTTGATGGTCACATACCTGTGGCTGTATCATTAATCAATAGAGCAGTCAAAGTATCACTCCTTAAGATGTTCAGCATCATAGGACACCGACCAGTCTTCATGAGCATGGATGAGGCTCTGAAATAGGGCAGTGTGGTGCGGGTATTGTAATCAGGGTTCCCACGGGTCATAGAATTTCTGGAATATCATGGAATTTCATAAAAGTTTTTCCAGTCATGGAATTGTACCATTTCGCATGCACAGTCATGGAATATCATGTAATTTTCTTAACAGTTTTGTAAAAGCAGAAACTTTTTTGTTTGGTGTATAACGTTGTTTCTTACTGGTTATCCTAAAACGCTTCGCCAGAGACTCTTTGGTTTCACGCTGTTATGTGCAACATTCTAGAATGCAATGAGCCCGCGGAAGTCTGGCGGTGGCTCTGCGTCGGCTCTAGGGATGAAGATAATTTACGTCCTTTTTTTTTACCCAAGTGGTCATGGAAATTCTGCTTTTTGGCAGTGGTCTGGAAAGTCATGGAAAATCATGGAATTTTATATCTGAATTAGAGTGGGGACCCTGTGTAATGTAAATGCTACACAGGTGGAGTGCTTGATGGGCATTTATGATGATGATGCATTTTATTTGTATCTACATAGATCCACATATTTAATATACTATACTTATCATACTGTACATGCGTACCTAACCCTAAAGTACAATAATGTTAACTGCTGTTACATGCTCAATTCAATTCATGTAAAAGGTATTGGACAGTCGAATTTAATTTGAAACCTTGGGCACCTTTCAAGGTAACTGAGGACACTGACGAAGCTTAAGGCCTGTATGCAGCCAGTGGGCTCGTTTTTGATAGATAGCTTTTGCTATGCCTTGCGCACTTTGGCAGTTTGATGCATTCTGGTTAGAATTTTAAATACATCAAACTGGCAAAGTGTGCATGCGTGCTGCATAGCAAGAGCATCATTGCCCCATCAAAAACGAGCCCAGGGATACACCAGTCACTGGCTGCATAGAGGTGGGAAGCATTGATGCTAAAACCACCCCCACCCCCCTCCTTACCACACAGACCATGAATCAGATGCTGGAGAAGATGAAGCAGGGCGAGCACGTGTTTGACGTCAACGCTGACATCGAGCAGGACGAAGACGAGTGCCAGGACTTTGGGGACAACTTTGATGCCGACTCTGAGGAGGTGGGCCAGGGGGATTTCGGCGGCGAGGGATACGACGAGCACAGAGAGAACTGCGCCGCTGGAGGGACAGAGAAACGGTAAGCTCGAGGTCAAAGTGTTCAGTCTTCATGGTCAAGTTCCTATGAAACAGCTGTTTCCTTGGAGATTGACATTGCACA
Source organism: Engraulis encrasicolus (assembly GCF_034702125.1). Lineage (NCBI taxonomy): Eukaryota > Metazoa > Chordata > Actinopteri > Clupeiformes > Engraulidae > Engraulis > Engraulis encrasicolus. The sequence goes on from NC_085859.1 coordinate 19,428,968, forward strand.
TTGTCGCAGCATCTGTGTTTGCTTTGGTCATATGAAGGGAAAACCGAAAGCCCAACTGGGAAACTCCAACTTCCATTTGTCATTGTCATTGTGACGCAGCACAGAAGTGCACACTCCACACAACAAAATTGCATTTATGCCTCCCCCGTGCAAGGCGGCAGCCCCCAATGGCGCCCGAATAGGAGCAGGATGGCGGGACGGTACCATGCTCAGGGTACCTCATTCATGGAGGAGGATTGGGGAGAACACTGGTTAATTACCTCCCTCACCAACCTGGCGGGTCGGGAGTCGAACTGGCAACCTTAGGGCTACAAGTCTGACGCCCTAACCGCTTATCAATGCCTGCAATAACGTCATCTCATATCATTAAGTAAAAAGTACATTGTACATGTACCAGTAGTTATGGTATACAGTATTTACATGTTACAAACATTATCTTGTGAAATTCTCCAATAGTTTGTATCTCCAAGAAGGCTGTGTCTAACGGTCTGAAGTATACATTGTATTTATCAAAATCAGTTTTGCAAGGCAATTCCTCTTGATTTTACGGCCTGTGAACTGTGTCTCTGCGTGAAGAGTTGCCAAGCCTGCCAGCAGTCAGTTTTGAAGACATGGTGCTCTGGCTTCCTAAAATATTCCCACAGGCTGCTGTGGTGTCATTAGGTTGAGTTGTTTTTCCATCAGTGACTTCTTTGTAAACATCCTGTTGAAAAGCATTGCTTATAATAACCTGCGGCGACTGTAATTTTTTTTGCCACTCTCTTACTCTCTGACACTTTCAAAGGAATTGCATGCCTGTTATTTTGTGAGCTTTAAAACGTTTAATTGATTAGCTTGTGTGAATGTGTCTGCCTTTGTCCTTACTTTTTGCCTCTTTTTCTAATCCGTTTTCTGTGCAATAACAATTTTACAATTTAATTAGAACTGCACAGCTGTTTCCAGCAGCTGTTTTCCCCTTCCCGGACTGCCTGCCCTGCCCTTGTGCGTTTCTAAACACCCAGTCTGTTTGTTTTGCTCTGTTTACAAAAGGCAATTCTTTTGTGCCGCAGTTTAATCTCCTACAAGCGTGAACCGACTTCCCTGGAATCAAGCACTGCAGTCTCTTACCAAACATATCCGATGACTTCCTTTCCAGAAGTCTTCTTGACCAAACAAATCGGTTACACACCACAACTGTCTTTTATTGCTTTTACGAGAAGACAAAAATAATCAGGATGTTTTGGGCGATGAGCCTTAGTGTTGGGGACTTGTTTTGTTTTCAGGGTTTACTTTACTTTACTTAGTCCAGCAGTCAGTTCATTTAGATGGACGTGCGTGTTTTTTCTTAGGTCTCAGGGCTTTTTGTAGGATTTTTTGGCATGAGGGAGCATCATGGCAGGTTGCGGGGGGTAAAGGGGGGTGATCCCCCCCGTGATTGAGAAATTTACTAGGGGCGCTGAAATATATATACATAGGTATGAGGGTGGAGCGCCCCTATTTCCCCTTTCAGAAAAAGCCCTGGGTCTTGTTGTGTTTATACTGTATGTGTGTGTGTGCAGTGGTGTCATCCCCATCGGCAAGGCGGACATCACCACCATGTGCCTGCAGCTGTCGGCTCAGCCCAGGGAGTACTCCTACTTCAGCCCCAAGACTCTGGCCTCATGGGTCGGCCCCGACTACTGGCTTATCAAACCAGGACAGAAGCGTAAGCAAATTGTTGTTGTTGTTGTTGTTTTTAGCCTCTATTCAGAGAAAAAAAATCAATTAAGGTTTACTTTTTAGTTTGTTTGTTTGTTTGTTTGCTTGCTTGTCTCTATGATTAGCGACCTATAAGTCATCTCCAATGTGCGATAAACACAAATCCGGCGACCTGGGTTCGATGTCTGTCATTTGCCGATCCTCCCTCATGATCTCTCTCTCTCTCCCACTCACTTCCTGTCCCCCTTCTCCAATTGTCCTATTAAATAAAGGCACAAAAAAGCCCTAAAAATATTTATTTGTGATCTGCCACATTTTGCCATTCAATTAAGCATTCATTGTTCTTAACCATGCTAGCTGGGTTTATTTGACTTATTGATTATATTGTCTCCTCAGAGGACCAAGCACAAGACAAGGAAGCCCGGAAGAGGGCCCCCAAGAATGCTCTGGTCATCGACTTCACAGAAGACATCCACTTCCACAATTACTTTAAAACGACACGCGTGAGTCTGCCACTTCATTTGATGCATTAGACACTACAGCATGAACTTCTGTACACATGGGGGAAAAAATACTTTTTATCTGGTCACCCTCTGCAACATGATATTTCATCAGTAGATGATCTGATTCTTCTAAATGTATTGATTTGGCTTATTTTAAAAAAATGGCTCAAAGCTTTTAAGGACTGCGTAATACTTCATGTTTTTCTTTTTTTATTAATGGCCGAAAGGATGGCGCTGACTGTTCAGGCTCCCCGTTGTTTAACCCATTTTGTCCTAAGCCCTTTTTGGGAAAGGGTGACCTCTGCCTATTAAATCCTAAGTATCTCAGCCTCCGAAGCACATAAAAACATGAAATGAGATTAAAGCTAGGACCCCCGTGTTGCCTTAGAATGTGTTCATTCAGCTCTAACTTACCCACATTTTTAATAAAAAAGCTCCAATCTCAAAATCCTGAACGCAGCGTATACAGTATGTGTCTCCAGG